>NC_134361.1:157493681-157793681 GCF_048569485.1 Anomaloglossus baeobatrachus | reverse complement strand
CAAAATTTTCCTGGAAAATACAGGAACTGATGCCAATTCTGTGGTGAAGCTTACAAAATTCATCCTCACCCATAATTACTTTGCATTTGACAATGACATATATCTACAGGAGACTGGGACTGCAATGGGAAGCAAAATGGCACCACAATATGCAAATCTTTTCATGGCCAAGCTTGAGAGTGACTGTTTATCCTCTTGTACTATCAAGCCTCTGGCCTACTACCGTTACATTGATGATATTTTAATCATCTGGACAGAGTCTGAGGAGCAGCTGAAGACCTTCCATGAACACTTTAATCAGTTTCATCCCACCATCAACTTAACACTCAGCTACTCCTGCATGGAAATCAACTTCTTGGACACCATCATTAAACTACGGAACAATGAAATAGAGACATCCCTGTACAAGAAGCCAATTGACCGTCCAACATACCTGAAATGGGACAGTTTTCATCCAAAACACATAAAAAACTCTATTGTATACAGCCAGGCTATCAGGTATAATCGGATATGTTCCAACAGTACAGATAGAGACGATCACCTTGAGGGCCTCAGAAAGACCTTAATGAATCAAGGCTACCACCCAAGAACAATTGAAAACCAGAATACAAGAGCCACCAGAATATCAAGAAACCATCTCCTACATTATAAAACTAAAGAAGAAAACAACTGGGTCCCTCTTGTAGTCACCTACAATCCACATCTGGAGGTGTTTAGAGGAGCTGCACGGAAACTACAACCATTACTGCAAAAAGATGCCCAGTTAAAATCTATTTTTCCAGACCCCCCACTTCTGTGTTTTAGACAGCCCCCAAATCTAAGAAGCACCATTGTCAGAAACTCCCTGTCCTCTCCAACACCAACAGGAACATTTCCCTGCAACCAGAAAAAATGTAAGACCTGTCCATTAATATTGACAACGGACAAGATAAAGATTCCCAGATCACATCAGGGCTACAAGATCCCAGGTACCTTCAGCTGCACCACAACCAATGTGGTGTACTTAATTATATCCAACTGGGGGTCTGTATGTAGGGGAGACCGGACAACAGCTCAGGACAAGGATGAATTCTCACCGCCACACAATTAGAGAAAAAAGGATGGATCTACCTGTGGCCAAACATTTTTGTAACTCAGACCACAGCATCATGGACATGAAATTGCTGGTATTGAAGAAAACTTCAAGTCCCAGAGAGATAGGAGACTATGGGAGTACAAACTTATGATGACCTTTGACACATTCAGAGTAGTCAGTTCAGTGTGCGCGTTTCTTCAGAAGTGTCTTTAGTTCCATAAAGATGCGGTACATTCTGGTATCCTCCATTTTGATACAAGTAAAATATATCTTTGTACCGTGTTAGCCAATAGAGATAAAAAAATTGTTTAAAAGAACTGAGAGTCCTCAGTGGTTGATACCTTTTAATGGCTAACTGAAAAGATGGTAATAATTGCAAGCTTTCGAGACTACTCAGGTCTCTTCATCAGGCATGGTATAACACAAAATCTGAAGAGTCACACATTTATACACAACAGGACTCAGAATAGTGCAGTAAAAAAAAAAAAACCCAAAAAACAAGTTATATAAAACAGAACTATCTCTATGGCAGGGGGGCAAACTGTTGTGGCCATAAATTTTGCTGCAGTTCAGTGTGAAAGTTTTATTGTCCTTTGATAAGGGTCTGGTCCAGGGTGATAGCATGACTTCCTTATGCGTAGACAGGTTTAATAAATCAATAAAATCATTATTATGAGTATCATCAGTGCAGTCCCCAAGGATATTTACACCTTGTGATTCAAAAAGATCCCTCTCTTTTCTGATTTTCTCTATCTGCAGTCTGATCTTTGCTAAATGTTCCTGTGTCTCATTAGGATCCCTGCGGTCAGGTTCCAAATGAAGAACATTAGTATTAATGTTGTTAGTGGAAGTCCAAGAAATCGCTACAGCCAGCTAATAAGGCAGGCAATACAGATCATGTAGATAATGCCTTTGCTGTCAAATTTATCACCACTTTCAGCAGCGATAATCTCAGAATCAGAAATATTTTTTCAAAACAATGTACTCTTAAATGACCCCATCTTAAAAAATGTCTTACCGACCCAGCCTGGCATCACTTTCAGGAGAGCCCCGACTATAAAATATATAATAGCCCCCAGCAGGCTGAAAGGGATACAGAATTTTAGGACTACAACCCCAGTGATAGGGTCTTTTAAATGCAACACCAAAAATTGTTTGTGTTGCAAGAGCACTTGCCATAATAGGACATCCTTTTGCTCCCATAAGGGGTCCGAGAACTTTCCCATTAAGGACCATTTGACATGCCAGACAAACCATGTCATTTACCTGATAGACTGCATTTGCGGTAAACAGTATGTGGGGAGGACGAGCCAAGCACTTCATAATAGACTTAATTCGCATAGATATAATGTCAAAACTGGCTACATGCTACATGGCCTGTCGAGGCATTGTGCTCTATTTCACAACAAAACAATGTCCTTCAGAATTACTCCCATAGAGCTCATTCCACCAAACATACCCAACAGACTAGAATTATTGAGCAAGAAAGAGACATTTTGGATTCACAAGCTCGGCACTCTGAAACCCCATGGCCTAAATGAATTAACTGATCTTTTTCATTAGTTTAGGGTTGATCCGTTCTTTAGCATGTCTCCTTTACCTTTAGAGGCATATGTTTCTTTTATACAATCCATATAATTTTATATACAGGTTAATTCTTACATTTTTATATTTTTATACATATTTTTACATCAAATGGATTTTATCATCATTAATTATGTACTTACTAATGGGTTCATTTTATATATTTATTATATGTGCATATTCGATTATAATCTATATATGTCATCAGTAGTTTTTACACATCTATTATTTTACAATATACTTCCTTTTTAGATTTACATTTCTCCTCTGATATTTTTGCCGGTTGCAGGATATTTTCATATCTTCTATCTACAGTTTTTCATATATATATATATATATATATATATATATATATATATATATATATATATATATATATATATATATATATTATATATATATATATATATATATTATATATATATATATATATATATATATATATATATATATATATATTGATAATATTTTTTAGCCCCCATTTTTAATTCAGAATGTACTTATATGATATGAGCTACCATGTGTTCTTGCACGTATAGCTTTCAATATGTGTGATGCATCACGGTTTGATAATTTTATGTGTTTCATTTCAGCGCGTCTCATCTATTTTATCTTGTTATGTTTAGTAGAACTGCTTAACACAACAGTTTCATCTATAAACTTGTAGGCATCCACCTTCTTCCTCTATCAGGTGTATAGACATACGAGATATCAGTTTTCTCTGACTATCACAACTTTTTCTTCTTCTGATTAGAAAATGCGTACCTGCTTCTCAAGACCCTTTCTACATTTCCATCACTAGATTCCCCGTGTTTTTGTTAGTCTCTGTTTCTTCCCTGACACTGTATATTTGTTTCCAACCCTGCTCTGACAGTCCTTTCTTTCTGTTATTCACACGCATGCGCTACAATCTTTTTCCCACGCTTTGAACTCAGTTCACCTCTGCCAGCGGGTTTCTCTGAACAGTGGAGTTTGCTCGCACACGCGCAGTACACATTTTTCCCACGGTATTGAACTTTTTTTTACCTTCACTTACATGGTGATTCTCCATTCACATTTGCCCAGCGTGGCAGCCCTGCTTTCAATATGTAGGAGCCGAATTTTTGATCTGACAACCTTCTTTGAATAAAAATGCACTTTAGATGACACATTCATTGTTTCATAATGTTTTATTAAACAAATCTTTTTTGCTTCTCATATTCACTGGAACACCATTTTTTAATGTACATCACTTTCATTTCACAGTCACAGAATAACATTATGGTTTTATAACCTTCATGTGTTTTTTAAGGGTTTTAGCAGTTTTTAACCGGTTACACCCCACATCTCTCTCTCTTTTTTCACTTCTTCCTGCCTGCTCCACGTGACGATTAGTCACTGGACAGCTGACGTCATTTTTGCAAACGTGGCTACTCCTTCCAGTGTTATATATGTATTGCCTGTCAGCAGCATGTGTTATGCTGTTCTTTCTTTGTCCTGATGAAGAAGGCGGAGATGCCTTTGAAACGCGTTGACCTGTGAAAATAAAGAAAAGAATTTATCACATCTCCTGGAATTGTGGTTTTTAGCGCAGCATTTAGCCCGACTTCCCTACCCACTCTGTGATTTCTGCTACAAGTGTAACAAGACCTGCCACTACTCCAGACGGTGTCTGTTAAATGAGCAACCCCTGAGGCCAAGGGCCAATCCTCAAGAGTAGATCCTCAAGGCCCAGCTGATTGGCTGGATCGGTACGTTGGAGGCCGCCCCATCATCTCCCTGGTGGTGGATGGTGTCTCGACCATGGCCCTGCTCGACACCGGATCGCAGGTAACGACTATACCCTACACGTTGTACCAACGATATTGGTCTGATAGTGAACTTACCCCTCCGGACGATAGCTTAAACCATCATTGCGGCCAATGGGCTCCCTATGACCCAGGTGGGGTTTAAGGAAGTGACTGTGACTGTGGGGCGAATGGAGTTGAGACATCAAGGGATGATTGTGGTGCTGAATGATTCCAGTAACCGTAACCCCAAGGTGATCCTCGGGACCAACGTGATTGAGAACTGCAT
Source organism: Anomaloglossus baeobatrachus (assembly GCF_048569485.1). Taxonomy (NCBI): domain Eukaryota; kingdom Metazoa; phylum Chordata; class Amphibia; order Anura; family Aromobatidae; genus Anomaloglossus; species Anomaloglossus baeobatrachus. The sequence goes on along the minus strand of NC_134361.1, from coordinate 157,788,967 downwards.
AGGGGAAGTGTTGACCCTGTTGCAACAATTGTCTGCCACTGCGGGAGGGGGTCAGCAGAGGGCGCTGCAATGTGAAATCCGTGCCCTCCTGCAGCAACAGCAGGTGAACATGACAGGTGGAGAGATTGGTGGTGTGTGGGTGATGGACGCTGCGCCTTTGGTGGTGCCGCCGCGGAGCGAGATGATGATTTTGTGCAGGGCAGCAGTAGGACCCCAAGGACAAGATTACCTGGCAATGGTAGAGCCCTTGCCTTTGGAGCACTGGCCCACAGTGATGTCAGCCAGAGGGGTGATTGATGTCAAAAAGGGGAGAGTACCCGTGAGAGTGCTGAATTGTGGAGAGGAAGAGGTCAGGCTACCCCGCTACGCCACCATAGCAAAGTTGTTCACCGTAGATGCACACGCTATCCACGAAACAATCCCCACAACCACCACACCACACTCGGGCAGTGACCCTCCACCCAAACAGTTAGAGGAGTGGTGCCGGGAGTTGCATGTCAGCACAGAGTCCACACCCATGCACCACAAGGTAGTACAAGAGTACGGGCAGGTTTTCAGCAAGCACCAGCTAGATTTTGGGAGAATTAAAGGGATTCAACACCATATCCCCACGGGTACACATCCACGCATTAAAGACAGGTACAGGCCAATCCCACCTGCACACTACCAGTGCGCCAAAGACATGTTGAGGAACATGAAGGAGGCAGGGGTCATCCAGGATAGTTGTAGTCCCTGGGCAGCTCCATTGGTGCTGGTGAAGAAGAAGGTTGGTACCATGAGAATGTGTGTGGATTACCGGAAGATCAATCAGATAACGCATAAAGATGCCTACCCTCTCCCCCGCATTGAAGAGTCACTGGCTGCGCTGAAGACTGCTAATTATTTCTCTACCCTTGACCTTACTAGTGGCTACTGGCAGGTGGCGGTTGCACGGGAAGACCGCGAGAAGACTGCGTTTGCTACCCCATGGGACTCTGCAAGTTCAAGAGTATGCCGTTCGGGCTGTGCAATGCCCCGGGGACCTTCCAGAGGCTCATGGAATGCTGTTTGGGGCATCTCAACTTCGAGACTTTCCTGCTGTATCTGGACAACGTGATCGTGTACTCCAAGACGTATGAAGCCCACCTGGAGCACCTGGCAGAAGTGTTCGCGGCACTCTCCAAGTACGAGATGAAATTAAAACCAAAGTGCCATCTGTTGAAACCCAAAGTGCAGTACCTCGGGCATGTGGTGAGTGCGGAAGGCGTAGCCCCGGATCCTAAGAAGATTACCGCTATCTGGAGCTGGCCACAGCCAACCACGGTGAAGGAGGTGAGACAGTTCCTGGGCCTAGTGGGCTACTACCGCCGTTTTATCAAGGTGTACACGAAGATGGCCGCGCCCATGCAAGACCTCCTTGTGGGACAGACCAAGAATGGTAGATCTCCTGGACCCCCGTTTGTCTGGGGAGAGAAGCATGAGGAGTCCTTCCAGCAGTTGAAGTCAGCCCTGACAGGGGACGAAATCTTGGCTTATCCCGGTTACGGCCTTCCGTTCATCCTTTACACTTCATAGTTTCATAGTTTTTAAGGTTGAAGGGAGACTCTAAGTCCATCTAGTTCAACCCGCAGCCTAACATGTTGATCCAGAGGAAGGCAAAAAAACCCCAATGTGTCAAATAAGCTCCAATGGGGAAAAAAATTCCTTCCTGACTCCACATACGGCAATCAGACTAGTTCCCTGGATCAACACCCTGTCACAAAATCCAATATACATAACTGGTAATATTATATTTTTCAATTAATGCGATCAGGCTCTGCTTAAATTTTACTTGTGAATCCCTCAATACAACATCATACGGCAGAGAGCTCCATAGTCTCACTGCTCGTACAGTAAAGAGTCCTCATCTGTGATTATGATTAAACATTCTTTCCTCAAGACGTAGCGGATGCCCCCGTGTTCCAGTCACAGGCCTAGGTGTAAAGAGATCTTTGGAAAGGTCTCTGTACTGTCCCCTCATATATTTATACATTGTGATTAGATCCCCCTAAGCCTTTGTTTTTCCTAACTAACTAACCCCAAGTTTAATAACCTGTCTTGGTATTGCAGCCCACCCATTCCTCTAATAATCTTGGTCGCTCTTCTATCTACCTGTAAGATTATGCTATTTATAACCTTCTATACTTTTGCTAACAAGAAATGCATCCATTCCTCTCTTAAATTCATTCAGTGAGTTGGCCATCACCACTTCCTCAGGAAGAGAGTTCCAGAGCCTCACTGCTCTTACCGTGAAGAACCCTCTTCTATGCTGATGTAGGAATTTTCTTTCCTCCAATCGAAAAGAATGCCCCCTTGTTCTTGTCATAGTCCTTGGTACAAACAGATCATGGGAGAGATCTCTATATGGCCCTCTGATATATTTGTACATATTTATTAGGTCTCCCCTAAGTCTTCTCTTTTCTAGAGTAAATAGACCTAATTTTGATAACCTTTCCGTGTATTGTAATGCACCCATTCCATTTATTATTTTAGTAGCCCGCCTCTGAACCCTTTCAAGTTCAGTAATGTCTTTCTTCAGCACCGGCGCCCAAAATTGCACACAATACTCCAAGTGTGGTCTGACTAGTGATTTGTACAGAGGGAGAATGATGTTTTCATCTCGTGCCCCCAGACCTCTTCTAATGCATCCCATCACCCTATTTGCTTTGGTGGCTGCTGCCTGACACTGGGCACTCCAATTTAGATTCTTATTCACTAAGATGCCTAAGTCTTTTTCCATGTCTGATTTCCCCAGCAGTTTCCCATTTAGTAAGTAATCGTAGCATCTGTTTCTCCTTCCCATGTGCATAACCTTACACTTATCTGTGTTAAACCTCATTTGCCATTTTTCAGCCCAATTCTCCAATTTACTCAAGTCCATCTGTAGTTGCAAACTGTCCTCCTTTGTGTTAACTACCTTACATAGTTTTGTATCATCTGCAAATACTGATATTTTACTCTGTAAACCATCCACCAGATCATTAATAAATATATTAAATAGTAGGGGGCCCAATACAGACCCCTGTGGCACCCCACTAGTAACCCTGGCCCAATCTGAGTATGCACCATTAATAACCACTCTTTGTTTTCTACCACTAAGCCAGCTACCTACCCATCTACACACATTTTCCCCGAGCCCAAGCTTTCTCATTTTACTTAGCAGTCTTTTATGTGGGACAGTGTCAAATGCTTTACCGAAGTCGAGATAAATGACATCCAATGATTCTCCTCGGTCCATGTGAGAGCTTACATCCTCATAGAAGCTGATCAGGTTAGTTTGACAGGAGCGATCCTTCATAAATCCATGTTGATATGGAGTTAAACAGTTATTAACATTGAGACATTCCATAATAGTATCCCTTAAAAACCCTTCAAACATTTTACCCACAACAGATGTTAAGCTTACCGGCCTATAGTTTCCAGGTTCCCTTTTGCACCCTTTTTTGAATATTGGTACCACATTTGCTAGCCGCCAATCCAGTGGAACAGACCCAGTTTCTATAGAGTCTTTAAATAAAAGGAATAGAGGCCTGAATCTTGGTCTACTTACAGTTTCATCTGTTCATCTCTGGCCTTTTTGCTTCATCAAGCTCCTCTGGATCTACGTTTTTTTCTACACCATCGTGACTTTTTCATGTTTGAATCCTACAACTACACAAAGAACTTGATGTGTCTCTGGCTCTACTATGAAGGCCATCTTTTTCCTTCATGGGGACTTTTTCTGTTTAACTGTCATTATACATTTGGCTTATTTGTTATGTAGCCAGTCCACTCCGCCATAATAGTATCATGTCTACACTGTCTTTATGTGCGCTATGCCCTATACCATCCTTTTTGATGTATTTGGAATCCAGACATCTGGATATCTAAACATGCGATGGGTGCCGCCTTTTCTGCGCATGCGCTGGACAATGACTTACCAACAGTATGTCAGGCTGTGATGGCATGGGTCACTTCTATGCACTCCCAGGCGACATGTGTGAACATCGGCAATCTTTGCTGCTTATACCTTTTATACACATGAATGTATTCTCTATCTATGGGGTCCATTTGTGTACAGTGGGTGGTCCATTTTGCCACACTGGCATCGTGCCGATGTTTTTACAGCTCTCATGGGAACTGTGCCCTACACGCTGTGTTTATGGTACAGATCTCTGGGCTTTTCAATATTTGCATGAGCTCATTTCTGTTGTAACAAGTGCCGTCGTTCCTGCGCCTGCATTGGACAATTTAGTACCTACATAACGCTGCCTATGATACTGGGGCATGCATAGTGCTGTGTATTATACATGCGCACCTTTTCCCGTTTATATACGTTCGATGCCTTACAGAAACTTGTATCACTTGGAGTATGATTGTGTTTGCGCAGGTGCGCGGATGAGTGACGCGGTGTATGGCTGGTAGTCATGTGATTGTTCCCTGTGTGTTCTGTTTCGTCCGTAGCACCGCGCATGCGCATATGAGGTTCTTTCAATTGCGAGCGTCATTGATCCAGCGCAGGCGCAGTACGTGGCATTCCCATGTCATGACCCCACCTGATCGCATCACATGGTGAAGATGGCGGCGTCCATCGGCGTCCCTCGGCGTACATGATGACTCCTTTCGGCCTCCTATCTCCATGCTGGTAAACAATTTACTAATTAATTTACGTTGTATTTAAGACACACCACCCATGACATTCCTCACTTTCCCCTGAGGAAGCTACACTTTGCTGTAGCGATACGCGTGGGGTCATCACCCCACCCCCCCTCCTGCATTTTCTTGCCTCCAGCCCTCATTTTTCATTAGGGTGTGTGCCTCTGCATCTTTCTGGCTCCACACATTGGCTCAAGACAGGTGACAGCCCATGTGTATTGTTTACTGTAATGCATTGCTAGTCAGTTATTCATTCTATTCACGTTTGGGCATTTTCTAGTGTGTTATTTTATTCACCTGCCTCATTGCATTACATTGCTTAAATCTGTATGCAGGGCCATGCTCTTTTCATTGGGCTGTTTGGCTTGTTGAGGGTGTGGGGTGTTTTCTTGGTGCCATATACCATTGACACCAAATAGATGATTATAAGCTTGTGCTTTTTTAATTGTTTTTAATGCATGTCTATGGTTGGTTTTTTTGTGTCTAATAAATGATGTTTATTGTCACATTGGTGATCCCACTTTGTTGCACATTTTCTTTCTCTTTTACTGCTCAAGTGTTCCCTAAAATGTGCTAGTGGTTTTATGATCCCTCTTTTTTCATTTGCATATGCTATTTGTGTCTAGTGCCCTCCCACACCTTAGTGCTTACAATTGTTGCTTATGTGAAGGCTTTCCCTTCAATTCTGGGAGTGTGGCACAGGGGTTAGTTTTTATATTTGAAATATTTGTTCAGCATGGATTTGGATGCCAGAGAGGCTGCTTGGAATAATCAATCTGGGGATTTGTTTGGCGCACCTTCTGAGGTGCTGGCACAAGATTCTTTTCAACAGTTGTCAATTGAGCTCACTAATTTACATAAGGCAGTTACCAAGACATGGTGGAATGTTAAGACTCTGGAAGAGTATGTCAAAATGGGCATTGTGCCTCGTGGCCTGAGGGTGCAGATTTTCCCTGCCTGGGAACCAAATGCAGGGTTCAAGAGCACATGGGAAGCAGGCCTTATGAAATGCTCGGATATTATCCTGAACATGCTGATTGAACATGACAGGACGTTGTTAAATGACATTAAGGATAAGATCAGGGTGTGTGAGTCCAAGTTGAAAACATTTGATCTCAACACACAGGTCCTTCCCTTTCAGCAACAGCTTAAAGTCTCTATTGAAAGGTATGAGAAGGACATTGTTAGGGGCAAAAAACAAAAATTCTTTAGAGACAAAAAGGATTTTGAAAATGGTGCCGTCTTTCGATGGACACATCATGGCAACCAAAGATTTCGGAAAGCGGTCACGATGGGACATAGTGGATCAAATATTGCTACTCGTGACTTATCTTCAAGCGATTTTTTATCTTCGGACAACAGCGACAGAGAAGGCCCACCAGACGAGGTAGACGCAAATCCACCAAACACATCAGGGGGTGTGTTACATCAGACACGACGCAAACAATGGCCTACAACGTCCAACAGGACAACGAGGAACAGGAAGAAGTGGTGATGGAGGATGGCACGTGCTCCATGAACCAGGAGAATAACTTGCAAGGTAATCTGCAGATTATTAATTTAACTAACTATCAGCTATCTGAAGAAGAATTGAGTCTCTTGTCCAAGGGTCTTTCTTTTTCACCTACTAAGGTACTTGATAAATTTGAACTTACTAAGGATGTGTACCTATTCTGCAGGCAACTGGTTCTCAAACTTATGTATCATCAACCTGGAGTTATTGACACCTTACCTGTGGAGGACAGACAAGCTTTTCGGGATCTGTTGGAGCTCCTGGAGGAGAGCGATGGGCCTGGAGGTAAGAAGTTGCCTTTTACATCAAGATTTCCCTCTCAGGCTACACCATCATTCTCTTTGTTCCCGGCGGTACAAATCTTTTTTGAGACTATGTGTCGGGACATACAGAATCTAAGGATTGTTCCCTTCCAGCAAAATAATCTTACTGCCGTGGAACAAAAAGCTCTGTCCAGACTTGGGAAGAATACCTCATTTATCATCCGCGAGGCGGATAAAGGAGGGAATGTGGTGTTATGGCCCGTGGAATTGTATACAAAGGAAGCCATAAGACAACTTGGCAATCGGGTTTTTTACACTATACTTCCCTCAGACCCCACTGATGCCTATAAGGCTAAGCTGGACAGACTCTTGGGTCGGGCTTTTGACTTGGGCATCATTTCCAAACGGGAAAGAGATTTCCTTATTACACGCCATCCTACAATCCCTACATTTTACATGCTCCCGAAGGTCCACAAATCGTTGGTGGACCCACCGGGAAGGCCCATAGTATCGGGCATAGGGAGTTTGTATGAACGTCCATGTGTGTATTTGGATTTCTATTTGCAACCTTACGTATTTACTCTCGATTCTTATGTCAGAGATTCAACGCACCTGATCACTCAATTGGAGCAGATTGAATTAAAGGCCGGAACCCTATTGATCACCATGGATATTGAATCCCTGTACACATGCATCGATCACAACCTTGGTTTGCAAGCAGTTACATACTTCTTGGATCGTCGCTCAACAGGTGACAGAAAACACGATTCTTTTGTGTTAGATTTATTACAACTTGTCCTGCATAACAGTTTTTTCGTGTTTGACCGCGTCTTCTACAAGCAGGCGTCTGGGACTGCGATGGGCGCCAGGTGTGCCCCTTCGTACGCCAATCTATTTTTAGGTTGGTGGGAGGAGGCACACGTGGCGCCCACTGCTTTGTTCCGGGGATATGTGTCACATTGGTTTAGGTACATCGATGATGTCCTGTTTTTCTGGGTAGGTGACCGTGCATCGTGTGAAGATTTCATTGCCCAGCTGAATGAAAACCCGTGGCATATAAAATTGTCATCAAACATCTCAAGTACATCGGTGGATTTTCTCGATTTGAGGATCACGTTGGAAAATGATTGGATCACGACCTCTCTGTTTCGGAAACAGACTGCGACCAATAGTGTGTTACACTACACTTCGTTCCACCCCAAACATGTTCGGGATGGAATACCCAAGGGTCAATTCCTGCGGGTACGTCGCAATTGTTCCGAAGTGACTACATTCAGGAGGGAAGCACAAGATCTGACCACACGTTTCCTCAGGAGGGGTTATCCACGCAAAGTGGTTTCCAGAGCTTTTCAATACTCATCTAATATTTTACGGTCTGATACTTTCCATGGCCGTCAAAAAACGGAGATGAGTACCATCAATCTTGTGACGACTTACAACAATCAATGGGATAAAGTACGACAGGTTTTGGCAAAAAACTGGAACATTCTTCTCAGCGAACCCAGGTTGGTCCCTTTCATTAATACCTGTCCGAAACTGATCGCTAAACGTGCTAAAAATTTGAAAGACCTTCTCTCCACAAGTCATTTCAAAAGACCCACGGTCCCTTTGGGTCGCGGGGAGAGACTGGTCGGCTCTTTTCCATGTGGGGACTGTTCTATTTGTCCTTTTCTTGTTGCTGATAGGTCTGTACAAATTTCTATTTTCCCAGGGACTATCACAACTAAGGTGTATTCCAACTGTCGCACCAAAAATGTTGTGTACCTTCTGATTTGTGACTGTCCTAAATTGTATGTTGGACAGACCACACAGGAGCTCCGGCGTCGGATTCAACACCATTTCTCGGACATTGGACGGGCGAATAAGGAACAAGCACAAGGTAAGCCCATAACATCTGTGGCTAAACATTTCCTTGATGCACATAATGGTTCATTTCGCAAGGTCCGTATTTTGGTGCTTGAGTCTGTCCCACTCAATATTCGGGGGGGCAGAATGTCCGATGAGCTCTTGAGAAGGGAAGCCAGGTGGATTTACCAATTGCAGAGTCTTTCTCCCAATGGTCTTAACGAGGAATTACTATTCACAGGCTTTTATAAGAAATGAGGGCCAGCTAGTGTCCAGCTTCTGAACCCTCGTCCTGCCGCAGGGGCCAGTTGAATTTTTCTCGCTGGTCCGACTTCTACCTGTTTCTGGGTTACATATTCTTCCCCGGCGGTTTCCCCCTTCCCCCCCCCCCTTTTCCCCCCCTCCGCCCCTCCCCTTCCCTTGTGGCCGGGGGGGGGGGAGGGAGAGGAGGGGGGGTTGCTGTGTGTGGTTTTTTGGGGGTTTTATTCATTTGTGGGTTTTTTTCCCTATTTATAGGTGGTATTCCCATACCTGGGAGGGTCGGATCCTCTGCGATGGAATAGCGTATGAAGTCATCCTTTTACGCTTGAAGATCTCTATTGGGTGCTGGCATTCCCTCTGAGAACTGAATCTTGGTCTACTTACAGTTTCATCTGTTCATCTCTGGCCTTTTTGCTTCATCAAGCTCCTCTGGATCTACGTTTTTTTCTACACCATCGTGACTTTTTCATGTTTGAATCCTACAACTACACAAAGAACTTGATGTGTCTCTGGCTCTACTATGAAGGCCATCTTTTTCCTTCATGGGGACTTTTTCTGTTTAACTGTCATTATACATTTGGCTTATTTGTTATGTAGCCAGTCCACTCCGCCATAATAGTATCATGTCTACACTGTCTTTATGTGCGCTATGCCCTATACCATCCTTTTTGATGTATTTGGAATCCAGACATCTGGATATCTAAACATGCGATGGGTGCCGCCTTTTCTGCGCATGCGCTGGACAATGACTTACCAACAGTATGTCAGGCTGTGATGGCATGGGTCACTTCTATGCACTCCCAGGCGACATGTGTGAACATCGGCAATCTTTGCTGCTTATACCTTTTATACACATGAATGTATTCTCTATCTATGGGGTCCATTTGTGTACAGTGGGTGGTCCATTTTGCCACACTGGCATCGTGCCGATGTTTTTACAGCTCTCATGGGAACTGTGCCCTACACGCTGTGTTTATGGTACAGATCTCTGGGCTTTTCAATATTTGCATGAGCTCATTTCTGTTGTAACAAGTGCCGTCGTTCCTGCGCCTGCATTGGACAATTTAGTACCTACATAACGCTGCCTATGATACTGGGGCATGCATAGTGCTGTGTATTATACATGCGCACCTTTTCCCGTTTATATACGTTCGATGCCTTACAGAAACTTGTATCACTTGGAGTATGATTGTGTTTGCGCAGGTGCGCGGATGAGTGACGCGGTGTATGGCTGGTAGTCATGTGATTGTTCCCTGTGTGTTCTGTTTCGTCCGTAGCACCGCGCATGCGCATATGAGGTTCTTTCAATTGCGAGCGTCATTGATCCAGCGCAGGCGCAGTACGTGGCATTCCCATGTCATGACCCCACCTGATCGCATCACATGGTGAAGATGGCGGCGTCCATCGGCGTCCCTCGGCGTACATGATGACTCCTTTCGGCCTCCTATCTCCATGCTGGTAAACAATTTACTAATTAATTTACGTTGTATTTAAGACACACCACCCATGACATTCCTCACTTTCCCCTGAGGAAGCTACACTTTGCTGTAGCGATACGCGTGGGGTCATCACCCCACCCCCCCTCCTGCATTTTCTTGCCTCCAGCCCTCATTTTTCATTAGGGTGTGTGCCTCTGCATCTTTCTGGCTCCACACATTGGCTCAAGACAGGTGACAGCCCATGTGTATTGTTTACTGTAATGCATTGCTAGTCAGTTATTCATTCTATTCACGTTTGGGCATTTTCTAGTGTGTTATTTTATTCACCTGCCTCATTGCATTACATTGTTTAAATCTGTATGCAGGGCCATGCTCTTTTCATTGGGCTGTTTGGCTTGTTGAGGGTGTGGGGTGTTTTCTTGGTGCCATATACCATTGACACCAAATAGATGATTATAAGCTTGTGCTTTTTTAATTGTTTTTAATGCATGTCTATGGTTGTTTTTTTTGTGTCTAATAAATGATGTTTATTGTCACATTGGTGATCCCACTTTGTTGCACATTTTCTTTCTCTTTTACTGCTCACAGGTTCCCTTTTGCACCCTTTTTTGAATATTGGTACCACATTTGCTAGCCGCCAATCCAGTGGAACAGACCCAGTTTCTATAGAGTCTTTAAATAAAAGGAATAGAGGCCTGTCTATCACATTACTTAACTCCCTTAATACCCGAGGGTGAATGCCATCAGGGCCTGGTGATTTGTCAATTTTAATGTTACTAAGTCGGTTCTGCACTTCTTCCTGGGTTAGGCAGGTCATACTTAACGGGGCATTTACATGATCACTCTGCATTTCCCCTGGCATATGCTTTTCCTGTGTGAACACAGTTGAGAAAAAAGTATTTAAAACATTTGCTTTTCCCACATCGCTTTCTATGATTTTACCCTCATTATTCTTTAAAGGGCCAACACCATCAATTTTAATCTTTTTTCTGTTTATATAATTAAAGAATAGTTTGGGATTTGTTTTGCTTTCCTTAGCAATGAGTCTCTCAGTTTCTACTTTTGCTAAATATATTTGTTTTTTACACATTTTATTTTTTTCTCTATATATTTTTAATGCTTCCTCGCTGCCTTCTTGTTTTAGCTTTTTAAATGCCTTTTTCTTATTATTCATTGCCCCTTTTACATCCTTATCAAGCCACATTGGTTTTCTCCTGTTCCTAGCCCTTTTATTTCTGTATGGTATGGCTAGCTCGCAGTGGGTGTTTAATACCGATTTAAAAATTTCCCACTTATTTTCTGTGCTCCCATTTTTGAGGACATTGTCCCAATCAATTTGGCGAAGGTCTTCTCTCACTGATGCCAGCAATGTGGGCCTGGGTGCGGTCCTGTCCCAGGTACAAGATGGAAAGGAGAAGGTGATCGCTTACGCCAGCAGGAAGCTCCGGCCGACGGAGAGGAACCCCGAGAATTACAGCTCCTTCAAGCTAGAGTTCTTGGCCCTCGTGTGGGCGATAACAGAAAGGTTTAAACATTACTTAGCGGCGGCGAAGTTCACTGCTTACACGGACAACAACCCGTTGACACATTTGGACACGGCCAAGCTGGGCACCCTGGAGCAGCGGTGGATGGCTCGACTGTCCAACTACGACTTCACCATCAAGTACAGGGCTGGCCGCAAGAACACCAACGCAGATGCGCTATCTCGGATGCCACATTTGCCCGATGAAGGGATAGAGGAAGACAACCTGGAGGAGATCGAGCTAACCGCATTCCATCGGCCAAAGATGAGAAGCCCTGTGTTGGCCAACAGCAGGCGAACCTTGACCCGCTGCCTAGCTATGGGTGACAAGAAGCCCAGGACCAGGAGCCTACAGTTCAGCTGGTTAAAACGATGATTGCCCAAGGCTCTTCCAGGATGGACCCTACAGCCCCCTCTGAAGCTCAGTGGTTGTGGAAAGAGAGAGACCGTCTCTACCTGCACCAGGGGAAGTTGTATAGGGGGTTAATCAACCCGAAGACCTATGAAAAAGTCCACCAGCTGGGGTGCCCCAGGCATGTGTGCCAAAGGTCCTGCAGGCCTACCATGATGGCGCAGGAGACTTCGGCTGGAAGAAGCTGGAGATGTTGCTGAGGGAACGCTTTTACTGGAGTGGGATGCGGGAGTCCGTGGAAGCCTGGTGCCGAGAGTGTGGTCCCTGTACGTTAAGAAGACGGGACGAAACCAGTCAGAGGGCCCCGCTGCAGCCGATTGTCACCCACCAGCCGATGGAGTTGGTCGCTCTGGACCATGTCAAGCACACGCCCAGTCGGAGCGGGTACACCTACGCCCTGACCATTGTAGACCACTACTCAAGATTCATGGTGGTTGTCCCCGTTAAAGATCTGACGGACCACACTGCAGCCAGAGCCTTCCAGGCCTACTTTTGCCGGCCGCATGGCTACCCGCAGAAGGTGCTCACGAATCAGGGCCCGGTGTTTGAAGCAAAGGTGTTCCAGGAGTTCTGCCACTTGTACGAGTGCAAGAAGATCCGGACCACGCCATACCATGCCCAAACTAATGAGATGTGCGAGAAAATTAACCATCTGGTCCTTGATCTCTTCAAGACACTACCCCTGGAAGAGCAGAATCTGTGGCCTGAGAAGCTGCCCGATATGTACAATAACATTCCCTGCAGCTCCAACAAGTGCACACCTGCGTATCTGATGAGGGCTCGGCCAGAGCGGCTGCCAGTGGACCTAGAAATGGACATAGAGGTATCCGAAACTCTTCCCCCCACTGCCAATTGGGATGCCAAATGACAGAAGCAGTACCAACAGATCCAATAGTATGTGTAAAGGAATCAGCGTCAAAGCCGGGAGAGGCAGGAACAGCACTTCAACAAGTGGGCTCAGGCTGCCCCTTTCGGACCTGGAGATATGGTGCTGAAGCGTAAAAGGAGGACGCACAAGCTCGACGATCAATGGGAAAGGACCCCCTACGTCATCCAGCCTACCAGATAGGAGAACGAGAAGACCTATTTGATTAGTCACGACCAGGGGAGGACCGCGGCCACTGTTTCCAGGGACCACCTGAAGAGATGCTCGGGTCCCCTGAGGCTGGTAGATTGGGTCCCCGTTCCCGTGCCGAGCGTGGAAAAGAAGAAAGAGGTGATCCATACAGTGATGGGCGATTTTCCAGCTGACTGGTTTATGCAGAATGGCGCAGTGATCGTTCCTGTGATAATGTTCCCACAACCCATGGAAGAATTGGAGCCAGAGATGCCTGCCAGAGAGCCACCCGATCAAGCGCCCAGGGATGCTCCTACACCATGCCCCCGCAGGTCTCGACCCGCCATACCTGACACTCAGGAAGAGGGACTGGTCGTCCCCTCTCCCCCATTGCCTCCTCCAGAGAATATTGTGCCCAGGAGGTCCACACGCCCTAATCTAAGTTAGCCCCCGCTTAGATACAGGGAGACTGCCATCTAGGGGTGCTGCTTGCTGATTGTGTAGATAGACGTGTGAATGAATGCCAATCACCCGAGATTCTCACCTGATTCAAAAGATTGAAAAAGGTAGCGGTTCCCGGCTACCATACTGCCCGTCCCCGTTGGGACTTTGTTGACTCCCGGTTTCAGTTTAACCCCATTTACATATAGACATGGCTGAGAACTAGCAGGCCACCCAAAAACTTTTGGGCCTTGTAAATAGCCCCAGACCACCCTTTCAGGTCCTATAGTCTCCGGGGAGGCTGGTTGGAGGAAGGGCCTGCGGGATGTTGTAGGCCGAGGTTCCGTCACCATGCAAACCGGTGACAACCCTCCGGGTCAGGGGTCCTATGGACGTTGGGCCTCTGAGAGATTGCCGGGTAAGGAACTTATTACCCGGCCCGTGTGGGCAACACCCGGACCTGAACCCGTTTCCTGGACTGGGTAAAAGGGGTGCTGACCTGTTTTTAGAGGCAGCATCAGGGCTAGGTTTGCTTGGGTGGGCAAATGAAAGGACCCGGTCCCATCCCGTTCCCGGTTAATAAAAATGTTTTTATATGTTTGAAACGTTTAAGTAACCAGCCTCCCGCAAGGGAAGAGATCAGAAATATGCTTGTTTGTAAATACTGTTATTATAATTGTATATGTGTTATTCCTTTTATCTTTTTCATTTCAGAAAAATAAACAGTCGTTTATGGTGGTGGGCTGTCCGACCACAGTGGTGGTCGGACAGCCCACAGACGGTCTTTAGTTAACCAAGGTGGAGTGTGACGTCCTGGACTAGCCAGGTAGTCACAGTTAGTGCCCCACACAACACCAGTCCCCTAACAACGTGTCAGCAGCCAAACACTTTAAACCCTAGTCACCTCCCTCAGTGCTGGATGTACACACCCGGGGGGCGGTGCCAGGCAGTTGGCACGCCCACCGAGGAGTTCAAAGAGCCTGAGGCAGGAAGCACAGTAGAGTTGTAGTCTGACAGTGTAGTCGGACAGTTCAGTTTGAAAGTTCAGTGGAGGAGGACAGGCCTGTGTGACAGGCCTGTAACAGACTGACAGATGCCAGGGTTGGAGCCCGGGCACCTTTTTCTAGGAGGTATATGGAGGCCTCTGCCTGCAGGAGCCGGGAAGACGGCTTGGTGGAACCGTAGTGGACCGGGACAGGGTAGTGGCCCGCCGTTACCGACCCGGGGAACCGACGGGAAACCGGAGCACAAGTGGGGGTACTCAGACCCTGAAGCTAGGTCCAGAAGCTACTGGGGGCTAGCTAATTAACTGATTGCGTCCAGGACTATAGGTCATTTCCCACCCAAAGTCCCGACTGAAGACAACAGCCCAACGAGGGGGATAGAAAGCCACCGCTACGGCAGAGAGATCCCACAGGCCAGCGTCTGCGGGCAAAGGGCTCCTCCGACACACACAAGCCGGGGAGCGGACTCATGTATTGCAAGTTCAGGTAGTCCAACATCACACAAAACAGGTGCAGGAGAAAGGCAGAGACCACCAACTGGGTAGGGGGACCAGACTGCGGCCGGCTGCGGGCACCGACCATGATCACCTTGGTTTACCAGAGACTCGTGTGTGGTTAATAATCGTGAGTACAACAGTGCCCCCCAGCCGCGCACCTCCCTGCATCACCCAGCTCACTCCCCAACGGGTCCCGGGGCCAGCATCCCTACCCACGGAGGGGTTAACATCTTGCTGCGCAACATCTTCCCCGGGTGTCCTGCAACTGCAGCGGTGGTTTCCACCTTCACCATATTCCGTGGGTGGCATCACGAACTTAAACACGGCTCCGGCCAGACACCTACGTCCCCTAAAACGCCAGCCTCCCTTTCAGATCGGAGTGACCACAGGGCCCCTGAGTCTGGAGACGCTCAAGCCACCCACCAGCGAGCCAGAATCCGAGCGGCTCAGCTGCAGCCGACGCCGGGCAGTACATGAACTTTTGGGCATGCGTAATACTGAGCGTTCCATTGCAGTGTAAGGGGTGGACGGACCCCTGGTGACGAAGAAGCAGTTTTCCCCCCCTGAAGATGCCCCACGCTGGGGTAGCAAGTGATGCTGATGTGATGTTGTTTGTGTTTGTAGTAGTAACTGGTGTCCCCACTAGGTGTCAGGGTGGAACAGTGGTCCCTTTGGGAACAGTGACTGGAGAAGGAGGGGCAGGGCAGCCTGGGGGGAGGGTTTGAGGGCTCTGTAGCAGAGTGAGAGTTAGTTAGGACAGGAGTGTGTGTAGAGACAGAGAGAAGCAACGGGGCAGAGTGTGGGAGCGACATGTGGCAGATAGCCAAAGGAAGAGAAAGTGCCTCGAACACGCAGACAGAAATACTCGGGTAAGGCCCGTACGAGCATAGACAGAGAGAAACAGAAGTGTGTTGGTAAAGCCCATAGTAGTGGAGTACGTGTATAGCTGAAGAGACAGAAGTAGACAGGTAACGCCCGCAGAAGAGAAAAGGAAAGTAGTCCCCCGGCAAGAATTGTACTTTGAACCTGAAGGGTACAGCAAGATGTTCAATAAAGTGTCTTTTGGTTTACCAGCTGAATGTCTGCGACGTTTTACTGAGCCTGAAGAAGAGTCCCTGCCATCCACACTCTGCCCCACAAACGGAACCCATACTTTAATAGTGACGGCCGGGCTGGGGGTCAGCCTGATGCATAAAGTGGCCATGACAGCACCCCCCAAGGCACCCCCTGCCCCCGTTACAAAGTGGCGCTGCGAGCAGGGTGAAGCCTGTCTGCAAGGAACCCAGACCCAAAAATGTGAGGAAGACCAAGTGGTGCCTAAGGCGTTGGACCGGTCACAAGATGGCGGTAACATGGCCGCCGTCCTCATAGACTCAGTGGAGGCGCGGAAAGTTGGTGCCAAACGCAAAACACTGAGCTGGCCGGTGAAGAAGAAGAAGTGCAGAGTGTGCCGCCCAAAGAGGGGAGGAACTTGCCCCAAGATGCTGTGGAGGACTAGAGACGTGGGCGGCGTTGCAGGAAAGAAGAGGCGTCGCCTACGCTGAGTCGACTTGGTGGGTGAGGCCAGGGGTGGAGTGCATGCAAGAGCGGGAAAAGAAGAACCTCCTCCACCTTCCCTGGCGCCATTACAGTTAGAGCAACAGGAGACGCGGATTCAGTGGCCTGCGCTAAGCGAAATGGAAGCACAGACAGACAAACGAGCCGAAGCAGGCGTGCTGGTGACAGCAGGTCGGGGGAGAGGACGCCCGAGGGGAAGCTTAGTGGAAGAGGCACCTACCATCAAGTTACCGGCCGTGACCGGAGTACCGGAGAGGCCCGCAAAGGTCACGTGGGATACCTCGTGGGATGCCGTTACCGGGGAGACGACCACAGAAGTCCGGGCCACCTACACGACCCAACTGACGCTGGGAAGCGGAACACTCGGAGCATCCCTCCAGAGTCCGGAGGCGGCTGCGCCGGTCAAGGTAGGGCCTCCGCTCCCCACAGAAGTCCAGGCCCCGGGCTGGCAAAACATCCCAGAGTTTGAGGAAGATAAGTGGGGGTTTATCTGGGAGCCAGTGAAGCCGGCGCCCCTAACCCGGCGACAGTCCCCACCGCCCGAAATAGATCCGGTGCAGGAAAGGCTCCTGGCCGAGACAGTGGTGAGGGAAATGATGGCCGGGTCCCGCAGTGAAGAATTTGACCGGCAGTGTAGTATCGGCACAGTGGTCAAGTTTAACCAGGCCGAGGGATACGGGTTTATAGAAGATGATGAGACCGGAGAACATTTCTTTTATAATCGCGTCAATTTGGACACTGAGGGGTTACCACAGCGTCTCCATACCCTGTATCTGGGTGAGAAGGTAAAATTCAGAAGAGAAGTGGGTTGCCGGGGCCTATTCGCAGTGGGAGTGACTCGGATGCCCACTATCCAGGAGGCCGCGTAGTGGCAGCAGGAGATAGAGTGGGAGGATTGCCAGTACAGGAGGCGCACGCAGCAGAGACCGGTGATCGCTGAAGTTTGTCGGCCAAGAAGCACTCCGGCGGCACCGCCAGAAGCGGCTGCTGGGCCGGTAGCCGAGCCGGCAGAAGGGGATCAGGTGAACGAAGCACCGGCGATTTTGGCGATTCGCCAGAGCATGGTGTTGCATCCGGTGGTTGTTGTCGGCAGCCCACAGCCGTCCGTCCAGCTACCCCATCACCCCCGCCGGGGGCTGAGGAGCCAAAACTGGAGGCAGGAGAATCAGAGCTGCAGCCAAGTTATGAACCGTTCCAAAAGCTGCGCCGCTTACTAGGCCAATCCCTCTCCGAGTATGTGAGGGCCCAGCGGGCTGAATGGTTGCGCGCCTACTACCCCGCGTGAGATCACAGTAACCAGAGGTGACGGACATGGATGTTCTTGAGAACCGGTACTGTTGAAAGCCGGTGAATGTTTCCAGTTGCAGCAATGTTTAAGGTACTGAGCCCGGGAGGAGCTTGATGCCGGACTGTGCAGGGACTCCTTCCGTGACTGTTAAGAAAAATCTTGTTGCTAGTTGTTTCCTGCCCACATAAGACCGGGAGCGCTGGGATAGCCTCCGGGCAGAAGGTCAGCTAAGACCGGGAGCGCCTGCGGAGGGCCTCCGGGCAAAGATGCCACTAAGACCGCGAGCTTCCTTGGAGGGACTCCGGGCACTGAACTCGGGTGCCTTTCGATGTGTTTTGAAGATTGTGCTCTATAGTTTGGTTTTAAAGTTTTATGCGATAAAGTGAGAAGATTGCTTTACAACCGTGTGTATGTGTTTTTTTTGTCAGATGTTGTCTTACAGGTCCGAACCTTTCCGGGAGGCTGAGGTTAAAGAGGGGAGGAATGTAAGGGGTGGACGGACCCCTGGTGACGAAGAAGCAGTTTCCCCCCCCCTGAGGATGCCCCACGCTGGGGTAGCAAGTGATGCTGATGTGATGTTGTTTGTGTTTGTAGTAGTAACTGGTGTCCCCACTAGGTGTCAGGGTGGAACAGTGGTCCCTTTGGGAACAGTGACAGGAGAAGGAGGGGCAGGGCAGCCTGGGGGGAGGGTTAGAGGGCTCTGTAGCAGAGTGAGAGTTAGTTAGGATAGGAGTGTGTGTAGAGACAGAGAGAAGCAACGGGGCAGAGTGTGGGAGCGACACGTGGCAGATAGCCAAAGGAAGAGAAAGTGCCTCGAACACGCAGACAGAAATACTCGGGTAAGGCCCGTACGAGCATAGACAGAGAGAAACAGAAGTGTGTGGGTAAAGCCCATAGTAGTGGAGTACGTGTATAGCTGAAGAGACAGAAGTAGACGGGTAACGCCCGCAGAAGAGAAAAGGAAAGTAGTCCCCCGGCAAGAATTGTACTTTGAACCTGAAGGGTTGGTGTGCCGAAACTGTACAGCAAGATGTTCAATAAAGTGTCTTTTGGTTTACCAGCTGAATGTCTGCGACGTTTTACTGAGCCTGAAGAAGAGCCCCTGCCATCCACACTCTGCCCACAAACGGAACCCATACTTTAATAGTGACGGCCGGGCCGGGGGTCAGCCTGATGCATAAAGTGTCCATGACAGCACCCCCCAAGGCACCCCCTGCCCCCGTTACAGCGGAACGCACACTATTTTTTCATTGATCTTCCGGTGACTAATACCATCTCCGGCTATGTGTTACACAGCATGTCTGTGTGTATTTTGAATGTGGTTATACTCAGGTGCAGCTTATGTGTTACATGCACCCCCCCCCCCCCCCCCCCGACCTCTATTGGAACTTTCTGATAAGGTAATACAATTGCTGTGTATGCAAATTAGATTTCTGACCAAGCTGCTGTGCATTATGAAATTGTATGTTTCAGGTTAAATACCTCCCACATTTTACTGTGTCTTTGAAGAAGCCACTAGTTGGCGTAATGCGTAGGGCTGTTTGCTTCACACACCTGCCTGTCTGGTATAGATACTACTTTTTCTTGGGTCAACCATGGTCTTCTCTCTAATATGGTATTGTTCATGTATATACATGTGATTATATTTGAGGATCATTCTTGTCTTTCTACTTCATGTATTGTGTATTACAGGTTTATGGGTGTGTGGACATGGATCCCTCCTCTACATTTTTGTATGGATGTTTTCCCTATATTTTAGTATGTTTTTAAGTGTTTGTATCTATTAATAAATTCTGTCACATATTTGCATGCACCTTGGATGCAATTGGGCTATTTATTGTATCACTTCGCTCCAGTGCAGTTCCAGCACGGTTTTCCTGTTTTTTACAAAATATTTTGAAAAACTGACCTGATAATATGATTTTCCAGGTCCGTTTGAGTTCGTTGATACCAAACATTTATAGTTTAACTTTTATCTAAGTGGTGAAAAAGAAACAGAAGTTTGTCAGAATAAAACAATTACGCTTTTGTTGGCATTTTCCGAGACCCGTAGCATTCTCATTTCTTCAGGACCTGGGGCTCAGTGACGTCTTACTTTTAGCACCCTTTGTTGATGATTTTACAAATCCCATTTTTGGGTAGATGCGATGTTTTGATCGCCTATTATTGCATCTTAATGCAATATTGTGGCAGCCAAAAAAAAAGTAATTTTGCCGTTTGTAATTTTTTCTCACTACGCCATGTACCGATCAGATTAATTAATTTTATAATTTGATAGATTGGGCATTTCTGAATGTGGCGAAACCAAATGTGTAATTATTATTATTATTATATTTTCAATGGATCAATAGGAGGGTGATTTGAACTTTTAGTTTTTTTTATTTTTTATATTTGCCGCCCAAGGGGACTTTATGACTACACTGTTTGATTGCTCTGATCAGCAGAAATGCTGTGTTCCTGTGAAAGCCGGAATTCTGCCAGCATTCGCAGAAATGAAAGCTGAAAGAAAATACGGTTTTACCAGATATTATAGGAAAATGTACATAAAGAGGTTGTGTAAGTCACAACACCTCATGCATTTTGCGTTTTTATGGTGACCGGCAGAAAAACGCTTATGTGAAACCAGCCTTACGTGACAGCAAGGTAGGTCAGAACCACAGCATGGACTAGACATCAGCAGCTGGTGTGCAGAACCTCTGAAGAGTAGCAACAGGCATTTCACACAGGTTTTGCTGAAGTAACTTGAGATGCCACTAGGAGTAGGAAACCAGGCAGAATGCTCAAGCAGAGGACTGGAGGCTGGACTAGAATTAAAAGGAAAGAGGATACAGAACACATGGAGAAGAATGAAGCAGGGGACACCATCTTGGTAAAGAGAGTCCTGACAGGGAGTGCATTTTAATATATGAAGATATATGTGGGACCCATTATGCTATATGGAAGGCGATGGGGGCCATTATAGTATTTGGAGAGCTATAGGTGCATCTCAATAAATTAGAATATCATCAAAAAATTAATTTATTTCAGTAATTAAATACAAAAAGGGAAACACATATATTACATAGAATCATTACACACAGAGGGATCTATTTCTATATGACGCGCCGTGTCGGTTTGGGATATCACAGCGGCCTGGCCCAGTTCCGTGACCCTGGCGTTGTTAATAAATGAGGGAATGATGAGGATGGGGGTTGTAGTTATTTGTGATGCCACCTGTCGTGTGTGGCCAGTATTAGCCGCCGCTGTGGGAAGTCTCCCTTCTGGGGCACATGGTGACGCAGCTTGGGTGTTGCAGCTCTCCACAGGTAAAGCTATGCCCCAGGGAGGATGTTGGGAGTAGTAGTCGTCTATGGCGCGATGATGGGAGCGCCGCCAATGATGGGATGACACAGAGGGTGCAGTTCAAGTTCTTTACTCTGAAGTCACCACCTTTGGAGTGCCGTGTTCCACTGTGATTGGCTTCAGCCGATCCCGGATAGTTCAAAGGTCAAGGCCGGTGTTTCCATCTGTGTGTCCTTTCCAGTGGTCTTCCCTCCACCCCAGCTCCTGGGCCGTGGAATGGGTCACGAATGCCTACTGCACTCCCCGCGAACCCTGGGATCCCCCTTCTTCCTAACAACTCGGGTCAAGCTTCCAGCTCTTGGTCCCATGGGCCCCTTTCTGTGCAGTGTCTTGCGACGTCTCTTCCTGAGGCTGACCTGGCGCTTGCTGCGCCTGGAGCTGAATACTGTGTGACATGGCTCCTCACTTCCCCTGCAGGTTCCCCGCCTCCTGGGTTTCTGAACTATTGGGCAAGAGGTCCCATACCTCATGATGGCCACCCTTGGCACCTACCCTGGCCCAGTCCCAGTGACAGAGCTCCCGAGTTGTGTGTTGGATGTGGTTTACCGGCAATGACCTCATCCGTATTGTCAGGACCGGGAGGACTGGTAGACCCAGGAGGTGGATCCGCTGGACCGAGCACCCCACCGGGGGGCAGGGTACACGGCAGCCGGAGCACTGGTGTGACCGGGACGGGAGCCGCGTCCCATAGGGGATGGGAAGAACAAAGTCACTGGGGTCACGGAGTTCCTAAGACTGTACGGTATACTGGTACAGGTGCCGGGTAGGAAAGACAAACAGTAGTCCAGGTAATGGGACATGGCACAAGGGGACCTGAGCACCTAGCTCACAAGACAAGGCTTCAAGACACGTTGATCAGGTGCCGCCCACATGGAAAAGCCAGTCTTATATACCCAGCACAGCCTCATGTCATTTTCTGCTGCAGGTGTGCTGGGCCTATAAGACCAGGAGAGTGGGCGCGGCCCGGTCCTATACAGAACCATGTGGCTAAGACTCAGAGTCAGACTCATAAGACCAGGAGCAGGACACAGGAGAGCACGAGCGGGAGCGTCAGCCATGACCGGTGGACACGTGGACTGGATCAGTGGTTAAGGAGCAGTGCAATGACGGTGAGGCGGGATCAGTGGGTACGGAGCGGTGCCGGGATGGTGCGACCGGATCAACGGGTAAGGAGCGGTGCCGAGGCATCGGGAGCGTGACAGTACCCCCCCTTTATGCCCCCCCTCCGTGCAAAGTACCCCCGGGGCACACCGGACCGAGCTTCCGGACCATAACCCAACGCAAAGGTAAGGAAGGACTGCTGACCCCGTGCCACCTTCTTGACCGCACCACGCTTAGCCGAAGAACCCTTGGCAGTGGCAACAGAAAGAGGAGGCGGACGGGCAGAAGCAGGAGGGGAATCGTGGACGACCGGATCGGTAGTACAGGCGGTAGAAGAGAAGGTATCAAGAACGACCGGCTCGGGTGCCTCGGACCGGGCACAGGATATTGTCACATCATCAGAAGTCGGTGGTATCAAAGTCTCAATTGCCATGGACGGTGGAACGACGCTGGACTGCGTCATCTCTTCTTCTGGTTCCGGTGGTACCACAGGCACAAGTGCCAGGAGCTGTGGTACAATGCTGGACTGCGTCGTTTCCTCTTCTTCTTGCGACATGACAGGGTCAGGTGCCAGGGACTGAGGAACGGGCTGTAGACAGTTATCATGGCACGAGGGACTCCAGCGAGTGATTGCGCCAGAGCGCCAACTGATGTCAGGGTCATGGAGTTGTAGCCAGGGCAGACCCAGCAGGAGTGCGGGAGCCATTCTCGGGATGACATATAAAGCAATAGTCTTAGTGTGCAGAGCACCAACACGGAGTCTCACGGGTTCGGTTGTATATACGACGGGTTTGTATAATGGTTTTCCGTCCACAGAAGCGAACCAGAGGGGTTTTGCAAGCGGGATGACCGGTATCCGATAACGGTCCACGGTAGCTTGTAGGATGAAATTACCCGCTGCCTCCGAATCAATGTGAGCCTCTGCCGTGAACCGGGTCTTCTCAGTCATTATCTGGACAGTCTGTGTAACCGGGACTGAGGGGATTCCGGTACCAAGGGTGGCGGTTCCCACCATCCCTTGGACTTGGGGTCTTCCTGACCTCTCAGGGCAAGAGCGGAGCAGATGTGAACCGCTTCCACAATAGAAACACAGGCCCCGGGCGAGTCGCTCTATACGGCGTTGCTCGGCTTGGCTCAGCCGGTCTATTTGCATAGGTTGAGGAGTTGAATCACAGGAAGGAAATGGCGGGGGAACGGTAGACCTCTGCGGAACGGAGATGTGACGGATTGGTCGCTTCTCCCGGGATACTTCCTTGGTTCGCTCTTGGAAACGGAGGTCAATCTTGGTGGCTAGGGATATCAGAGCGTCCAAAGTACGGGGAACGTCACGACCGGCTAATTCGTCCTTAATGCGGCCCGACAGGCCCTCCCAAAAGGCCGCCGTCAATGCCTCGTTGTTCCAGCCTAGCTCGGAGGCAAGCGTGCGGAACTGGATGGCGTACTGGCCCACCATCAGGGTTCCTTGGCGTAGCCAGAGGAGCGAGGAGGTAACCGCGGTAGTGCATCCCGGTTCATCAAAGGTACTTCGAAAAGCCTGAAGGAATTCCCGGATGTCGGTCGTCACCGGATCCTCGTTCTCCCACAACGGATTTATCCAGGCCAACGCCTCGCCTTCCAGGTGGGACATCACAAAGGCTATCTTGGCTTGGTCAGAAGCGAAGAGTTGCGGGAGTAATTTGAAGTGCAGCGAGCACTGGTTCAAAAACCCCCGGCAGTTCTTGGGGTCCCCGGCATACCGAGGTGCAGCAGCGAGGCGAAGTTGCGAGGCCGCGGAGACAACAGGTTCGGACTTAGATGCTGTCTGCTGCGTCGACGGAGACGAGGCGGCGGTCTGTAACGTGTACAACCGGTGGTCCATAGACGTCAGGAACTTCAGTATGCGGTGTAAGGTGTCACGCTGTTGCACCAGTTCCTGGCGTAGTTCAGCCAGCTCAGACGTTTGTGCTCCGGCGGAATCCATGGCCTGATCAATCTGTCAGGACTGGGAGGACTGGTAGACCCAGGAGGTGGATCCGCTGGACCGAGCACCCCACCGGGGGGCAGGGTACACGGCAGCCGGAGCACTGGCGTGGCCGGGACGGGAGCCGCGTCCTACAGGGGACGGGAAGAACAAAGTCACTGGGGTCATGGAGTTCCTAAGACTGTACGGTATACTGGTACAGGTGCCGGGTAGGAAAGACAAACAGTAGTCCAGGTAACGGGACACGGCACAAGGGGACCTGAGCACCTAGCTCACAAGACAAGGCTTCAAGACACGTTGATCAGGCGCCACCCACATGGAAAAGCCAGTCTTCTATACCCAGCACAGCCTCATGTCATTTCCTGCTGCAGGTGTGCTGGGCCTATAAGACCAGGAGAGCGGATGCGGCCCGGTCCTATACAGAACCATGTGGCTAAGACTCAGAGTCAGACTCATAAGACCAGGAGCAGGACACAGGAGAGCACGAGCGGGAGCGGCAGCCATGACCGGTGGACACGTGGACTGGATCAGTGGTTAAGGAGCAGTGCAATGACAGTGAGGCCGGATCAGTGGGTACGGAGCGGTGCCGGGAGGGTGCGACCGGATCAGCGGGTAAGGAGCGGTGCCGAGGCATCGGGAGCGTGACACGTATCTGAAATGAATACTGTACCCCAGGTGAGGTTCAGTACCCTGTGGTGTCTGAAACTGCAGGGGCGCCACATATATATTATATATAGTCATTACACACAGAGTGATCTATTTCAGGTGTTTATTTCTGTTAATGTTGATGATTATGGCTTATAGCCAATGAAAACTCAAAAGTCATTATCTCAGAAAATTAGAATATTATATAAGACCAACTGAAAAATATCTTAAACGCAGAAATGTTGGCGCCTACTGAAAAGTATGTACAGTAAATGCCCTCAATACTTGGTCAGGACTCATTTTGCATGAATTACTCTATCAATGCAGTGTGGCATGGAGGCGATCAGCCTGTGGCACTGCTGAGGTGTTATGGAAGCCCAGGTAAGTTTCTTTGATAGCAGCCTTCAACTCGTCTGGATTGTTGGGTCTGGTGTCTCTCAACTTCCTCTTGACAATACCCCATAAATTCTCTATGGGGTTTAGGTCAGTCGAGTTTGCTGACCAATCAAGCACAGTGATACTGTCGTTAGTAAACCAGGTATTGGTACTTTTGGCAGTGTGAACAGCTGCCAAGTCTTGCTGGAAAATGAAATCTCCATCCTCAAAAAGCTTGTCAGCAGAGGGAAGCATGAAGTGCTCTAAAATTTCCTGGTAGATGGCTGCGCTGACTTTGGTATTGATAAAACACAGTGGACATACACCAGCAGATGACATGGCTCCCCAAACTGTCACTGATTGTAGAAACTTCACACTAGGCCTCAAGCAGCTTGGATTGTGGCCTCTCCACTCTTCCTCCAGACTCTGGGACCACGATTTCCAAATGAAATGCAAAATTTTACTTTCATCTGAAAACAACACCTTGGACCACTGAGCAACAGTCCAGTTATTTTTCTTCTTGGCCCAAGTAAGATTCTTCTGGCATTGTCTATTGGTCATGAGTGGCTTGACACAAGGAAGGTGACAGTTGTAGCCCATGTTTTGGATACGTCTGTGTGTTGTGGCTCTTGAAGCACTGACTTCAGCAGCAGTCCACTCCTTGTGAATCTCCCCCAAATTTTTGAATGGCCTTTTCATAACAATCCTATCAAGGCTACGGTTATCCCAGTTGCTTGTGCACCTTTTTAAACCACATTTTTTCCTTCCACTTAACTCTCCATTAATATACTTGGATACAGCACTCTGTGAACAGCCAGCTTCCTTGGCAATGACCTTTTTGGCTTACACTCTTGGTGGAGTGTATCATTGACAGCCTTTTGGACATCTGTCAAGTCAGGAGTCTTCCCTATGATTGTGTAGCCTACCGAACCAGTCTAAGGGACCATATTAAATGCTTAGGAAGCCTTTGCAGGTGTTTTGTGATAAATTATTCAAAATTTTCTGAGATAATGACTTTTGGGTTTTCATTGGCTGTAAGCCATAATCATCAACATTAACAGAAATAAACACTTGAAATAGATTCCTCTGTGTGTAAAGGTGGCTTTACACACTGCAACATCGCAAACGACATCGCTGTAACGTCACCGGTTTTGTGACGTAATAGCGACCTCCCCAGCGACATTGCAGTGTGTGAAACACATCAGCGACCTGGCCCCTGCTGTGAAGTTGCTGATCGCTACAAATCGTTCAGGACCATTCTTTGGTCCTTTGTTTCCCGCTGTGCAACATGATCGCTAGAAAGTCTCAGTGTGTAAAGCGGACTTTACAGCGACTTCGTTAGCGACTTCCCTTTCAAAAAGCTGCTTTACAACGTCCCCAATGACTAGCTAGGTCATTCTGCAGGTCCGTATCGCTGTTGCGTCATTTTCCAGGTATGCCTGTTTGAAAGCTCACCAGCGACTCACCAGAGACTTTGTAGCGATCCCGGCCAGGTTGGGATCGCTGGTGGGATCGCTAGAAAGTCTCAGTGTGTAAAGGCCAGGGGCCTTAATAACTCTCTATAATATATGCATTTCGCTTTTTGTATTGAATTACTGAGATAAATTAACTTTCTGATGATATTCTAATTTATTGAGATGCACCTGTATATACATAGGAAAGCTGGGTGCTGATAGAAACAGGGATTTCAGATCATGGGGAAACATGGGTGCTGAGTGAAAGAGCCAAGTGTCAGCGACACTATCTCGTACCCTGAGTGTCAGCGTAATTATCCCATACCCTGAGTGTTGGCATCATTATTCCGTACCCCGAGTGTTGGTGTTCAGTTGGGTGGGGGCCAGGTCCAAACTTTGCACTATGGCTCATCAAGCTCTACTTACACACTGGTTACAGTCACCTGAAAAAAATACTTAGGTAGATTCACCTTGCAGGTTTTACATGACGTATCTATAAGGGATAAGCAGGTTACATGCTAAAACCCCCATACCAATCTTACCTAAATAAAGACGAGAACCACGACTTTATTGCAGGAATGGCCACAGTTTTATTTAACCGTATATATGTATACCAAAACTCGTGGCCCAAGCATGCCACTCAATTGTTAAACTTAACCTTATACATATATACCCGTATAACCAGAAACACCGATAGATCCGTCCGAGAGGCCAACCATCATTCCTAACCCCCCGGCCGTAACCTCCAAAACCGGCCCAGAGGACCACCTCGGCCGTGACCACCCGGCCCAAGGTGAGGGGTAACAACGTTCCATCGTTGATTACCCCTACCCAGAACCTGCGGGACCTCCGCCCACAAGTTCCCATCCAGTCCGAAGCCACTCCCCTTGAGCGACTTCGTACCAACAAACCGACTGTCGGTACTCCCAACCTCTCAGACGGACCTATCACCCCGCTGTGACAACAACAAAATTGGCAAATCAACCTTGCATTCACCTTTTCCTCTTTTCTTTGTTTTTTTTTGTTTTTTTTTTTTTTTTTTTTTGAAAACCATCACTTTTCATTATGTTTTTTTTTTTTTGTTTTTTTTTGAAAACCATCACTTTTCATTATGTTTTTTTTTTTTTTTTTATAAACAGATACATATACATATATCAGGGCGGGCGGGTGGGACACAACTTTCCGGCGACAAAAGGGGAGGTAATCAGTACACCCCCTCTCTTATACCTCCCACAAACTCCCACCCCTTCCTTGCTCCCCTCCCAATCCCCTTACAGCTCCCTTCTACCAATCCCATAGCCCCACATATCCCCTATCCATGTAATCCAAATTAACCCCTTCCTAACCTGGCACCCTCCCGATCGTCATGGGGTCCGTTCACCCCTATGGGGCTCACTGCCCTTCTTGACGTATCTATAAGGGATAAGCAGGTTACATGCTAAAACCCCCATACCAATCTTACCTAAATAAAGACGAGAACCACGACTTTATTGCAGGAATGGCCACAGTTTTATTTAACCGTATATATGTATACCAAAACTCGTGGCCCAAGCATGCCACTCAATTGTTAAACTTAACCTTATACATATATACCCGTATAACCAGAAACACCGATAGATCCGTCCGAGAGGCCAACCATCATTCCTAACCCCCCGGCCGTAACCTCCAAAACCGGCCCAGAGGACCACCTCGGCCGTGACCACCCGGCCCAAGGTGAGGGGTAACAACGTTCCATCGTTGATTACCCCTACCCAGAACCTGCGGGACCTCCGCCCACAAGTTCCCATCCAGTCCGAAGCCACTCCCCTTGAGCGACTTCGTACCAACAAACCGACTGTCGGTACTCCCAACCTCTCAGACGGACCTATCACCCCGCCACAGACCGGCCAAGTGACCCCTTACTTGGCCCGGGCCCCCCACACCCCTAGTGCTTGCTCCAGGCCATCCCTCAAACCCAACATCCATAAATCCAGACCCACATCGGTCAAGTGAACCCCATCTCTCCTTAGATACTGCTCCGTGGACTCCTCCAATTCTCTATGCCGCACCACCAACCCACCATTCCTCGCCACAAACCTACCAATCGCCCGGTTCAGCTTGCTCCGAGCCCTATTAATACGGTCCACCGACCTACCAAAACGCCACTGCGTCCGAGCTATAATGTCTGACCAAACGATAACTATGCCCGGGAACGCCCTCCACAAATGTAACAGGTCCAGCTTTATGTCCCTTTTTAATTCCCTTGCCGACCTTACTCCCAGATCGTTCCCACCCACGTGCAAAATTAACACATCAGGGTCACGATCCATACGGCTATAATAAGCCACCTCTGGGCGCACTCTACCCCAGGTCATGCCCCGAATTCCGAGCCACTTTACTCGGGCTTCCGACACCGACACTCCAAGCTGCCGACCGTCACGACGCACATCCGCTCGCAACGCTCCCCAATACACATAGGAGTGCCCGAGGATCCACACAAGGCATGGACCTACAAAATACAAAACCACGAATAAAAACAGCAACAGAACAAGAAAATCACAACAAACCAGCAGCAACACAAACCAGGAATCCCCCACCCCTGACCATCACCTGACTAAGTGAGGCCTAATGTACAAGCGAAACCTGGAAGACTCCCACCTCCCAATCCGCCGGATACAATCCTCACTCAAACCCCACCTGGCGGCCTCCGTCGCCGCCCCAATCCGGAAGGAGTGAGACCCGTACTCACGTGGCTCCTCCCCCACCCTTGCTAAAGCCATCTTCAGCACCGCATTGAATTGGTACCGCGACAAAGCCAATCCATCCGCATGTCTAAGAAAAACGCCAGGGAAACCGCCGCGCACCTTTAAAAACTCTGACACTTGTACCACTGGGCACAACTGGTGCCCCGGTAAAGCAAACAACACTACTAAGCGCCCCCGGCCCCTCTGATCCGTCTTCGAAAAGCGAAGGCGACATTCCACTCTATCCTCCCCCAGCATTACATCCTCCAACAGCAACCCACCCCTCGCTTGCTTGGTCGGGCTGACCAATTCACCAATGCGAAAGGCCCCAAAAAACGCCAATACAAAAGCTACCGAAAACAACACCCGCTCATAAGGAGACGAACACAATTCCCCCAAACACCCCACTAACCGACCCAACAATGGCAATGACACCAGCCGCCTCATGTCACGCGACTGGGCCCCTTTTCGAAAACCCTTCATTGCCTGCCGCACCAGAAAATCCTTAGTCGCGTCCCGAACGCCTTGCATCTGAAACAAGAAGGCCAATGCCGCCAACTTGCAACCAATCACCGAAACAGACCGACCTGCCGAAAAATCCCCACTAATTAACATCAGGACCCCTAACACTCGGCCTTTGTAACCCGACTCCATAAAGTCCCCTCTTTCCAATTCTGCCCATGCCTTCCACACTGCCTGATATCGGCACCAAGTAGCCTCAGACACCGATCTCCTAATTCCCTCAAATGCTATACCGATGCCAGGTCCCACAGCTATTCCGGGCAAGGTTCTCCATCCGCGTCCGCTCCCGGCACCAGCTTCCTGAACCTGCAAAACTGAAACCGTGACAGCGCGTCAGCCACCTCGTTTCGAATCCCTGGCACGTGCCGAGCCACCACGCAAATGTTCAGCTCCAAGCAACGCAACACCAGGTGCCTTAAGTACCCCACAACCGGTGGGGATTTTGCCGACAGTGCATTGATGGAATGCACCACCGCCATGTTGTCACAATGCATGCAAACCCTTCTTCCGGAAAAAACAGGGCCCCACAACTCCACTGCCACAATGATGGGAAACAATTCCAGTAGCGCCAAATTCCTCACCAAACCTGCTTCCACCCAACGCCGCGGCCACTGTCCCACACACCAGCGCGTCTGAAAAATTGCCCCAAAACCTGTCGCTCCAGCCGCATCAGTATACAATTCCAACTGGCTATTGGACAATGCCTCGCTCATCCAAAGGGTCCGACCGTTGTACCGGTCCAAGAACTCCTCCCAAACCAACAAATCCCCCTTCATCACTTTTGTCACTCTGACAAAGTGATTTGGAGCTTTTACCCCCGCGGTTGCGCTCGCCAATCTCCTATTAAATATCCGCCCCATCGGCATAATGCGACAAGCGAAATTCAATTTTCCGAGCACTGACTGCAAATCCCGCAACCGCACCTTCTTGGCCTGAGACAAAAACCGCACCGACGCCTTCAAATCCAGAATCTTCCCCTCCGGCAACCGGCATTCCATCGCCAGTGTATCAATTTCGATACCTAAGAAACATAGAGCCGTCACCGGCCCTTCTGTTTTTTCTTTTGCCAACGGAATACCTAGGCTCCGCGCGATCCGCTCTAACGTAAACAACAACAAGGAGCAAACCGAAGAGCCCGCCGGACCCACGCAAAAGAAGTCATCCAAATAGTGAATCACTGAATGGACTCCTGCCACCTCTTTGACTACCCATTCCACAAAAGTACTAAATGCCTCAAAATGAGCACACGAAATGGAACAGCCCATCGGCAGGCAGCGATCCACATAGTATTCACCATCCCACATACACCCTAAGAGATGAAGGCTCTCTGGATGCACCGGGAGTAAACGAAAAGCTGCTTCCACATCCGCCTTTGCCATCAGGGCCCCCCGCCCCGCAACCCTTACCAGCTCCAACGCCTTATCAAACGATACATAACATACCGCCGACAACTCTGGTGATATCCCATCATTCACCGACAATCCCGCCGGATACGATAAATGATGAATGAGCCGAAATTTGTTCGGCTCCTTCTTGGGTACCACCCCCAAGGGGGAAATCCGTAAATTGGAGAATGGCGGGTCCTGGAACGGGCCCGCCATCCTCCCCAACTCCACCTCCTTTTGCAGCTTTTCCTTCACCACCGCCGGATGTTCTTTTGCGGACCTCAAATTACCCGGGCGAAACACCGGCGCCTCAGATTCAAACGGAATCCGAAAACCCTCCGTAAAACCCTGTGCCAACAACTCCGCCGCCCGAACATCCGGGTATCTATTTAAATAGGGAAGCATCGCCTCTACCCTCACTGGCGTTCTCCCTTTTTCCAGACCCCTCCCCTGCCTTACCTTTTCCTTTTTTGAAGCACCTGGCCAAGGAGTGGGACCCTCCACATCCGGAACACTCGTGTTTAAACCGACACGAGGTCCCGAACTTACACTGTCCCTCGTTATACTGCCAACAAGCCCCCTTTTTCTGTCCGGCCGGGGACCCGCCGCTCGCACCCGGGCTCCCGGCACCCCCTCGAAAGGGCTGAGCCGGAGCCGTCATTAACCGTATCCACAAAGAAATATCCTTGTGGCCCCACTGGACACCCGGCCACAGAGCCTTCCGTTGCCGGAACTTAGCCACCCTAAACCGCCGTACACCCTATACGCCTCCCCTATCGCGTCCATATATCCAAATAGGGCGGAACAATGCTCCGGCTCCTTTTCCCCGATCACGCTGGCTAAGATCGCAAAGGCCTGTAGCCAGTTAGTGAACGTCCTCGGGATCAATCTATACCTTCGTTTCTCTTCGTCCTCTTTCTCCTTTTTTGTATCACTGGGTTTCACTTTATCCAAATTAAACTTCTCCAAGGGAAGCAGGGAAAAAATTTCCACATACTCCCCTTTCCAAATCTTTTCCCTCACCTCCTTCTTCAAATGAACCCCTAACTGACCTTCAAAACACACGTAAATTTCACTCCGTGCCCTATCATCCAAACGCACAACCTCATCCTCCTTTTCTTTTTCTTTTTCCGCCTCCTTACTCACACCCACGTCAGCCGCCCCGCCGGCCGCCGTTCCCGCACCTACCGCCGTGGTAGGGTCCCGCACCGTCACCCCGCTCACCGGCGCCTCAGTCTGCACCACCTCCGTGGGGCCCACCCACGCCCCTACCGGAGCCCCAGGCCCAATCCGACTAACCCGCTCCGCAGACAACCCTTGCAACACCCCCAAAAGTTGCCCCCAAAACTCCGGGCCCGGAAAACCAGACTGTCCGACCGCACTCGCCCCTTGCGCCACACTTCCCGCGACGGAACCCCCGCCCCCGCCCGCACTACACACAGCATTAAACATTTCAGTCGTCCGCTCACCAGGCTGCCGTGGAACCGATGCCGGAACAGCCGTGCCCCGATCTTCCTGCTGCCGCTCCGTCCGACCCGCCGCTGCCATTGCTCCGTCATCGCCGCCGGATTCTGACGTGCTGCCGAAGTCTTCAGGGGGGACCAGCGAGGGGACAGCTCGCACCTGGCGGCCGTCAACCCCCACGGTCACCGTACCCTGCTCCTCCGGGCGACTCCTGCTCGACCTTTTTCTTTTTTCACGCCGTGGCGCCCTGCCGCCGTCCTTCCGAGCCGTATTCACGACCACCTGCTGCGCCGCCGTTGCTCCTGCCGCTCTCAGTGGGCTCCCTCCCTGCCGACTGCAGGAAGACCGTGCTGCATTTGCCCCTCGCTGGGAACACCCCCCAGCCCGATCCTCGCCGGGGGGGACCGTAATAGTGGATCTCAGCCGTGCCTGCGGGCCACCGTACCCCTCCTCCACACTCCTCACGTCCCCGCTCCCATCCGCATCCATCCTCCGACCTGCACCTCTCCCCTGCGGCCTGCAGGGAGTCTCCGTCCGTGATCTGGAATGCTGAGCGCCACCCCCAGCCGGCACTTCACTGGGGGCTGCCGTGATCGCTGCTCCGGTCCGTGACTGCGCAGGCCGTGGACCGGAAGTGGGCCTCGCCGAGGCTCCGCCCACCCCCGACCCGCGGGATCTCCGTCGAGGATTCCTCCCGGCGGCCGGGAGCTCCCCCTGGTAAGATGGAGGGCTCCGCTGTCCCGGAGGGTCCCCGTAGGGGCTCCTAGATCTCTCCCTCCCCCTCCAGCTGGGGGAGTAGCGCTCCGGCGGTCGCGCCCGCCGAGCACGTAGCAGCGGCCCGGGCGCAGGAGCAGCAGGCAGCACCGCTCCAGCCCCACAGACCGCCACTAGCTGCTGCCGCAGAGCGTCCACGCCGAGGACCTCGGAGGCCCCCCTCACCATCTCCAGCAGCTCATTGATGTCAGCCATGGCAGCACGCAGCCCAAACGTCCTGGGGCCACAACTTTCCGGCGACAAAAGGGGAGGTAATCAGTACACCCCCTCTCTTATACCTCCCACAAACTCCCACCCCTTCCTTGCTCCCCTCCCAATCCCCTTACAGCTCCCTTCTACCAATCCCATAGCCCAACATATCCCCTATCCATGTAATCCAAATTAACCCCTTCCTAACCTGGCACCCTCCCGATCGTCATGGGGTCCGTTCACCCCTATGGGGCTCACTGCCCTTCTTTTCATCAACCACCTCTAGAAGGTAAATGAGAATTTTGGGCCAATTATATTTTTATTATGCTGTGCTTGTTTTAGCCTGGCAGCTCTTAATAGCACTTCCATGGAAGGGCTTTGCACAAGCCACTTTGTTTAGCAGTTCACTTTGGCCGGTTGAGTGAGCCAGCAATTCTCAAGCCATGTCATTACCAGGAGATCAAAGTCACAAACGGAACTGTGAAACAGTTTAGTAAACAGAAAAACAAGTCAAAGTCAGGAACTAAACACCAGGTGATTCAGAATACAAGTGCTAGATAAAGCAATACACCAGGGTAGTAACAACGTCAACTAGCAGCTTGAAGTTAGTTACTTGGGGTTTAAATAGGGAGTGATTTCATCCAAGGCTTACAGCAGAGAGCAACATATAGTCAGCACCTTGTAGTAATGTGTCGCCAGGGGTTAAGGGGATACCCAGAACCGGGCCAAGGGGTCGCTTCTGGAAAGGGGATCACGGTGTCGTGACCCGGTCTGTGCTCCCTGGTTCCACAATAAAAGGGGGGTTATGTTCGTGACGCCACCCGTGGAATGTGATCAGAGATGACCACCGCTGCTGCAGAACCTCCGGGGGTGATGGAAAGCAGCTTGAGATGGGACGGCTCCCCACGGGTAGAGCCTTTTCCCCGGGGCAGTGTGATAGTAGTCTATGGGGGGAGCGCAGGACACGAGCACAATAAACAGGCAGACTCACGGTTTTGCAGTTTCTTTGTCCTTTACTGATGATGGTATTCAGCAGAGTACTGTCCACGGAGTCTGTGAGGGGTTCAGGGTTTCTCCCACCCAGCCGGGCCGTTTTGGCTTCCTTGCCTGCACTGTGTGTCTGTGGCCCCGCTGCTGAGTGAACTATGCAGCTGGCTCTGCTCTGCTCTGCTCCTAGGTACCGACCTGACAGGCAACTCGAGTCCTTACTAGTATGTTCCTGAACTCTGCGTTTGTTGCTTGTGTCTGTGGTACAGGTGAAAGATCTGGAATCTTCACTTATCTGGTGGTAACTATGCAGCATGTAACCTGCAGTCTCGGATCCAGCATCCGTTCTGTGTGCTCCACTGGGGATGAGCTCAGCAATGCTCTGCCTCCCAGGAATGTTCTCTGTGTAATCTGTCTCCTTTCCTCAGACCCTCAGCTAGGCCTGGAATTGGTCAGTGGATCCTGAGGTGAGCTAAAGCCAGCTTCCAACCTCCAGAGATCCTGTCTCCTCAGTGCTCTGCACTGAACTTCCAAACTGAAACTACTGACCATTTCCTCCCCCCAGCAGAATGTACAGGGAAGCAGCTTGGTCTCCCCCTTCTGGCCAGGAGGTCTTGGTGTTGTGTGTGGGGAGTTAACCCTTTGTGTTGTTACTGTGGCAACCCTGGGGTGCCACATTCCCCCTTAGTGAAGAACAGTACTCCGGGACTGTGAAACAAACAAACAAGTTATCACAACAATTGTATATATACAGAGTCTCAAAAGGAAAAAATACAAAAACCTTAAAGCTCAAAAAGAGTCCAAAATGTTCAAAAATATGTAAGTGGTCATACAGTATAGTCTCTGTAGGTACTGGGCTTTTGGTCTTAACGTTGCAATTAAATAAACATTTCAATCAACAAACACTTCTTAAAGGTGTCTCTACTCTGGTCATAAGTGCAGTAGACCTCACGGCCCTCGGGCCACCAACATGTGATCAAGTTGTAACTCTCCGTGCTGCCACCTTACACCACTCTTCTCTCACCTTTTCTGTACACTAAACTGTTACGGTTTTTCATATAAACATTATAACATATGTACATTTTATATGCAATTTCACATTAGTCTTTATATCTTGCTGGTATCTGACCCTGAGTACTACGCTGTGACCTGCGTACTGTTGCTGTACTGGGTGTACTTAGCATAATGGTGTGGGTGGAAGTGTACCTATTTGGTGTTTCTGGTACTTGTGAGGATGGGGTACTGACTGTAGGACTGGCAAGCCCACTGCGACCAGGAATCTGTTCTTCCTCTACGGTTTCAACTTCCAGTTCTTCTTGTCTTGAGACTTCTTGTGGTATGGGTTCTGATTGTGGTTCCACCACTTGAGGGAAGGCGATCATTGGGACTACTACTGCTCCATAGTAATTTGGCCATGTTTTTGGGAAATCTCCTAAGACTGTATGGAATACATCTTCTTCCTTCTTGACAGGTTGTACCTGTACGGGTAAGGTGACTTCTGGTGTCTTCAGGGTTTCAGGACACGGTTTGAGTTGATCTCTTGACACGACAGCTGATGTCCTTCCTTCATCCTTACTGATTAGACACACTTTGGGATTATCCATACTGGATGGTAAGACTGTATATGGGGTGGTTTCCCACTGATTATCCAATTTGTTTGTGCGCCGTTTCCTCTTGAGAACTTGGTCACCAGGTTGCAATGGGGTTGCTAGAGCATGCTGGTTGAAGGTTCTCTCCTGTCTTCCCCTAGCTTGTTGGAGACTTTTCTCTACGCACTCTTGTACTTGGCGATACTGCTGCTGACGTAGGGTATCCCAATTGGATTCTTGAACTTCCGCATCTGGCTTCAGAATTCCCATATCTAAATCAATTGGCAGTTTACCGGGCCTTGCACGCATGAGGTAAGCGGGGGTGCAGTTTGTAGAACTCACCGGGACATGATTGTACAAGTCCACCAAGTCTGGCAATTTCTCTGGCCATTGATTTCTTTCTGACTCTGGTAAGGTCTTCAACAGGTCAATCACAATATGGTTCATCTTCTCACATAAGCCATTTGTTTGGGGATGGTATGCTGTTGTGCGGATCTTTTTACAGCCATACATGTTGCAGAATTCTTGGAAAATCTGTGATTCAAAAGCTGGACCTTGATCTGCAAGGACTTGTTCTGGGTAACCATGGGGTCTGCAAAAGTACGTCTGGAATGCTTTAGCTGCTGTTCTAGCTGTAAGGTCTTTCACGGGTACCACCACTAAGAAGCGTGAGTAAGGGTCCACGATGGTTAAGGCATAGACATAGCCGGACCGGCTTGGTGACAACTTGACGTGGTCTAATGCGACTAGCTCGAGTGGTTGCTTTGTTACTATGGACTGGAGTGGAGCTCTCTGGTTCTGTTGATCCTTTCTTCTGAGGTTGCACGGTCCGCATTTTCTACACCAATCTTCAATTGATTTTCTCATGCCAACCCAGTAGAATCTTTCTCTTAAGAGCACTTCCAACTTTTTCCAACCAAAATGACCAGCACCGTTGTGGTAAGCTTCCAGAACCATCTTGACGTCTCTCTTGGGCACGATGATCTGCCAGACCAACTCATGTGTTTTTGGATTGGTGTGCCTTCTACAGAGCTTCCCTTGGTACAGGAACAATTTACCTCTCTCCTTCCAGAGATGTTGCGTCTCAGCTGGGGCATTCTGATTAGGGTATGCACCTTGTTGTGTAAGCAGTTCTTTCACTAGCTTCACAGCTGGATCGCTGTCTTGTGTGTCAGCCCATCCGTGGTGTGCTAATGGGTTGAGAGTTGCCTGCTGTTGTTTTTGGTAGACACTCGGTTGATACTGTCCCACCTTAGGACGGTGAAAGGCCGGCAGCTCAATTTCTTCCAGTCCCTCCGGTTCCTCTTCCACGTTCCCTGAGTGTGGCATCCGGGATAAGGCATCTGCATTCCCATTCTGGTGGCCTGCCCTGTACTTGATGACAAAGTTGTAGTTTGACATTCGGGCTATCCATCGCTGTTCCAGTGCACCTAATTTTGCAGAGTCCAGGTGGGTCAATGGATTGTTGTCAGTAAAGATGGTAAATTCTGCAGCTGCCAGGTAGTGTTTGAAACGCTCTGTTACAGCCCAAACTACTGCCAGTAGTTCTAACTTGAAGGAGCTGTAATTCTCTGGGTTTCTTTCTGTAGGCCGGAGCTTCCTGCTTGCAAAGGCAATAACTTTCTCCTTGCCTTCCTGCTTTTGAGACAATACTGCTCCCAGTCCTACGTTGCTGGCATCCGTGTACAAAATGAAGGGTTGATGGTAATCTGGATATGCCAGGATCTCTTCTCCTGTCAGTGCCCACTTCAACTTCTTAAAGGACTCTTCTCTCTCATCACTCCACTGGAAAGGAGGATTTCGGGCTGCAGACTTCTTTGACTGTCCTACCAGGATGTCTTGTAGGGGAGCTGCTAGCTTCGTGAACCCTTTTATAAATCTTCTATAGTAGCCTACCAGTCCCAGGAATTGCCTCACCTCTTTCACACTGGTGGGTCTCGGCCAATCTCTGATCACAGTAACTTTTTCAGGATCTGGTGCTACCCCTTCTGAGCTCACGACATGTCCCAGGTACTGTACCCTTGGCTTTAGAAGGTGACACTTGGATGGCTTGATTTTCATGCCGTATCCGGATAAGGCTTCAAACACTTCTGCCAGGTCTTGTAGATGCTGTTCATAGGTCTTGGAGTAGACTATGACGTCATCCAGGTACAGGAGGACAGTTTCAAAGTTTTTATGTCCTAGGCAGCACTCCATCATTCGCTGGAAGGTTCCAGGTGCGTTGCAGAGTCCAAACGGCATACAATTGAACTCACAGAGGCCCATCGGCGTGGTGAACGCTGTCTTCTCCTTGTCAGCCTCTGCCACAGGAACTTGCCAATACCCACTAGTCAGATCTAGGGTGGAAAAGTAAGTAGCGGATTTTAATGCAGCCAATGACTCTTCTATCCTAGGTAATGGGTATGCATCCTTGTGTGTAATGCGGTTGATCCCTCTGTAGTCTACGCACATCCTCATGGTCCCATCTTTTTTCTTAACTAGCACTAGTGGGGCTGCCCAGGGGCTACAACTGTCTCTTATTACCCCTGCTTCTTTCATTTCTTTGAGCATGTCTTTGGCGCATTGGTAGTGAGCCGGTGGTACTGGTCTATACCTCTCCTTTATGGGTGGATGGTTACCTGTGGGTATAGTGTGCTCTACCCCTTTGATCTGCCCAAAGTCTAATGGGTGTTTGCTGAATATTTGTTCATATTCTTTCACTACTCGGTATACTCCATGCTTTTGATGGGAGGGTGTAGAATCGGTACCTACATGTAGCTTTTGGCACCAATCCTCCAGCTTTCCCTCTGAGCCATTGTCTTCCGCCTGACTTGACGGCTTCAAGGGCTCAACGGTGGTGATGGCGTTGTTATCAACCGTATATAGCTTAGCCATGGTAGCATACTTTGGTAGGGTGACCTTATCTTCCCCACAATTTAGAAGGCGTATTGGCACTCTTCCCCTGTGTACCTCAACTATTCCTCTGGCCGTCAGTACAGTGGGCCTACTGTCTGAGTACACAGGTTCTACCAGGGCCTGATAGTCTCGCCCTCTGATGCCTATTGCGGCTCTACACCAGACCAGCATTTCCGTTTTGGGAGGAATTACAATGGGTATTGGGTCACTTACTCTTGCACTGCCAATTTCACCTCCTGACATTTCTACCTGCTGCTTCAGCATCAAGGCTTTAATTTCCTTCTGCAGGAGTCTCTGTTGCCCAGGTTTGGCAGTCTCGACGATCTGCTGCAAGACAGTAATTACCTCTGCAAAACAATTTTCAATTACATTCATTCCTAGCAGCATAGTTGGTTCACGTTCTCGTCGGTCAACATCAACAATGATAATACCCTGATTCTGCAATTCTACTCTCCCAATCTTAATGGTCATTTCTCTGAAACCAACCTGTGGTACTAATTCACCATTGCTAGCCCATATGTTCAATGCAACATTAGATGGACCACTGCTAACGTCTGAATCAGCCCAGTACCTCTTATAAAGGACATGCGGAATTGATGTTATTTGGGAACCAGTGTCCAGCAAGGCGTTGAGCGGAATGCCATCCAGCACGATGGGGATGACTGGACGTCCCCCCACATACTTGTCGTGCCAGGGTGAAGGACCTTGAGAGTTCATTCCTGAGGAGCGGCCCGCCTCCCAAGGGGATCCCCATTTAAAGCACATTCACGGGCAAAGTGACCTGGCTCATTGCAACGGCGGCAAATGTGCTGTCCATCCGGCTGGTAGCGGTCGCTGGGTCGTCCTCTCGTCGCTTGGTATCTCCTAGGCCTCATCCATGGGACATCCTCCTTGCTGGTCGCCAGCTCAATCTTGGGTGCAGACTTGGATCCACGCAGCTCTTGGACGATTCTAGCCATGGAAGCAACAGTGTCTGTCAGGGCATCAAGCCTTTGATGGAGAGCCTCATTAGTGATCGGCTCCAGGTGGTTAGCAGCAGCCGCTGACATGGCCGATGTCACCGGCACTACTGGCTGCTGGGGTGCCGCTGTAAGGTGTTGAACAGAGTCTATATCCTGCGGCTCCTCCACCTGCTGGAGGCGGATGGCTCTATCCTTTAGCTGGGCAAATGTTAGCCCTGGATCCTGGATCACCATCATGCTCAGTTGTCCCCGGTGGGAAGGGGATGAGAGTCCATCCAGGAATTGGTCTATCAGCAGCTTATCTGCTCCAGGGGCTAAGGCAGGTTCTGCTAATTTAAGTGCTCTGAGCGCCTCCTGCAAGTTTAAGGCAAAGTCTCTTGCGCTCTCTCTAGGTTTTTGCTTGCATCCAAAGAACCTCATTTTAGCCCGGCTGCCAGCAGTGGATTCAAAAGCTGCTTTTAGTCCAGTTATTATATGCTCTACAGTGTCCTTTGCATCGTCCGGCCAGGATGTAGCCTCCCGCTGGGCATTGCCAGTTAACTGTCCCATAAGCATACCAACACGCTGAGCTTCTGTCAGGGGGTACATGCTGTAGTAGATTTTTAGCTTTCCGATAAAGTCATTAAGTGTGTTGGGCTCACCTGAGTACTGCGGCAGCCACACTGCACCCGGGGTGTACGGCATCAGGAACGGCATGATAGGTGCCGCTGCACCGCCGGGTACAACAGCGTCTCCCTGCTGCGACATCTTTGCGCCCCCTTAGTTAATTTCACCAGTCTTCTTGACAGCAAGCCTGGGACACTTTTCTGCGTTTCCGTTCGGGTCGCAGCACCTCCTCTGCAAGCGGTAGGCGGAGTCTTAGTTTAGGCGCGATGTTTTCCCGCGCGTAGCAGGTAATGGCGTGATTAAAGATGGCGCCTGGAAAATTTTACCAATGATGTTTTTGGATTTTTCCAGGTATCTTTGCAAAGTTTAAAGTCCGTTCTTTGTTGCAACAATTCACAGTGCAAGTCTTTTATGCGATGCAATAAGTCTTTACAGGCGCACGTCACCCGGGTTGCAGCCGGGTCCAGTCCACATCCTGTTCGTGACGCCAAAGTTGTGTCGCCAGGGGTTAAGGGGATACCCAGAACCGGGCCAAGGGGTCGCTTCTGGAAAGGGGATCACGGTGTCGTGACCCGGTCTGTGCTCCCTGGTTCCACAATAAAAGGGGGGTTATGTTCGTGACGCCACCCGTGGAATGTGATCAGAGATGACCACCGCTGCTGCAGAACCTCCGGGGGTGATGGAAAGCAGCTTGAGATGGGACGGCTCCCCACGGGTAGAGCCTTTTCCCCGGGGCAGTGTGATAGTAGTCTATGGGGGGAGCGCAGGACACGAGCACAATAAACAGGCAGACTCACGGTTTTGCAGTTTCTTTGTCCTTTACTGATGATGGTATTCAGCAGAGTACTGTCCACGGAGTCTGTGAGGGGTTCAGGATTTCTCCCACCCAGCCGGGCCGTTTTGGCTTCCTTGCCTGCACTGTGTGTCTGTGGCCCCGCTGCTGAGTGAACTATGCAGCTGGCTCTGCTCTGCTCTGCTCCTAGGTACCGACCTGACAGGCAACTCGAGTCCTTACTAGTATGTTCCTGAACTCTGCGTTTGTTGCTTGTGTCTGTGGTACAGGTGAAAGATCTGGAATCTTCACTTATCTGGTGGTAACTATGCAGCATGTAACCTGCAGTCTCGGATCCAGCATCCGTTCTGTGTGCTCCACTGGGGATGAGCTCAGCAATGCTCTGCCTCCCAGGAATGTTCTCTGTGTAATCTGTCTCCTTTCCTCAGACCCTCAGCTAGGCCTGGAATTGGTCAGTGGATCCTGAGGTGAGCTAAAGCCAGCTTCCAACCTCCAGAGATCCTGTCTCCTCAGTGCTCTGCACTGAACTTCCAAACTGAAACTACTGACCATTTCCTCCCCCCAGCAGAATGTACAGGGAAGCAGCTTGGTCTCCCCCTTCTGGCCAGGAGGTCTTGGTGTTGTGTGTGGGGAGTTAACCCTTTGTGTTGTTACTGTGGCAACCCTGGGGTGCCACAGTAAGACATAGACTCTCTGGGTGTGGCCACAAGGCCTAGTCAGACTTAGGTAAACCAGGACCATGTGTCACAAGTAGTTTCGCTCAAAACTTGCTTAGTGTCATGGCGGCATCAGACACTGCTTGCACTACAGATTCTGACTCTTCACACTATGGTTTCTTTGGTGTTTCTGAGTTACACAAGCAGGCTCAGGCATTGACCAGCTGTGTGCTCATTGATTGTCAGGCTAGCAAGAGTTAACCTCTGCTAGCCTGCTGGTTACCTCTGGGGTCACATGTTGTTGGAAACCTATCACATTTACTCATCACCTTTTAAGATGGTGGAATCTGTCTTCTCACGTCAACTATAGATTATTCCTGTGTTGGTATGTGTGCTGTTGTGTTTCAGTCCTGATGGTGATATTGCGTGATGTTTGTAGTTGTTGTGGAATTCTCTTGTCGTCTTGTTGTTTCCTCCCTGCTCTTATTTTCCTCCTTACCTCTTATTGCCTTATACTTTTGTGTGAGCGAACTGTGAGATAGAGTATTGTTTTCCCTGTTTATCTATCTCTGTTGGTTTTATCACACTCCTGTCCTGGCCTACCTCAGGGGTAGGGTAGAGAGTGTATAAGATCAGGGCTGGTGAGAAGCAGGGTCAGGTAGGCAGCTCAGGCATCCTCACCTGCAGAGGTAACTCTGAGATATAGTATAGCTAAAGTCCCCCTAGTCTGAGGGCCATTCTAGGAGTCGCTGTCCCCTGCTCTCCACGATTATCGTGACACCATGCCTGCATTCTTCAATGTCATTGGCAGTGTTCATTTTGTCTCACAGAGATCATCCCAGAAGATTGACTTTAGCGAAGATTTTATACATAAACAAACCCATCTCCTTCACTTGTCTTAACTGTAATATATAGACAGACTGTAGCCCTATAAACTAGTAGTCCAGTCATAGTTGCCATCCAGATATGTCTCAGTTATGCCCACTATATTATAATTGTCTTCCTACATCATAAATTTCAATTCCTCCACCTTGTTGGTGAGGCTTCTGACATTTGTATACATGCAATACCTTTTTTCAATCCAGTTTCCTAACTTAGTGCAGATAGTGATCTGAGATTATCTTCCCCTCCTATGCAGTAGTTCTTTCCCCCAACACAGCTGCAACCTTCTTTTTGAGGTGCAGTCCATCTCTACCAAAGAATTTGCATCCATCATAGAGATGTCATCCCATTTCTCCAGGAACCCAAAACTCTCGCTCCTGCAATAATTTTTGAGCCACTTATTCACCTCCCTAATTTTCCGCTGCCTATTTGTTGTGGCATGTGGTACATGTTGTATTTCAACGAAATACTATCTTTCTGGTTTTTGCTTTAAACAGGATGTTAATTTAAACTTTAATGATAGTACTACTACTGCTACACTACTTTTACATTGATGGCCTATCATTAGGATAGGTCATCAATGTCTGGTTGGCTGGGATCCGACACTCAGCACCCCCGCCAATCAGCTGTTCTCGGTGGCGGTAGCATGGAGTCAGACATACTCAGTTCTGGAGTTGCCCCGTCTTCTAATAGTGGAGGCGCATGTGCAGTAGCCGGCCATGGCAGCGGAGCAGGCTGGGGTCCGGTCACCACCGGGACCGGTGACCATCCTCCGGGGTCAGGGGTCCCCATGGACGTGGGGCCCCCTGAATGACAGTCGGGTGCGAGATACCGTACCCGTTCCCGCTTGGGCAACCTGGACTTTGTTCTGTTTTCCGGACTGGGGAAGAGGGGTGCTGCCCATTTCTTAGGGGCAGCATCAAGGATCAGGTTGTTTGGGTGGGAAAGCGGAGGAAATGGGACCCGTCCGTTATTATTAAAAATGTTTTTATTACCGTTAGTAACGTTTAAGTGACATGCCTCCCGTAAGGGAAGATTTGAAAAATACATACTGTTTGTTTTATATCTTTCAGAAAAATAAAACCGGTGGTGAACGGGCAGCCCGCGGACGGTCTGCATTTTACCAAGGGGGAGTGTGACGCCCTGGACCCCAGGGGTCACAGTACAGAACAACACACACACACCCTCTCCTGGTAGGGAACACCCATCAACAAAACCCTTGTTGCCTCCTCCAGGGTCTGATGTCCACACCAGGTGGGGCGGAGCCAGGTGGTTAGCCCCACCCACCGAGGAGTTCACAGGCCTGGAGGCGGGAAGAGTAGTGAGTTTAGGTTTGGTTAGAGTTTGGAGTGGAGTGGAGAAGTGAAGTGGAGAGACTGTGTGTGTCTGGGTCGGAGCCCAGGCACAGTCAGCAAGGTCGGCAGACGGTGGTGGCCGTCTGCAGGAGTTAGTGGACGTCCGTGGAACCGTAGGACCAGGGTCGGGCGGTGGCCCGCCGGTACCGAACTGGGGAGTGGAGGGAAGCTAAGCACCAAGGCAGGATACTCAAACCCCGACTAGGCTCGGAAGCCGCCGTAACGGTCAAATTCTCTGATTGCGGTCTGGACCTCAGGGGTTCATTCCCACCCAAGTCCCGTCAGAAGGCAACAGCCCAACCTGTCCTGATAAGAGCCACCGCCAACGGCCAGAGATCCAAGGGCCAGCGCCTGCGGGCAAAACGGGCTCTCCCGACACAGACAAGCCAAGGAGCGGCCACTCGTGGGAATCCATAGGGGTCAAACACTTACACACAGGTGCAGGGAAAGACAGCCACCATCAACCCGTCCGGGGAAAGTGAAGAAACCGCAGCCGACTGCGGGCCCCATCCATCCAGCCGTTTGGTTTACCAGA
Organism: Anomaloglossus baeobatrachus; assembly: GCF_048569485.1. Classification (NCBI taxonomy): domain Eukaryota; kingdom Metazoa; phylum Chordata; class Amphibia; order Anura; family Aromobatidae; genus Anomaloglossus; species Anomaloglossus baeobatrachus. Next base: position 157,744,021 of record NC_134361.1, on the reverse strand, counting down.
GACTCTGTCATTGACTACCTGAGTGAGTACACCAGTGCCATCCGGCACAGCGCCGCACCGCTGCCCCGCATCCGCGCTGCCTCCCCGCATCGGCACCTGCACCTAGCCCCTACCCAACAACATTCATCCATCCATCCCCCCAACCGGGGCCCCGGGACCAACTGCCCCTACCCACGGAGGGGCTAACACCTCAGCTGCTCTCCGCCATCGCTCCCGGGAACCCCCGTCACCAGCAGCGGTGGTGCCCACCATCACCACAACCCCGTGGGTGGCGTCACAGCCGACATCCCACCACCAATCCTTCCCTTTTTCACCCGTGGGTGAGGAGGCACTGCTCGAGCCCCGGGTCCGGCTCCGTGCTCGAGCCACCGAGGAGGAGAAGCACCGGACCCGAGCGCCAGAGAGATTCCCCCAGGCGAGCGGCGTTCCCAAAAACTCCTCTCCGCCCGCGAAACTGAAATGGAAAGACGTTAGAGAGTGTTATACTGTTGAGGAGGGCCATTGGATCAAATACTTAATTAACCTTAGTGGAAGGAAGGCTCCAGCATCCAAGTCCAAAAATATATTAAAACTCCTGTTTATTAATACATTTTTAAAAGTTGCAGGTTCTACATAATGTAAAATAATGTAGAACCTGCAATTTTTAAAAATGTATTAATAAACAGAAGTTTTAATATATTTTTGGACTTGGATGCTGGAGCCTTCCTTCCATTTGATTACTAGTCTGGCCGACTTCTTTCCATGCACCGTCCTCCTAATGGTCTCCATGTGGATCGGGTGAGCTGAAAATTTTTTTCTTTTGATATTAATTAACCTTAAGACATAGGGGATTGTGGATAAAAATGTCCAATTAAATCATTTCACCTTACAGAAGCCTGTTCAGATCATACTCTTGACACAGATCTAAAGATGGCCGCCATTTCCTGCTCCCCACACCCTCCCCTGGTATGCAGGGAATGTCCAGATGGGCCAACACACTGATGACTTCACGGACCAACTCACTGACCGACCCATGGATCAGCCCATGGACTAACCCATTGACCAACCCACTGACTAATGGACACATCCGAGCACGCCCACTGTAGAGCCGCTCCTTTTCCTAGATTATATAAGCAGGGGATGTGTTAAAATAAAGCACTCTCTTGAGGGGGCTTTACATGCTACGATATCGTTAATGATTTATCGTCGGGGTCACATCGTTAGTGACGCACATCCGGCGTCATTAACGATATCGCAGCGTGTAACACTTATGTGCAACTTAAAACGATCGCAAAAGCGGCCAAAATCGTTTGCCGTGGAGAGGTCGTCCTAAAACAAAAAATCGTTTACCTCTCATTGGCGATGTTGTTCCTCGTTCCTGCGGCAGCATACATCGCTGTGTGTGACACCGCAGGAGCAAGGAACATCTCCTTACCTGCCTCCATCGGCAATGCGGAAGGAGGAGGTGGGGGGGATGTTTACGTCCCGCTCATCTCTGCCCCTCTGCTTCTATTGGCCGCCTGCCGTGTGACGTCGCTGTGACGCCGCACAAACCGCCCCCTTAGAAAGGATGCGGATCGCCAGCCAGAGCGACGCTGCAGGACAGCTAAGCCGTGTGACGGCGGAGCGCGATTTTGTGTGCGACGGGCAGCGATATGCCCATGTCGTACAAACGATGGGGGTGGGTACGCACCGTGTAAAGCCCCCTTTGGTGCCAATCTCTGATCAAGGAGAGACTTCACATCTGACTCTTTGTCTGGTGTAATTCTTTCGTGCATGCACTTGATCCACAACAATTAGGTCAACTGCTGAACATTCTAGAGTGTTCACCCTAACAATACAAGTATTTTCCAAGCAATTAGAGGCTTTACAGTATTGCGATTCAAGGAAATGTATTCCCTGCAGGTCTAATTTTTTGGAATAATTCAACTTTCCAAAGATTCACTCTTTTTTAGTAACTGTACATGATGATTTCATATTAACAGAATCTGATAAAAGCTTATTATTATTCCATGATTTTATCTTTTTGCTTCTACATTAAATTTTACACTTTGTCTTACATCGACGAGTCAAGCAAAAAACTGAGCAGATTTTAAAGCGCCATTATATGTAGACAAACTACGTAAAGATGACCTTTACCATTCAATTATAACACTGCAGTAGGTCCCACGTACACCTGGACAACACAAATTTTAGTGTTTCTTTTAGCTGCCTTTTTATTTCTTTACATTCCAGTAGCAGTTAAACTGGTTAAACTGGTAAATGGGGAGGGGGGAGAAAAAAGAAGAGAACTGAGGTGAAAAGAATTTGTCAGAACATTCAATTCAGCAGAAAAACAAACATTTGTGGTTTAGAATTTCGCCTCAAGCCGCCTCCCTATACCTATTTTTTGCCGCCCTACTTATATTAACCCATATTATATTATTGTAGGTTGCCTTCGAGAACTCGGCAATTATACAAATGTAGTGAACTTCCCTGATTGATATTAGGAAGGCATTTACTCTCTATGACAAGAATTGCTAAGTTCCCTATATACTACTGTATTATATTCTAAAATGTATAACATATGGCTGGTATTTTATGTTGAGCTCAAAACTTGATACCAGCTTTAGTAAAAGACATTTAGGCCATGTGCGCACTAGAAATTGACTTTTTCTTAAGGAAAATCCGGACCCTCTGAAAGAATTCCGCACCTGCGGTAAAAAAAAAAATCGCACCAAAACCGCAACGAAATCCACATGCAGTTTGCCGTGGTTTGGTGTGGATTTGCAGTTGATTTGCCGCGGTTTTTCCGCAGGTTGGTCCCTGCGGAATTTTACCCTTATCTATGGCAAAAACCACAGGTACCTGCAGAAAAGAAGTGACATGCACATTAATTCTGCGGGTAAATCCGCAGGTAAAAAAAAAGGCAGTGTGCGCACAGCATTTTTTTATGCCCATAGGTTTTTCTGGGGAATGACTGCAGAAATGTTAGACACATTTTCTGCAGCAAATCCGCGGCAAATCTGCGGTAAAATCCGCGGTAAATCCGCAGCGTGCGCACATAGCCTTAAGCTTTGTCTAAGGCAAATATGAAAAATTGTCCAGTTTTAGTGAAGAAAACAGACAATTTGCATTCATATTGTCATCTGTGTGTCATTTTTTAACATGCAATATGATTTCATACAGTTTAAAATCTTCAAGATGAAATACAGTTTCTTAAGTTAAAGGGAATCTGTCAGCAGGTTTTTACTATAAATTCTGAGAGTGACATGATGAAGGGGAAGAAACCCTGATTCCAGCGATGTATAACTTACTATATGTTGTTTCAATACAATCAGTCTTTTAAAAGCAGGAGATTATCACTACCAAACTAGTCAACAGCTCTGTGTAACCCCGCACCCACCACTGACTGACTGGCAGCTTTATGTCAATATATAGTGAACACCGAAACCCCGCCCATCAGTGGTGTGGGCGGGGTTATGCAGCGTTCAACATCTGCTAGACCTGCAGCAGAGAAGGCAGTGATTATATCACAACTAATGCACCCAGTCAATTAAGAGGCTGGCATCAGGATCACTGCCCCTACATCATGCTGCTCTTAGATAAGGTAACAAAAACCTGGTGACAGCTTCCCTTTAATAATGGCAAATTATCTATAAAAATCCGATGCTATATAGATGATCCATACAGGATCTGAATTTTTTTGCGCAACCAATAGACTTTAATAGGTAATTCTCATTGAATACATTGAAAATGGTAGTGCAGTCACTTGGTCCATGTTACAGGGAATCTGTCAGCAAGTTTTTGCTATGTAAGCTGAATAAAGTATGCTGCAAGTGTTACCACAAAGAATTCAGGGCTGACAGTCTTGTCAAGGTCTGATCTACTGTTTATTTGTATGTTTGGTTAAGAAGCAGGGCACAAGCAGGACTTATTATAGCAGTCACTGTTGGTACTTGGCTTGGACTTGCTGCCTCGTTATCTTGGGCAGGGGCGTAACGACCGCGGTCGCAGAGGTCGCCACTGCGACCGGGCCCGCAGGGTTTTAGGGGCCCGGCAGCCGCTCTGCAGAGTCGGCTGCAGGGCCCCTATGTGTAGCGCCGCTGTGTAGCGGCCGACCACGTGACCACCAGGGGCCGGCCTGAGGGTCAGGGGGACCGGTGTCAGCAGGGGAGCAGAGGCTGACCTGGAGAGGCCCACCAAGCGTATCTGACCTGCAGCAGAGCAGAAGCGCTCCTGCACGGCAGACGGAGTCCATCCTTCCAGGACCTGCGATGATGTCATGTGTCCATGTGACTGTGTGGGAGGAGACACAGGATTGCCGGGGAGAAAGCAGAAGATACTTTGGACACATTATTGGTAATGAGAAAAGAGGGAACATGACGGGGCTGCAGACTGTGACAGAAGAATGTGAAGGGGTGCAGAGTATTTGAGAGGGGGTAAGTTGGGGTACAGGCAGCGTGAGATATGTGGAGCAGGGTGTGTGCGCTATGGGGGTGCAGGCTGTATGGGGAACAGGGTGTCTGACATATGGGGGCAGGGGCGTAACTACCGCAGTCGCAGGGGTCAGAAGGAGAAGAGAGGAACTTGTTTTTTTATTTTGCTGGCTGCATGACACATGGAGGCCCTGGGGGGGGGCTGGCTGCATGACACATGGAGGCCCTGGGGGGGCTGGCTGCATGACACATGGTGGCCCTGGGGGGGGGCTGGCTGCATGACACATGGAGGCCCTGGGGGGGGCTGGCTACATGACACATGGAGGCCCTGGGGGGGGCTGGCTGCATGACACATGGTGGCCCTGGGGGGGGCTGGCTGCATGACACATGGTGGCCCTGGGGGGTGCTGGCTGCATGACACATGGAGGCCCTGGGGGGGGCTTGCTGCATGACACATGGTGGCCCTGGGGGGGCTGGCTGCATGACACATGGAGGCCCTGGGGGGGCTGGCTGTATGACACATGGAGGCCCTGGGGGGGGGCAGGATGCATGACACATGGAGGCCCTGGGGGGGGGGGGGCAGGATGCATGACACATGGAGGCCCTGGGGGGGGGGCAGGCTGCATGACACATGGAGGCCCTGGGGGGGGCTGGCTGCATGACACATGGAGGCCCTGGGGGGGGGGGCTGGCTGCATGACACATGGAGGCCCTGGGGGGGGGGCTGGCTGCATGACACATGGAGGCCCTGGGGGGGGGGGGGCTGGCTGCATGACACATGGAGGCCCTGGGGGGGGCTGGCTGCATGACACATGGAGGCCCTGGGGGGGGGGGCAGGATGCATGACACATGGTGGCCCTGGGGGGGCTGGCTGCATGACACATGGTGGCCCTGGGGGGGCTGGCTGTATGACACATGGAGGCCCTGGGGGGGGGCAGGATGCATGACACATGGAGGCCCTGGGGGGGGGGGGCAGGATGCATGACACATGGAGGCCCTGGGGGGGGGGCAGGCTGCATGACACATGGAGGCCCTGGGGGGGGCTGGCTGCATGACACATGGAGGCCCTGGGGGGGGGGGGGCTGGCTGCATGACACATGGAGGCCCTGGGGGGGGGCTGGCTGCATGACACATGGAGGCCCTGGGGGGGGGGGGGCTGGCTGCATGACACATGGAGGCCCTGGGGGGGGCTGGCTGCATGACACATGGAGGCCCTGGGGGGGGGGCAGGATGCATGACACATGGAGGCCCTGGGGGGGGGCAGGATGCATGACACATGGAGGCCCTGGGGGGGGCAGGCTGCATGACACATGGAGGCCCTGGGGGGGGGCTGGCTGCGTGACACATGGAGGCCCTGGGGGGGAGCTGGCTGCATGACACATGGAGGCCCTGGGGGGGGGGCAGGCTGCATGACACATGGAGGCCCTGGGGGGGGCTGGCTGCATGGCACATGGTGGCCCTGGGGGGGGCTGGCTGCATGACACATGGAGGCCCTGGTGGGGCTGGCTGCATGACACATGGAGGCCCTGGGGGGGGCAGGATGCATGACACATGGAGTTCCTGGGGGGGGGCAGGATGCATGACACATGGAGGCCCTGGGGGGGGGGCAGGATGCATGACACATGGAGGCCCTGGGGAGGCAGGCTGCATGACACATGGAGGCCCTGGGGGGGCAGGCTGCATGACACATGGAGGCCTTGGGGGGGGGGCAGGCTGCATGACACATGGAGGCCCTGGGGGGGGCAGGCTGTATGACACATGGAGGTCCTGGTGGGGCTGGCTGGCAGGCTGCATGACACAGAGGTCTGGAGGGGCTGACTGCATGACACATAGAGGCCCTGGGGGGGCTGGCTGCATGACACATGGAGGCCCTGGGGGGGCTGGCTGCATGACACAGAGGCCTTGGGGATGCTGGCTGCATGATACATGGAGGTCTATGGGACTGCATAATAAACATGAAGGACACCTTATACATGGACTATAGGGGTGCATTATACATGGAGGAGTATGGGGCTGCATAATACAATATGAATGACACCTTATACATGGAATATAGGGGTGCATTACACATGGAGGAGTATGGGGCTGCATAATACAATATGATGATTCATGGGGCTGCATTATAATACATATAGGACTAGGGGTACATTATAATATATGGGGGACTATGGACACTACCTTACACATGGTCTGTGGGGGTGCATTATAAAACATGGAGGGCTATGCGGTGCAGTATAAAATATGGAGAACTATGGGAAATGCATTATAATACTTGGAGGACTATGGGGCTGCATTCTAATATATGAAGGATTATGTGGAACCCTTTATACTATATGGAAAGCTATGTGGGGGCCATTATAGTATTTGGAGAACTATATACGAGGGAGGACAAAGATACAAGTATGGGATGGTAATGCTTTGTGCTGAGGGAAAAAGGCTCTTTCCCTCAGCACCCAGCTTTCCCATACTCTGCTGTACATCTCTCAGCACCAAGCTTTCCTATGCTCTGATATGGGAAAGCTGGGTGCTGAGGGAAAGATGTATGACAGAGCATTGGAAAGCTGGGTGCCGAGGACAAGATGGATATCAGATCATGGGAAAGCAGGGTGCTGTGGGTAAAAGCCAAGTGTGAGCATCATTATCCCGTACCCTAAGTGTCAGTGTACATGGAGGGGGGCCCCGGTCCAAATTTTGCACCAGGGCCCATCAAACTCTAGTTACGCCACTGATCTTGGGTATTAGGATATTGTTCAAAAGGCCATGAATCATCTTGTTCTTGTGTTTTCCTCAAATATCTCCTATTTCTCCTTAGGCTTCTTCCGTCTTCTGTTACAATTTCATAGGACCGAGGTCCTAGTTTCTGGACAACCTTTGCCTTTTGCCAGTGTTTGTTGTATTTGCTGCTTGGCTGCAGCCGTATGTTGTCATTCCTCTGGAGATCTGGCAGATCCTTTGCAGATTTATTGTAATAGAAAACTTGCCTATCTTGATTTTTCTTTAGTTGAGCTTTGATGTTTCTGTAGCGCCCCGCAGCCTCGGCTGCGACCGCCGAGCCGCTCGGTTCCAGGCTCGCGCGTGTCGGTGGCTCGAGCGCCTCCGGACCCGGGGGTCACGTCGCTCTGGAAGGGTATAGTGGTGGTGCACGCAGGGGTTGTGCGGTGGTTGTTTTTGGGAACGTTCGTGACGCCACCCATGGGTTGTGGTGATGGTGGGCACCACTGCTGCGGTGTAGGTACGGGTTATCCCGGGAGCGGTGTAGGGGGCGCAGCTTGGTGTTGACCACTCCGTGGGTAGGGGTTGTTGGTCCCGGGGCCCAGTGGGGAAGGCCGGGGTGCAGGGGCAGTGTTGTGGTGCAGCGCGGTGTGGTGCCTGATGGAACTGGTGTACTCACGATTAAACCACACAGAGTCACTGGTAAACCAAACGGGGTGACGAACGGGGCCCACAGCCAGCTGCAGCTTCTCCAGATAGGTTTGTAATGTCCGCCTTTCTCCTGCACCTTTATGGGATGTTGGCTACCGTGCCTGGGCACTGGTAGCCCGCTCCCCGGCGTGTATGTGTCGTAGGAGACCGTTTGCCCGCAGACGCTGGCCCTTGGATCTCTGGCCTCTGGCGGTGGCTACTATCTGGACGGGTTGGGCTGTTGCCTTCAATCGGGACTTAGGTGGGAATGAACCCCTGAGGTCCAGACAGCAATCAGTTGATTTGACTATGGTGGTGGCTTATAGCCTAGTCGGGGTCTGAGTACCCTGCCTGGTGCTCCGGTATCCAGTTAGCTCCCCGGTTCGGTTCCAGCGGGCCACTACCCTGTCCCGGTCCCTTACTGTTTCGCTGGTCATATTCCCGGTCTCCTGCAGGCAGCCACTACCATCTGCCTGCCTGACTGATCTGGGGTCCTAGGCTCCAACCCAGGCCCCAAGCAGAACTCACTCCTCTCACTTCCAAACCTCAAACTAATCTTCTTGTATTTTCCTGCCTCAGGCCAGCAGACTCTTCGGTGGGCGTGTCTTTCCGCCTGACTCCGCCCACCTGGTGTGCCTGTCTGACTCTGAGGGAGGCAATCAGGTCTTTTGGTTGACTGATGGTACCTTACTGGGGTGGGGGTGTATGTGGTGTGTGTAGTGACCTGTGACCCCTGGGTTGTCCAGGGCGTCACATTCCCCCTTGGTTTAATGCAGACTGTCCGCGGGCTGCCCGTCCATCACCGGTTTTATTTGTCTGAAAAAATAAACAAATAATTGAAAATATTCAAGAAAAAACATTTTTCATTTCCTCCCTTACGGGAGGCACATTACTTGAACCGTTGCAAATGGGAACATTTTTATTTATAACGGGGTACGGGTCCATGTCCTTCCGCTTTCCCTCCCAAGCAACCTAGACCTTGATGCTGCCCCTAAGAAATGGGCAGCACCCCTTTTCCCCAGTCTGGAAACAGGAACCTGGCCAGGCTACCAAAGCGGGAACGGGTACGGTGTTTCGCACCCGGCAGTCATTCAGAGGCCCCACGTCCAAGGGGACCCCTGACCCGGAGGATGGTCACCGGTTCTGCTGGTGACCGGACCCCAGCTTGCTCTGCTGTGGGTCCCTCCTCCAACCAGCCTCTCCGGAGACTGGCAGTTGCGGGAAGGGCAGTTGGGCAATATTTACAAGCCCAATAGTTATTGGGTGGCTTGCGAGTTCTCAGCCTTGTCTTTTGGGAAAAGGGGACAACATCAGTCCCAACGGGGACGGGCACTTCAGCAGCCAATGGGCTACCATAAAATAAACTGTTGGTCCCAACGGGAACTTTCCTTTCTGCAACGGGGGTCCGCTGCCTTACTTGAGGCCCCCTTCATATTCCTCCTCCAGCTCCACATCCGGTCTGTACAGTGGGGGAGGGGACTGGGGCCGCCTAGGAACGCTGTGGCTCGCCCTCCTCCTTACATCAAGGGCGAACCAGCCCCTCTCCCCAAAGTGGCGGGTGTAGGTGACTAGCTCACCGGCTTTCAGGTCACGATCCGGGTGACCCAGGGGGAGATGATGGTAGACATACCGCCGGGAGAAGATTTCGGCCTCCAGACCCGGTTCAAAAATAAACCCCCATCCTCGTCGGGGGCAAAACTGCCGGACCTGGCCCTCATAGGTCTGGTCCCGCACCCGGTAGGTGACATTCCAGAGGTTCTCCTTTTCCCGGATGGTGCGGGCCAGTACCGATGCCTTCTGCCTCTCACGGGCTTCAATCTCCCGGCCCGTCTGGTTCAGCTGCCGCTCCCAGTATGGAGCGTCTGCATGCTCCCTCTGCGCGGGGGTCGGGCTCAGTCGGCGCTCCCCAGTGCTGGCCACAACCGGCGGCACCATCGGTATTGGGGAGCCCCGCTGTGTCACGGCCTGTCTTGCTGCCTCACAGCGACAACCTCCCACTGACTCAGCCGAGGCCCGGAACTTGGGAGCGGCCAGCGTTACCTTCTGGGCCTCCTTCTGGTCAGCGTCCATCTTTTCCCTGGCCGGGCAGACTGCCGGGGCCGGGACCACCTTTGGCACGGTCACTTCCGGGACCGGTGGCTTCACCTCACGGACGGGCACCTCCCAGGGAATCTTCCACGGCAACGGGATCGGTGCGGGTGGTACGAAGGGCCATCCACGGGCGGCGTCTGCAGGCTCATCCTCGTGGGTGGATGGGATGATCTCCGCGGCCGGTGTCGGGGGCAGCGGACCGGTTGGCGGGGCGGCCGCAGCCGGTACAGGCGGCAGGGGAAGCAGCAAGTTGAGCGAGAGCAGGCCGTGCCCCTCAGCCGCAGCGGCTGGTCCTCCAGGGACATAGGGACGTGGGTTGCTTACCCGCTCCTCTAGTACTGCCTCCACCTCTCGTTTCTGCACGGCCGCCGCTACTTCCTCCATTTCGGCCACCCGCCTTTCCAGGAGGAACCGGACTTGGGCCTGTAGACAGAAGCACATCTGCGCTGTCCGGGCTTCCACCCACGCCGCGATTCCTGGCGCGGGCTGCGGGATTTCGGGGTTGTCGGACGGGTTGGACATCTTGCAGAGTGCTCGCTTTCCAGGAACAAAATGGAGGCAGAGTCCTGGCGTCCCTGCTTCTTATCCCCGGGATCACATGGGGCCAGCTCCTCGCCCGCCCCCCTTGGTTTTTCTACAGCACTTCTCTCTTTGGGGGCTGGGCTTCACTTTCGCGCCTTCACTGCTCAGGGAAGACGACTCGAGCGGGAAACTTTCGCGCCCAAGATGGCGGATCTTCAGATTTTTCTGCGGGACGCCGCTGACGGGAACCACAAGGCGCACTTCTACTGGTAAGTAGACTGGTTCTATCCTGTTCGTGACGCCAGAAGAGTCGATGTGTACCGCCCCGCGGCCTTGGCTGCGACCGCCGAGCCGCTCGGGTCCAGGCTCGCGCGTGTCGGTGGCTCGAGCGCCTCTGGAACCGGGGGTTACGTCGCTCTGGAAGGGTATAGTGGCAGTGCACGCAGGGGTTGTGGGGTGGTTGTTTTTGGGAAAGTTCGTGACGCCACCCACGGGTTGTGGTGATGGTGGACACCACCACTGCGGTGTAGGTACGGGGTATCCCGGGAGCGGTGTAGGGGGCGCAGATAGATGTTGACCCCTCCGTGGGTAGGGGTTGTTGGTCCCGGGCCCGGTGGTGAAGGCCGGGGTGCAGGGACAGTGTGCGGTGCAGCGCGGTGTGGTACCTGATGGCACTGGTGTACTCACAATTAAACCACACAGAGTCACTGGTAAACCAAACGGGGTGACGAACGGGGCCCACAGCCAACTGCAGCTTCTCCAGATAGGTTGGTAATGTCCGCCTTTCTCCTGCACCTTTATGGGATGTTGGCTACCGTGCCTGGGCACTGGTAGCCCGCTCCCCAGCGTGTATGTGTCGTAGGAGCCCATTTGCCCGCAGACACTGGCCCTTTGATCTCTGGCCTCTGGCGGTGGCTACTATCTGGACGGGTTGGGCTGTTGCCTTCAATCGGGACTTAGGTGGGAATGAACCCCTGAGGTCCAGACCACAATCAGTTGATTTGACTATGGTGGTGGCTTATAGCCTAGTCGGGGTCTGAGTACCCTGCCTGGTGCTCCGGTATCCAGTTAGCTCCCCGGTTCGGTTCCGGTGGGCCACTACCCTGTCCCGGTCCCTTACTGTTCCGCTGGTCGTATTCCCGGTCTCCTGCAGGCCGCCACCACTGTCTGCCTGCCTGACTGATCTGGGGTCCTAGGCTCCAACCCAGGCCCCAAGCAGAACTCACTCCTCTCACTTCCAAACCTCAAACTCATCTCCTTGTGTTTTCCTGCCTCAGGCCAGCAGACTCCTTGGTGGGCGTGTCTTTCCGCCTGACTCTGCCCACCTGGTGTGCCTGTCTGACTCTGAGGGAGGCAATCAGGTCTTTTGGTTGACTGATGGTACCTTACTGGGGTGGGGGTGTATGTGGTGTGTGTAGTGACCTGTGACTCTTGGGGTGTCCAGGGCGTCACATTTCCCACCAACTTTGGCTTTAACAGATGAGTATCGGTATGGTATTAGTATTGGTATGAGTGTCTTTGTATGTCTACTCATGAGCCTCTGTGCCGGACTGCTGTCTATGCCTTGGGTGGGTGTGTTTCTATGATCCAGTATAGACAGATATACATCAGTACCTGCCTATTTTGCTTTTTTTTTGGAGTCTTTTGCCATTTTTACTGTGGACTCTGCAGTGCCATTACTTTGTGGATATCTTGGAGCAGACGTCTGGTGTTCAAATTCCCATCTCTTGCAGAAAGTTTTAAACTCTTCTGAAGTAAAGTGAGTAGCATTGTCAGAGAACACGATATCCGGAATGCCATACCTGGCAAAATGGGCCTTGAGTTTTTTAATCACTGTTCTCGCCCTTGTGTCCTGTAACAAATCAATCTCCCAAAAGTTAGATAAATAGTCCACTGTAATCAGGTATTCTTTGTCATTCCATGTGAACACATCTGTTCCAATTTTTGACCAAGGCCTCTGTGGAATTTCATGAGGTTGCAATGACTCCTTTTGTTGCTTATCACTGCAGGATGCACATATTTCACATTGTGCTATATAATTTTTAATGTGGTCATTCATTCCTGGCCAATAAATAGATTCTCTTGCTCACTGTAGACATCCTTCCCTGCCTAAGTGAGAAGAGTGCAGTGTTTCCAGTATGTCTCTTCTGAGAGCTTCTGGTATAACAGCTCTGTTTCCTTTAAAGATGATTCCTTGCTGCACTGACAGTTCATCTCTTATGTGGAAGAATGGAGAAACTTTCCTAGGCGCATGCTGCTTGTATTTTGGCCAGCCCTGCAAGATGACAGTCTTTAAGATCTGGAGAATTTTATCCTTCTCTGTACAAGTCTGTATTTACTTAAACTTGTCTTTTGACACTGCCAGGCAGTCACACATATTAATGGTTTCAATTTCATTCTCCTCATCATTTGTGACAAGTAGGTATGCTCTGCTTAGAGTATTTGCAATCAGTAAGTCTCTACCTGGACAATAACAGAGGTCAAAATCGTATTTCTGAAGTCATAATAGCATGCGCTGTAGTCTCTTTGGGGCATTTAGTAGTGGTTTCTTTGTAATGCTCCAATGGGTTGTGATCAGACTGCACTGTTACTCGTCGACCATAGGTGTACTGGTGAAACTTCTCCATCCCAAATACCACAGCCAGTAACTCCTTCTCAATCTGAGCATAACCCTGCTCTGTTGTTGTTAGGGCTCTGCTTGCAAACGTGATTGGCTGTTTGTTCTGCATTAGTGTAGCTCCAAGGCCTTTTTCTGAAGCATCACATTGTACCACCACTTCTTGATCTGGGTCGAAATACTTCAGGGTTGCTGCATCTGCAATAGCCTTCTTTACTGACCGGAAAGCAGTTTCTTGGTTTTCTGTCCATTCCCAGAGCACATCTTTGTGGGTTAGCTGTCTCAGTGGCTCACACATATCTGACAGATGCTTGCAAAATTTGGAGAGATAGTTTACCATGCCCAGAAATAGTTGTACTCCACACACATCAGTTGGGGTTGGCAAATCTTGAATTGCTCTCACCTTTTCTGGATCCACTTTTACACCATTTGAGGTCAGAAGATGTCCAATATATGCAACTTCTGTCATTTTCAGTTTCAATTTCTACAAGTTCAGCTTTATTTGTTTTGCTCTACATCGGTCCAAAAATTGTATCATCTTCTGATCATGATCCTTGATTGCAGATTCCATATCTTCACCTTCTCCCACTATAAGGATATCATCTGCTATTGTTTTTACTCCAGGAAGTCCTTCCAAAGCCTGCATCAATTTCTGCTGGAACATCTCCGGAGCAGGTTTTAGTCCCATGGGCAGTCTCCCCAAATGGTGAAGAAAATGTTGTCAATAAACTTGATTCTTCAGTCAGTTCCACATGCCAGAATCCATTTTTGACATCCCATACAGAAAATATTTTAGCCCTTGATAGATCTGGGAGAACATCATCCAATGTTGGTGTCACGAACCACCGGGGGGGGTCACTCAGAAATCCCCCGCGCTGGCTACCAGTACGTCACAATCGGGGGGTAACAAGTGGGGGTCACCCCTCCTTTATACCTCCCGGCCGACAGACAGAGCACGTGATGCGCTCTCTAGCGCCCCTCTTATAGTCAGGCCAATTATGGAATTGCCCGACAATAAGCAAGGAGGCCGCTATACTACTTATGCCGATTATTGAAGGGTCCCCGGTGAGAGTAGGGTATATATTCCCCCGACCTCCACGGGCGGAATATATAAAATCTCCCCGAATCTCACTGGCCTCCCCACAATAATCCTTGGCACAAACTCGCTGCCACCAACCGCTTCACGGTAACTATTAGCCGAACACACAGACGTGGGATTCAAGATCGAGATAACAGAACAGCCCAAGATTAATTATATAATTTAATCAGCCTAAAGCCACACTAGAAAATACAATATATACAATAGGAGATCTACAGAATATACATATGTCAGAGTACAGTTACAGATAAAGCATGGTTTACAAACAGGCATACACAGTTCCAGCAGTTACCTTGTGCGTCTGGCCACAGGGGGGCGCCGTGGACCAGGTTTCTAGGATCCTTCCCACAGATGTTTCCTACACGTGACCCCCAGCGAAAGAACACTGGAAAATGGCCGAAGTAGGGTTATCAACCTGGGCAAATCCAGGTCCCCTCCTACCTTTGTGACCTCAGAGGCAGCACTGCTCCACCCCTGGCTGGAGTTATGGACAATATCCACAACATGGAATATGGGCCATAACTTTGCCTGGGAGCGTCGTAGGCGGACGCCAACGCTCTCATTGTGACAGTTATGAATTTAGCTACAGAACGAGAGGACTCATGACTTGTCTGCCAGTTCCCCATTGGCTGATATCACGCCTGGGGTACTTCCCAATGTCCTACTCCCATAAAAAAGGTGTGCCAGCATCGTCCGCATGCAGAGACACCATTTTTATGGTTGCCATATTTATCGGAAATATGGCTTGTGAGATATGAACCATATTTTACTGGAGTCGTTCTGTCTGGATACTTCCAAGCTTGCTAATTAGATAGCAGCCCCTACCACAGGGTCACGGCAGGGAGTCATCCTGTGTCCATTGTTCCCACATCATCTAATCTCCATATCACAGGAGATGGCCATGGGATGTGTTGCTAGGATGTGACACCTTCCAAGATGTTGGACATTGAGAACAAGAAGGGAGGGGGCACGGCCATGGAGTGATGAGAGCGATTATGACTGGAAATCATAATTCCTCTTCATATCCCAGGATTTGCCTCACACCTCCCCCCTTTTGAGGGCGCTAGGGGGCAGCACACTCCGGTGTTCCCCCGTGCGCCCGTCCGCGACCTCTCCTTGTCGGGACGGTACTGAGCCCCGGCCAACTGATCGAGCAGGTCATCGATGCGTGGCATTGGGTACGCATCGGCGACCGTGACAGCATTGAGCCCCCTGTAGTCCACGCAGAACCGAGTGGTTCGGTCCTTCTTAGGGACGAGGACTACAGGCGAGGCCCAAGCGCTGTTGGATGCCTGGATCACCCCCAGCTTCAGCATCTCGTCAATCTCCTGGCGCATGTGTTGCTGCACCTCCAGGGAGACCCGATATGCTGAACGCCGGATCGGGGGATGATCCCCAGTGTCCACGTGATGGACAGCCAAGTCAGTCCTTCCGGGCTGGTTGGTAAACAACCCCCGGAAGGGGTGTAGGGTGGCCCACAGCTGGGACCGTTGGTCCTCCAAGAGCTGGTGGCCAACCTCCACATCCTCAATGGATCCGCCTGCCCTAACCTGGGCTAGCATATCCAAGAGGGTTTCCGCTTCTCCCTCCTCGGGCAGGTTGCACACCGGGAGTGCACATGCCTCCCGCTCATGATGTGCCTTCATCATGTTCACATGGAAGGGCTTCCGCCTTCCACGGGCAGGGTCCAGGGTGACCAGGTACGTTACAGGGTTGAGCTGCTGGTACACGAGGTATGGGCCTTCCCAGGCAGCCTGAAGCTTGTCCTGTGGTACGGGGACCAGTACCCACACCTTTTGACCCACTTGGTAGGTCCTCTGACAAGCGTTCTGGTCGTACCAACGCTTCTGATCGGCCTGGGCTTGAGCCATATTGTCGTGTACCAGTTGCGTCAAGGCCTGCATTTTGTCCCGGAAGCGCATGACATACTCGATAACCGACACTCCAGGGGTGGCTAAATCCCCTTCCCAAGCCTCTTTCACCAGAGCCAGGGGGCCCCGCACACGTCGCCCGTACAGGAGCTCAAACGGTGAGAATCCCGTTGAGGCCTGTGGAACCTCCCGGTAAGCAAATAACAGGTGTGGGAGATACCGCTCCCAGTCACGCCCGTGGGAGTCGACCAACATCTTAAGCATCTGCTTTAAGGTGCCATTGAACCGCTCGCACAGGCCATTAATCTGTGGATGGTACGGGCTGGCCACCAGATGTCGCACCTGGACCTGCTTACAGAGGGCCTCCATCCGCTGGGACATGAATTGGGTCCCCCGGTCAGTGAGCATTTCCTGGGGAAAACCCACTCGGGAGAAAATCTCCAGCAAGGCGGTGGCCACCTTGTCAGCCCGAATGGACGACAAGGCCACTGCTTCTGGGTACCGGGTGGCATAGTCCACTACCGTTAGTATGAAGCGTTTCCCGGAGCTGCTGGGGATGGCCAGCGGGCCGACCAGATCCACAGCCACCCTCCTGAAAGGCTCATCGATGATTGGCAGAGATACCAGTGGGGCTTTGGGGTGTGGCCCCGCCTTCCCCACTCTCTGACAGGTTTCACACGAACGGCAGTAGGCAACCACATCGGCCCCCATTTTTGGCCAGTAGAAATGCTGGTTTAACCTGGCCTTGGTCTTAGCGATCCCTAGGTGTCCGGCCATCGGAATCTCATGTGCGATCCGCAACAACTCCGTCCGGAACGGATAGGGTACCACCAACTGTCGGTCCCTGGGCCACGTCTCCGGTGAACCCTGCTGGACCGTGACCCGGTACAGCCGTCCTTGGTCCCAGACCACTCGCTCCGGGTCCGAGTCCGAGGGAGGCTGTGCCGCCTGCTCCTTTAGAGCTTTCAGGCTGTCGTCAGCTTCTAACGCTGCCTGAAACCCCTGACTAGATGTGGCCAGAATCGACGAGACTGTCACATCTTCGGTCAGTACCCTGGGACCTGTGTCCTGGCCTCCACCTGACTCGGCTGCCACTTGGTCAGAAGGGGAAGAGCTATCGGACCTCCGGGAGGCCCCTTGGCTTCCAGCACTCCCACTGCGGGTGACAGCGGCCACAGCCGCTGAGACCGTGGGTCGTGCCTGCTCCTCCTCCGTTCCTGACCAAGTCGCCGGTTCAGGCAGACCTACCTGGCTTCCTGACACCCCGGTTGTGGGGGAACCCTGCACCGAGATCTTACCTGGGAGCACTTCCGCTCCGGGACCGGCCCCAATCTCACCTGCCTGTTCCCCCCCTGCAGCAACAGAACCCCGCTGTGAAATCTCTGGGGACCCCACATTTGCTGTGGTAGCCCCCACCCCACACACTGGTCCTCCCCCTGCAGCACCCTGCTCTCTGCTTATCCCTGCAGAGGGCAACAGATCCCAGCTCACTGGCTGATTACTTGTAGAGGCATTGTCACACCTTTCTCTGACCCCCTCCCCTCCTGTCACAGCTGCAGCTGTGTGTGTGTCTATGCAAGCAGAAATATCAGAGTTCACTCCCTCCTCCCTTACATCATTCATAGATAACACATTAACATTGTCCGGAGGCCTGTCAGTACTGGCTGAAGGGTCAGCCCTTGGGGGGGGCCCAAACTGGGAGGTTATCTGCCCCAAATCTGTCCCAAGTAACACGTTTGCGGGGATCCGATCAGTTACCCCCACCTCTCTCACCCCTCGCCCTGCGCCCCAGTCCACATAAATGCCAGCAACAGGCAGCGCCGGGTCAATGCCTCCAATCCCGGAGACAGCGAGGGTTTTTCCAGGTATCAAGTCTTGGGGGGACACCATCTCAGGCCGCACCAGAGTCACCTCCGAGGCGCTGTCTCGCAGTCCTATGGTCACAGACCGGCCGACGGTGACAGGTTGGAAGCTGTCCAGGGACCTACCACCACCCCCACCCACACAATACACCTTGGGCGGCCCTTGGGACGGGGACGGAGCCGGGGCCTTGGGACGCTGAGGGCACATGGCCTTGAAGTGTCCAGGTAGGTTGCACTGGTGGCACCGTCTTGGCTCTGCCACGGGCCTGGAGAGGGGAGTTGAGGGGGACACCCCCTGCAGTCTAGGGGCAGGTGGGGCAGTCGCAGAATTCATCTTACCCCCTCTCCAGGTGCTGCTGGTGGCCGCTCTCCTGGCCTCAGGGGCCCGGTTGTTGGTGTAGTCATCGGCCAGGGCAGCTGTAGCCGTGGACCCCTTTGGCTTCTGGTCTCGGATGAACTGGCGGAGATCCTCAGGGCAGTTCCACAAGAGTTGCTCTGTGATGACCAAGTCCAGGATCTCCGGTCCGGTGGAAAGCTGCAGGCCTTGGGTCCAGTGGTCGGCAGCTCGGGCAAGTGCCCGCCGGTGGTCAGCCCAGGAGTCCTTTGGTCCCTTCTGCAGGGTCCGGAACTTCTTGCGGTAGGACTCCGGAGTGAGGTTGTACTGTTGGATCAGGGCCCGCTTGATTGTGTCGTAGCCCTGATCTGCCTCAGTAGGCAAGTCCCCAAGGATTTCCAGGGCCTTACCCCTTAAACGGGGGGTCAGGTATTTGGCCCACTGGTCCTTGTCCAGATGGTGCTGCAGGCAAGTCCGTTCAAAAGCAGTCAGGAAAGAGTCCAAGTCTCCATCCTTCTCCAGCACGGGAAAGTCCTCAACACGGACCTTTGGAAGTTTGGTGTCTTGAAGGTCACGGGTGGCTGATGAGGGCCGGAGCTGAGCTAGCTGCAGCTGGTGGTCACGGTCTGCCTGTTGCTGTCGCTCTTCACGCGCTGCCTGCCGCTCCGCAGCCTCAGCCTCACGCGCTGCTTGCCGCTCCGCAGCCTCACGCGCTGCTTGCCGCTCCGCAGCCTCAGCATCACGCGCTGCCTGTCGCTCACGCTCGGCCATGAGTATCTCGTAGGTATCCCGGTCTCCAGCCATAAGCCTGGCCAATGAAGAATAAGTTGTGCTCACTGCAATGACCTGGTGCTCGGGAAAAAAAAATAAGTCAATCAAGAAGGGTAATCCCGGCACACAGCATATGAAAAAATGGTAAGTCCAGGTATGGTATGCTTGAACAAAATTTCTTTATTTTTCAACAATTATTGTACTGCCCGCCCAACGTTTTGGCTCACGCAGGAGCCTTCATCAGGGGTCAAGAGCACCGTGAAAATGGTTATAATGGTTATAATGAAGAATCATGTAGGTACAGCAGGACTTAGTAAAGTCAGCAGATGGATTAGTCCAACAGGAGGAATTGGTTGCTACCGATAAGGTAGGCAAGGAAAACCCAAAAAGGGAGGGTGAGGTAGGCATATAACTACCATGCCACTCTAGGCCTTTTCTTGGTGCTCTCACCCTTATCCAGAGGCCCCTAGTATCACGGATGTCATATTGCCCATCCATTTGTCATATTGCATATGATTGATAATCGCAGCACACATATGACTATGTCCCTTTGCATTCACCTTATATCCTATACTACAGTGTGAGCCCCTTCTCATTATATGCCTACCTCACCCTCCCTTTTTGGGTTTTCCTTGCCTACCTTATCGGTAGCAACCAATTCCTCCTGTTGGACTAATCCATCTGCTGACTTTACTAAGTCCTGCTGTACCTACATGATTCTTCATTATAACCATTATAACCATTTTCACGGTGCTCTTGACCCCTGATGAAGGCTCCTGCGTGAGCCAAAACGTTGGGCGGGCAGTACAATAATTGTTGAAAAATAAAGAAATTTTGTTCAAGCATACCATACCTGGACTTACCATTTTTTCATATGCTGTGTGCCGGGATTACCCTTCTTGATAAGCCTGGCCAAGGCAGCTTGAAGGAGGGCCTCTGCACCTCTCAGGCCGGAGGGATTGGCAAGTGGTGATCTGCGGCACGCTGCAGAGCCAGGTGATTCACTGTCCATTTCAGAGCGGAGGACTGGCATCTGGCTCGTTGAGGACCCTTGGGCGAGCTCCTCCTCATCTTGTCCAGCAGTGCCAGGTTGTGCAATGTCCTCTGCAGAGCTGTTCTCTGGCGTCGGGCTCTTGGAGGGCTCGTGGACAACCTCCTCATCGTCTCTGGCCTGAGCATCGGCCATTCCTTTGGCTTTGCTCCTGGTGCTCTCAGCCATTCTTGCAGACTTTGGTCACTGACACAGAACTGACACCTGATGCCTCCACACACCTTACAGTATCTGCACTCTGACACTCTAGTGTTGAGCTGGTCTGAAGACCCCAGCAGCCACAGCTGCTGCAGGCAGTCTTTAGTGTCTGGGAGTATGGGTCTCACACTCACACACACTATTATCTCGATCCCACCGCTTGCCACCAATATGTCACGAACCACCGGGGGGGGTCACTCAGAAATCCCCCGCGCTGGCTACCAGTACGTCACAATCGGGGGGTAACAAGTGGGGGTCACCCCTCCTTTATACCTCCCGACCGACAGACAGAGCACGTGATGCGCTCTCTAGCGCCCCTCTTATAGTCAGGCCAATTATGGAATTGCCCGACAATAAGCAAGGAGGCCGCTATACTACTTATGCCGATTATTGAAGGGTCCCCGGTGAGAGTAGGGTATATATTCCCCCGACCTCCGCGGGCGGAATATATAAAATCTCCCCGAATCTCACTGGCCTCCCCACAATAATCCTTGGCACAAACTCGCTGCCACCAACCGCTTCACGGTAACTATTAGCCGAACACACAGACGTGGGATTCAAGATCGAGATAACAGAACAGCCCAAGATTAATTATATAATTTAATCAGCCTAAAGCCACACTAGAAAATACAATATATACAATAGGAGATCTACAGAATATACATATGTCAGAGTACAGTTACAGATAAAGCATGGTTTACAAACAGGCATACACAGTTCCAGCAGTTACCTTGTGCGTCTGGCCACAGGGGGGCGCCGTGGACCAGGTTTCTAGGATCCTTCCCACAGATGTTTCCTACACGTGACCCCCAGCGAAAGAACACTGGAAAATGGCCGAAGTAGGGTTATCAACCTGGGCAAATCCAGGTCCCCTCCTACCTTTGTGACCTCAGAGGCAGCACTGCTCCACCCCTGGCTGGAGTTATGGACAATATCCACAACATGGAATATGGGCCATAACTTTGCCTGGGAGCGTCGTAGGCGGACGCCAACGCTCTCATTGTGACAGTTATGAATTTAGCTACAGAACGAGAGGACTCATGACTTGTCTGCCAGTTCCCCATTGGCTGATATCACGCCTGGGGTACTTCCCAATGTCCTACTCCCATAAAAAAGGTGTGCCAGCATCGTCCGCATGCAGAGACACCATTTTTATGGTTGCCATATTTATCGGAAATATGGCTTGTGAGATATGAACCATATTTTACTGGAGTCGTTCTGTCTGGATACTTCCAAGCTTGCTAATTAGATAGCAGCCCCTACCACAGGGTCACGGCAGGGAGTCATCCTGTGTCCATTGTTCCCACATCATCTAATCTCCATATCACAGGAGATGGCCATGGGATGTGTTGCTAGGATGTGACACCTTCCAAGATGTTGGACATTGAGAACAAGAAGGGAGGGGGCACGGCCATGGAGTGATGAGAGCGATTATGACTGGAAATCATAATTCCTCTTCATATCCCAGGATTTGCCTCACAGTTGGCATCGGGTAATGATTTCTTTTCAGCGTCTTGTTGAGTGGCTTCGGATCAATGCATATTCTTAACTTGCCTGATGGTTTCTGCACTATGGCCAAACTACTGATCCAATCTGTACTCTTCTGGACTGGTGCTATCATGCCTCTTTTCTGTAAATCTTGTAGCTCTACTTTCAGTGGTTGCATTAAAGCTACAGTCACCCTTCTTGTAGGTAATCTGCTAGACTGCACGGTTTTATAAATTTCTAGCCTATATTTACCTTCAAAACACCCATCACCTTCAAATAAATCAGCATACTCCATTTTTATTTTTTGAAAGTCCAAATTGCGCTCTGCATTTAGTTTGGGATTTAGTATATCCTGGGAAACTTCAACAGACATAATGTTCTACGACTGTACTTTTATTAAGTCCATTGCCTGCACTGCTTTTACTCCCAGTATTGGTACATGGCTCCCACCATGCAGCACGGTAAATTCAACTCTAACTTTTCCTGTTACATGGGTTCTGTATTTTGAGCTTACATGTCCCCATAGGTTTCAGAACACCTTTGTTGTACATCACCAGTACCTTGTCCGTTGGCTCAATGGAAACCTGTTTGTTCAGCAGAGCACTTGGAATTACATTGAAGCTTGCTCCACAATCCAGCTGAAATCTAATGGGCTTCTCATCCAACAGGAAGGTTGCATAGAGCTGCTTGGCATCCTTGACTACTGGCTGCCTGATTACATTGACATTCTCTGTTGCAGGTCGCAGCTGTAGCCATGTAATGTCCTCTGCACTGTCAGTGTCTGGTGTCACAGTGTGGACCTGTCTATGCTGTTTGCTTGTACCCAGCCTGCAGACAGGTGAGAAATGATTCTTCTTGCCACATAACCTGCAGGTTTCGCCATATGCTGCACACTTGGTCTTGTCTCTCTCATGTCTCTTACCACAATATTTGCAGTGGATCATGCTTATAGGGGAGCTTGGTCTTGTCTTTCCTTTCATAGATACTGCATGTACCTCATCATCATCATTTTCACTGGTACTTGCTAGTGATGTGTCGGTCGCGAACGATCCGACACAAAGATCCGGCTCCCTGCTGTGAACGACAGGAGCCGGATCACCAGTGTGAGCCACTAAAATCTCTAAACGGCTGTTTTTGCCGTCAAAACTCCACCCACCCGCGGCTAAACTCCGCCTATTGAGCAATCTAATTGGCCATTTGTAAGCGGGCGTGGTTTAGCCGTGGGTGGGCGGGGCTTTGGCGGCATTACTATAATCTTATATAAGTGTTCACCTGGGGTGAACACATATTTAATAAGGAGCCGAGAACGAGCTGAAAGATCCAGCTCTTTTTGGTGAACGGAGCCATGGGAACCGGATCACCAAAAAGAGACGGACTGCCCATCACTGGTGCCTGCCATCATCTTAAGGCTGTGTTTTGTCAGCTCTGCAGCCCTGCAGATTTGCATGCATCTCTCTAAGGCCAGCTCTTCGTCTCTGAGTAACCTTTCTCTCAGGGCTGTGGAGTCGGTAAGCCAAAACTTCAACTCCAACTCCGACTCCAACTCCTCAATTTCCCTTGCACTGACTCCGACTCCACGACTCCGACTCCTACATATATTGCTTATAGTTAAGTGAAAAATTTATTGTAGTACATGAACATGTGTATGTGAACATCAGACATTTAATAACTTTTATGATACAATAATCAAGATATTTAGATACAGTAGAACATAAAATATATTTACTGGAATACAACTTTAGAACACAAAAAACTGTAATAAATTGTAAATATGTAATACACTATGTAATATACAGTAGATTACATATATATCCTGTGTAGATATATATATATATATATATATATATATATATATATATATATATATATATATATATATATATAATACATATTGTATTACATATTTACACTGTATTATTTTTTTGTGTTCTACAGTTGTATTCCAATAAATATACTTTATATTCTATCTAAATATTGATTATAAAAATGATTAAATGTCTGGTGTTCACACTGTACTACAATACATTTGTCACTTAAATATAAGCAATATACTAAATGTTATTATTTAGTATGTTTTTGTTGAAACTGTTGTTTGCCACTTACATAGTTTATTACATAGTGTTATATATATATATATTGTGTATATATATATATATATATATATATATATATATATATATATACTATGTAATACACTATGTAAGTGGCAAAAAACAGTTTTCAACAAAATCATACTAAATAACCTTTGTGCAGTCTATGAATTTGTTGTAAGAAATAGAATTGCTTTCATCAGATCATCAGATCCTCCTTCGCAGATGACCTCAAATCTGACCTAATAATTCTAAGATTTTAAGGCTAGAGAACAACCTCTCTACAGTAACTTGGGTTGGAGGCAAAGCCGTAACCACATGGGCAACATCTCTAACAATTTCCGGGTATAAAGGAATTGCCTCATGCACAGTCAGTTTTGATGAATGGTTGAATTTTTCTATTTCTTTGAGAGCAAGTGAAAAATTTTACTGAAATCTGGTCAATCTGCTGCTATAGGAGATGGAGTGAAATCTTTTTCCTTGCGGTAACGCTTTGCCTGCTCCATGTCATCCAAATACTTGTCAAAGTTAAACTCCTCATTTGATGAGGATGAAGATACGGCAGCAGTAGCACTGTCAGGACCCAAGTCCTCTTGCGCCTGGCAGTCCCGTAGCCGCTCATCCTAAATGCTACCTCACTCAAAGCTTCTTTTCCTTTAGTAAGCTGTTGATCATCAAGCAGTATACGATGACTTCGGTCCGCATAAACAGCTGCCAGAAGAATTTTATTTTCCAATAGCTGTGTCTCTCTCCATTTCATTGAAGCAGGAATGCCATCTGCGATTAAACCTCCTCTTTGGGACAGGCAAAATAGTTTGGCACTTGAAAACCAATTCACAAAGGTAGTTTATCAATTGCTTAACCCAGGGTGCTACCTCAATTAGTATACATAAAAACACTTATTAAATATATTAAAATTACTGAAAATTCCACCTATGAAAAGTGACACACAAAAAAATTCCCAGGACCACGCGACAGCCACAATAGTTCCTCTTGAGGGAACAAATATATTGATTACTCCAGATATCACATAAATAACACTGCCAGGGGGATAGTCTCTAAATGACCCTTACTTCCACTTTCCTCTACCTGTCAATGGAGATATGGCTTACGTCACACGCACCCTAAAGGTAAAGAGGTGCCCCCATTCCTCGGCGGCTTTCCCTTCTATGATATCCCTGATCTCCCTTCTTATCGGATAGAGACTAAGGGGTTATAGCATTCAAAAATAGAGGGAAATAGAAAACAACACTTATCTGGGATATATTCGGGTCATAGGTCCCTTAGCAGTGTTAGTGTGAAGAAATGCAGGCCTTCCATGGTCCTCAAGCCAATAAAATTAATTGACAAAGCCTCGACGTGTTTCTCCCCACTTAGTTAGTTGGGGTTCATCAGGAGACAATATTAGTAGGTGGCACAATCGCCTGTGGAATAAATAGATATCTTAAACCCCACATCCAACTCATCATGCAGTGTATTCATACTATCTTAAATCGCAGGAAATTACATACCAAGGCAATCAGGGGGCTACTCGTTCAGCAGCACGCGCCTTTCCACGTAGATGTATATCATGGATGGCATGCACTGCAACTCGCCAGACCTAACAACTATCTCCAACCCCCTCAAGGTGTCACCTAAACTCAAACTCAAACTCAAACGAAAATACAGGAACTGATGCCAATTCTGTGGTGAAGCTTACAAAATTTATCCTCACCCATAATTACTTTGAATTTGACAATGACATATATCTACAGGAGACTGGGACTGCAATGGGAAGCAAAATGGCACCACAATATGCAAATCTTTTCATGGCCAAGCTTGAGAGTGACTTTTTATCCTCTTGTCCTATCAGGCCTCTGGCCTACTACCGTTACATTGATGATATTTTAATCATCTGGACAGAGTCTGAGGAGCAGCTGAAGACCTTCCATGAACAATTTAATCAGTTTCATCCCACCATCAACCTAACACTCAACTACTCCTGCACGGAAATCAACTTCTTGGACACCATCATTAAACTACGGAACAATGAAATACAGACATCCCTGTACAAGAAGCCAATTGACCGTCCAACATACCTGAAATGGGACAGTTTTCATCCAAAACACATAAAAAACTCTATTGTATACAGCCAGGCTATCAGGTACAATCGGATATGTTCCAACAGTACAGATAGAGACAATCACCTTGAGGGCCTCAGAAAAACCTTTTTGAATCAAGGCTACCACCCAAGAACAATTGAAAACCAGATTATAAGAGCCACCAGAATATCAAGAAACCATCTTCTACATTATAAAACCAAAGAAGAGAACAACCGGGTCCCTCTTGTAGTCACCTACAATCCACATCTGGAGGTGTTTAGAGGAGCTGCACGGAAACTACAACCATTACTGCAAAAAGATGCCCGGTTAAAATCTATTTTTCCAGACCCCCCACTTCTGTGTTTTAGACAGCCCCCAAATCTAAGAAGCATCATTGTCAGAAGCTCCCTGTCCTCTCCAACACCAACAGGAACATTTCCCTGCAACCAGAAAAAATGCAAGACCTGTCCATTAATATTGACAACGGACAAGATAAAGATTCCCAGATCACATCAGGACTACAAGATCCCAGGTACGTTCAGCTGCACCACAACCAATGTGGTGTACTTAATTATATGTACCAAATGTCCAACTGGGGGTCTGTATGTAGGGGAGACAGGACAACAGCTCAGGACAAGGATGAATTCTCACCGCCACACAATTAGAGAAAAAAGGATGGATCTACCTGTGGCCAAACATTTTTGTAACCCAGACCACAGCATCATGGACATGAAATTGCTGGTATTGAAAGGAAACTTCAAGTCCCAGAGAGACAGGAGACTATGGGAGTACAAACTTATGATGACCTTTGACACATTCAGAGCAGGAATGAATGTGTCTCATGGATTCATGTCTTTTTACATCAGTTAAAAGATGTGCTCCTCTGACCATCCGAGCGTGTCACAGCCCTGGACCAGACCCTTATCAAAGGACAATAAAACTTTCACACTGAACTGCAGCAGTATTTATGGCTAGAACAGCTTGTTCCCCTGCCATAGAGATAGTTCTGTTTCATATAACTTGTTCTTTTTTTTTTTTTTTTTTTTTTTTTTTTTTTTTTTTTTTTTACTGCACTATTCTAAGTCCTGTTGTGTATAAATACGTGACTCTTCAGATTTTGTGTTATACCATGCCTGATGAAGAGACCTGAGTAGTCTCGAAAGCTTGCAATTATTACCATCTTTTCAGTTAGCCATTAAAAGGTATCAACCACTGAGGACTCTCTGTTCTTTTAAACAATTTTTTTATCTCTACTGGCTAACACGGTACAAAGATATATTTTACTTGTATCAAAATGGAGGATACCAGAATGTACCGCATCTTTATGGAACTAAAGACACTTCTGAAGAAACGCGCACAACTGGACAGCGACATATTTTTCTTATCCAAATGCAAAAAGGAGAATCTGATCCCCAAAGGACTCTGGATTACAAACCCAATTCTACATACCTACAATACCCATTATGCACAAAACCTTTGTCACAGGACTTCTGAGAGACTAAGGAATCACCTTTTGCATGTCTTCTACAGCATCAAGAGTAAAATCCAGAGGGAATTTGAAACACAAAGGAAGACACTTCCAGAAAGCACAGAACAAGAAGTACAACAATACTACTACAGACTACGAACCCTTCTGATCCACAACAAGGAAAAGAAGCTACACAGACTGCGCCTCAATTCAGGACTTAATACAAACAGGTGGAGAACAAAGCCAAAACCTGACAACTTGGAAACCAAGTCCATTCAAGGCACAAAAGCATCTAACTGTGTTATCAATCTCTCGGATTACAAACCAAACAAAATGGAAGTTGCTGTGCTTTCTAGAGGACTCTCATTTTGTCCGACTAAAGCTCTAGACAAAATTGAACTCTGCAGCGACATGGAAGATTACTTCAGGAGACTACGTCTGAGGGAATATTTTAGCGATGCAGATGTTTCAGAATCCTCCCAGACTGAAGGAAGACGGATCTTGACAACCAGGAAAAGATCAGATTGGACACCTCCACCAGGACGCAACCCTCATCTGGATAACTATATAGACACTTTCAGACATTTGGTAAAATCCACTTTCCTAGACACACACAGGAGGCAACCATCCAACATCAGTGCCCAGGAGAGAAGGGCCATAAAATCTTTGAAAACCAACAAAGAAATCATCATTAAACCTGCAGACAAGGGGGGTGCAATAGTCATGATGAACAAATCAGACTACATGAAGGAAGCACACAGACAACTGATGGATACACGCTACTATAAGAAATTGGAGTCTGACCCTACACAGGACTATTACAAGAAACTTAACAAGTTGGCCTCTTGTCTGCCTGACATATCCATAAGAACTGATGAACTGATACCGGTGAGTCCAAGAATAGGCACATTCTACATGCTTCCCAAAATTCACAAATCTGGAAACCCAGGAAGACCCATCATTTCATGTGTGGGCACCCTCACTGAACAAGTCTCTGGATGGGTAGAGGGTATCCTTAAACCCTTGGTAAGGGATACAACCAGCTACATCCAGGACACTACTGACCTATTGAAAAAACTATCAGCAATAGGTCCTCTTCCAGAGGGAACCATCCTTGCCACCATGGATGTGGAATCCTTGTACTCGAATATTCCACACCAGGATGGATTAAATGCTTGCAAAATTTTCCTGGAAAATACAGGAACTGATGCCAATTCTGTGGTGAAGCTTACAAAATTTATCCTCACCCATAATTACTTTGAATTTGACAATGACATATATCTACAGGAGACTGGGACTGCAATGGGAAGCAAAATGGCACCACAATATGCAAATCTTTTCATGGCCAAGCTTGAGAGTGACTTTTTATCCTCTTGTCCTATCAGGCCTCTGGCCTACTACCGTTACATTGATGATATTTTAATCATCTGGACAGAGTCTGAGGAGCAGCTGAAGACCTTCCATGAACAATTTAATCAGTTTCATCCCACCATCAACCTAACACTCAACTACTCCTGCACGGAAATCAACTTCTTGGACACCATCATTAAACTACGGAACAATGAAATACAGACATCCCTGTACAAGAAGCCAATTGACCGTCCAACATACCTGAAATGGGACAGTTTTCATCCAAAACACATAAAAAACTCTATTGTATACAGCCAGGCTATCAGGTACAATCGGATATGTTCCAACAGTACAGATAGAGACAATCACCTTGAGGGCCTCAGAAAAACCTTTTTGAATCAAGGCTACCACCCAAGAACAATTGAAAACCAGATTATAAGAGCCACCAGAATATCAAGAAACCATCTTCTACATTATAAAACCAAAGAAGAGAACAACCGGGTCCCTCTTGTAGTCACCTACAATCCACATCTGGAGGTGTTTAGAGGAGCTGCACGGAAACTACAACCATTACTGCAAAAAGATGCCCGGTTAAAATCTATTTTTCCAGACCCCCCACTTCTGTGTTTTAGACAGCCCCCAAATCTAAGAAGCATCATTGTCAGAAGCTCCCTGTCCTCTCCAACACCAACAGGAACATTTCCCTGCAACCAGAAAAAATGCAAGACCTGTCCATTAATATTGACAACGGACAAGATAAAGATTCCCAGATCACATCAGGACTACAAGATCCCAGGTACGTTCAGCTGCACCACAACCAATGTGGTGTACTTAATTATATGTACCAAATGTCCAACTGGGGGTCTGTATGTAGGGGAGACAGGACAACAGCTCAGGACAAGGATGAATTCTCACCGCCACACAATTAGAGAAAAAAGGAAAAAAGGATGGATCTACCTGTGGCCAAACATTTTTGTAACCCAGACCACAGCATCATGGACATGAAATTGCTGGTATTGAAAGGAAACTTCAAGTCCCAGAGAGACAGGAGACTATGGGAGTACAAACTTATGATGACCTTTGACACATTCAGAGCAGGAATGAATGTGTCTCATGGATTCATGTCTTTTTACATCAGTTAAAAGATGTGCTCCTCTGACCATCCGAGCGTGTCACAGCCCTGGACCAGACCCTTATCAAAGGACAATAAAACTTTCACACTGAACTGCAGCAGTATTTATGGCTAGAACAGCTTGTTCCCCTGCCATAGAGATAGTTCTGTTTCATATAACTTGTTCTTTTTTTTTTTTTTTTTTTTTTTTTTTTTTTTTTTTTTTTACTGCACTATTCTAAGTCCTGTTGTGTATAAATACGTGACTCTTCAGATTTTGTGTTATACCATGCCTGATGAAGAGACCTGAGTAGTCTCGAAAGCTTGCAATTATTACCATCTTTTCAGTTAGCCATTAAAAGGTATCAACCACTGAGGACTCTCTGTTCTTTTAAACAATTTTTTTACCTAAACTCACAGCATTTATTAATTTATAATATCTCTACTTCTCCATATCGCTGCGATTTTCCTGATAGATATATCATTATGGATGCAACAAGATCATCTAATCCTAAAGTATCATTTTGCTGTTCTTCTGTTGTAATATTTGTTTGTTCCTCAGTTACATGAACAGCACTGTGGCTCCATCTCACACATACTGAATCCTACATTTTCTTCTAGCTGTTGTTCATTACTCTCATTCATCAGTGTAATTGCACTTACGTTTGAAGCATTATCCTTATAATAGCAAGAACCTGTTCTTTTTTGAGTTCATAGTCTTGCAGAACTTTTTCCACTAAGGCCTGGAGAAACTGGCTGCTGTGATGAGCTTTAGTATCTTTTACTGTCAGTGTCTTACTAACAATTTCTTTCTTGTTACAAACATATTGAACATTGATGGCAAAATAATTCAGTGAAATGCAGTGACTCTGGGTATCCAGCAAAGGCAATGGGTGAAAAGATAGGACATTCAGACACAGCGTTCTGTGAGGATCCTCACAAAGAATGATCATGTTAGTTTGTGGCCTTTTTCTAATCTGCTTTTGAAATTGAAAGCATTATTTATGAGCTCAAAAACCTTTCAGGTGATGCGGTTTTTTAAAAAGCTGATCTGCTTTTGCAGCTGACAAACGTATCCTCAAAAAACACAGCAAAAACGCTGTGTGAATGTAGGCTTAGATCAGGAATAAAACAGCCATTTATAGGACATTTCATAACTTTCCCAAATTCCTATGAAAAAATATTCAGCACATTCTGCATTGCACTACTGTTCCCAATTTATTATATATTTTAGGAGTCGGAGTCGGTGCATTTTATACTGACTCCGACTCCACCAAAATGAGCTCCGACTCCGACTCCACAGCCCTGCTTTCTCTGAGGCGAGTGTCCATAATGCCACATACAATTCTGTCTCTTATGAGGCTATCTCTGATTTCCCCAAAGCCACATGTTGCAGCCAATGTCCTCAGCTCTGTCACATATCTGTCTATATTTTCACCATCTGACTGCTGTCTTGTGAAAAACTTGTATCTCTCCACAGTCTCATTTCCTTTGGGGTCACAGTGCTTATCAAATGCCTCCACAATCTCTGCTAGGACGAGGTGGTCTGTGTCTGGCAGTAAGGTCTGGGCTAGTTCTCTGCCTTTTTACCTAATTAAGTAATAAAAAAGCTTTACTTTACGTTTGTCATCACTGGGGGCCACTGTCAGATCCACATAAAGAGTAAACTCCTCTTTCCAGTGTCTCCATGTCTGGGATAGATTACATGATGAGACATCCAGTTTCTGAGGGGGCTTCAGACCAGTCTCCATCTTGTATAATGACAGGAAATCGGTACTCACAGTTGCTATGATGTTCTGTACAGTCCCAGTCTCACACACAAACTCTGAGGATTTGCAGGTGTGTCACATAAAGGTTCTGTGCCCAGCTGCCACCATGTTCTGTTTGTTGTGTCTCTCAGTAATCACACTCAGTGGAGATCTTCAGGCTCTGTATTAGGTGGTATTGTCAGCCATAACATCTCTCTCTGCTGCCTGCACTCTGTCTGCAGTACCAGCGAGTTCTCACTTGCTTGTGGTGAACACATATACGTAGTGAGACCCCTAGAGACCCCTAGAGGCCATACAGCATATACATATTGCTACATTATTGCTTAGACTACAATGTCACGCGCATGGTAGTCCGACACATCCCTTGCTGTGATTGACACATAACTGTCAATGTACAATCTCTATAGAGAGCCTGGTGTTGGTGGGACAGCTCTCTCAGCTCTGCTACATGGCTAAAGCGGGCTTTACACGCTACGATATATCTTACGATATGTCGTTGGGGTCACGTCGTAAGTGACGCACATCCGGCATCATTTGACATATCGTAGCGTGTGACAGCTACGAGCGAGTGTGAACGAGCAAAAATACTCACCTTATCGTTGCTCGTTGACACGTCGCTCATTTTCAAAATATCGAACGTCCTTCTGCATACCGGTTGTTCATTGTTTCTCCGAGGCAGCACACATCGCTCCGTGTGACACCCCGGCAACGATGAACTGCAGCTTACCTGCGGCCGCCAGCAATGCGGAAGGAAGGAGGTGGGTGGGATGTTACGTCCCACTCATCTCCACCCCTCCGCGTCTATTGGCCGGGGGCTGTGTGACGTCGCTGTGATGCCGAACGTGTATTGCTAATCTAATGTAAATTACCTTAGTAGCCATTGTCGAGTCTGTGACTTGCAGACTCCATGTAGATATCTTCAGTCTTTCTGTAGACATCATTTGGATGAACATTGTCCATGCAGCTTGAGATTCATCCAATGGGAGAGGCGATCTTGTCCAACCAATCGATGAGGACCCAGTGTATCCAAGTGGAAGGCTGTGGCTATAAAAGGGATTTCTTTAAGCCACCAGGTGGTTGTTGATGGATGCTGATGGATCCAGTCTTAAGGCCCAGTCACACTAAACAACATCGCTAGCAACATCGCTGCTAACGAACAACTTTTGTGACGTAACAGCGATGTTGCTAGTGATGTTGCTTAGTGTGACATCCAGCAACAACCCGGCCCCTGCTGTGAGGTCGTTGGTTGTTGCTGAATGTCCTGGGCCATTTTTTAGTTGTTGCTCTCCCGCTGTGAAGCACACATCGCTGTGTGTGACAGCGACAGAGCAACAACTAAATGTGCAGACAGCAGGAGCCGGCTTCTGTGGACTCTGGTAACCACAGTAAACATTGGGTAACCAAGAAGCCCTTACCTTGGTTACCCGATATTTACCTTCGTTACCAGCCTCCGCCGCTCTCAGCTGTCAGTGCCGGCTCCTGCTCTGTGCACATGTAGCTGCAGTACACATCGGGTAATTAACCCCATGTGTATTGTAGCTAGGAGAGCAGGGAGCCAGTGCTAAGCAGTGTGCGCGGCTCCCTGCTCTCTGCACATGTAGCTGCAGTACACATCGGGTAATTAACCCCATGTGTACTGTAGCTAGGAGAGCAGGGAGCCAGCGCTAAGCAGTGTGCGCGGCTCCCTGCTCTCTGCACATGTAGCTGCAGTACACATTGGGTATTTAACCCCATGTGTACTGTAGCTAGGAGAGCAGGGAGCCAGCGCTAAGCGGTGTGCGCTGGTAACCAAGGTAAATATCGGGTTGGTTACCAGATATGTACCTTAGTTACCAAGCGCAGCATCGCTTCCACGCGGCGCTGCTGGCTGGGGGCTGGTCACTGGTTGCTGGTGAGCTCACCAGCAACTCGTGTAGCCACGCTCCAGCGATCCCTGCCAGGTCAGGTTGCTGGTGGTATCGCTGGAGCGTCGCAGTGTGACATCTCACCAGCAACCTCCTAGCAACTTACCAGCGATCCCTATCAGGTTGGATCGTTGTTGGGATCGCTGGTAAGTTGTTTAGTGTGACTGGGCCTTAAGCTCTTCGGAGCTGACTAGAGGATCAGGATATCTTATGGCTTTAATCTAGGGACTCTGGTTCCGGTTGGAGACCATATCCACAGCCTAGGGATTTCGACTCCGGCTGCCAGGATTGTAACATCAAACCAGGACTACCTAAGGAGGACACTCAGGTTGGGACAGTTCAGTCACCTGTTACAGACTTTGCAGACCTCAGACAGCTTCCTAAATCTGGCATTATTCCTTTCTTGGTGGGTGCCCGCCAAAAGCGGGGTGCTGCTGGATTGGAGTAAGCGGCCCTGGAACCTCTGAGGCAAAGTCATTCTAAATCCCTGGTGAGCCAGCGGAAGGGTGAGACTCTGTTGCCTGTTACATTTGTGTGTTTTGCTGGTTATGTGTTATGTGCCGTTAATTGTTTGGGGATCCAATAAAGTCTAATTATTGTGGTTCCCTCACCCTGTGTTGTCTGAGTAGTGTTACGCCCACGGTTAAGAAGGCCGGCGTTCAGTTGGGATGAGCCCTGAGCCACGCTGTCTTTCTAAAGGCGGCGGGTTTTAGTGGACAAGAGCACCCACTGAGCCCCGTGTCTCCACAATTATATTCTGAGAGCTGTAGCTTTTTTTATTTTTCCACTAATAGAGCTGCAAGGTGGCCTGTTTTTTTGTGGGACGAGATGACGTTTTCTGCTATTCCATTTTTATTTACATTCATCGTTTTGATCAACTTTTATTCCACTTGTGTCTTGAATGTATGATAAAGTTTTTTTTGCCACATATTTAATACTTTTTTTTATAGTGTTCACTGCAGGAGTTACATAGTGTGACAGTTTGTGTCATCCTGAACACAGCAGTGATAAATGTGTACTTTATTAGTTAATTTTTGTTTTTACAAATATATTAGCATTTTTTAAAAATATTTTTTAATCTTTATTTTCTGTTTTTTAATAATTTTTGATTTTTTCTTAAACTTTTTTACTTATGCCCTCTATGGGACTTTAACTTTTATTCTTGTGATCACTGGTCTCCTGTATTGCAATAAATATGTATTGCAATAAATGAGACCTGTCAGATTACATTGACAGAATGCTTGTTAGACCCTGCTTATGGCTGGGCCTAACAGGCACACCAGGAGGTCATTTTTTGACCTTCTGGTGCCGTGACAACTATCGGCTCCCCATGGTTTTTTCGCAGGGGTGCCGATGGAGGTGACAGAGGGAGCCCTCTCCCTCCCACAAACTTCCAAATGCCACACTCGCTGTTGATTGCAGAATCTGGAGGTTTAGTCAGCTAGGGGCGGTGTGTGCGCCAATGTGACGCCCCTGGACTAGTCAGGGCGTTTCAGGGTACTGCACTTTCTGCCCTTTAGTGCAGGGCTCAACCCCCCATGGTTCTGGGTTCCCAACCTATAGTACTGCCTCCATCTGCATCCAAATCCCAACCAAACCTCACACCACACCCTGTCAGACACACCAGTGGGCTGCTGAGCTGGAATAGGGCCGCCCACCTAGGGGTCAGGCAGACTGGTGGGAGGGAAGAAGAACAGAACAGTGGTAGCTCTCGAGTAGTGAGGAGCTGGGGGAGCATGTGCCTCCTTGGGTGTTAGAGGTTGGGTCGCAGACGTTGGTCTGGGCCTGGAGGAGTCGGAGACCCGGTCGCAGGGTATTGAGGTTGGGTTCCTAGACCTGGTCTTGGAGGACGGTCAGCAGCTCGAGTCTAATAACCGGTCTGGGACTGAAAGCACGGCGGGGTACTGGACCCTAGGTCGGGGAGTAGCTTCAACCCGGCAATTAACCAGCGGAGGATATTGACTTTATGGACTGTCCCCACAAAGCTCAGAGATCAGGGGCATTAGCGCAACGAGGGAGATAGGTCTTTGCAACCCACGCAGCCTACAGAAATCCCAAGCGTGAGCCCTTGAGAGCACAGCTCCACTAACAATAAGTAGGGAGCGGGGCCTGGACAGCTTTACACAAACGGGCCACCAGAACACTTCTAATTTGTGCACAGAGGCAGGCTCTGGACAACCCGGCAGTACTATAGGGGACGGATACCCGGGCAAGCTCCCCCAAGAGGGCAGCGGCACCCAGAGACTTGGTTTAACTTGTTGTCAGAGTCTGCTTCACAGCCGCAGCATCATCAACACTGCCTGAGTGAGTACATTTTTGGGTACTAGAGGTGGGGGGAGAGAGAAAGGCGCAGATAGGGTCTTACCCGATATAACTCTGATTAATGTAAAGTAGGAAAACACTCACCTGTTTCGGTTGTGCCAGTCACAATCCCTTAAATCGCATTTGAGTGTCAGCGTGGTATTAAGCAGCGGCCCCGTACACGGCAATGTAATAATACAGAAAAAGGGAAAAAACGGGTTTTAGCCGCGCTAAAAAACCACTGGTGTTGAATTGATTAAAATTTCTTTTTATTTCAGCATTTCCAACGCGTTTCCGAGACAAGGTCCGTCTCCTTCCTCAGGGAAAAAAGAAATCAAGCAGCTGTCTGCAGTCCAATGCTTTAAAAGAGGATACAAACTGCCACGTTGACAGCTATGACGTCAATCACCCACTGAGCTCATGACTCATAGACACGTGGAGAACACACAATGAAAAAAACACATTTTGATATATCAGACATTATAAAAGCACATATAACATTATGAAATATTATGAAAACTAGTTTTATTTTATTTTAGTTTTATTCAACTGGTATTTCATAATGTTATATGTGCTTTTATAATGTCTGATATATCAAAATGTGTTTTTTTCATTGTGTGTTCTCCACGTGTCTATGAGTCATGAGCTCAGTGGGTGATTGACGTCATAGCTGTCAACGTGGCAGTTTGTATCCTCTTTTAAAGCATTGGACTGCAGACAGCTGCTTGATTTCTTTTTTCCCTGAGGAAGGAGACGGACCTTGTCTCGGAAACGCGTTGGAAATGCTGACATAAAAAGAAATTTTAATCAATTCAACACCAGTGGTTTTTTAGCGCGGCTAAAACCCGTTTTTTCCCTTTTTCTGTATTATTACATTGAGTGAGTACATTGGCCTCCCCTGCTTCCAATCAGCCCTGCGCTTCCCTACAACCAGCATCCCACCATCCAGAGTCCCGGGGCATCCCCTACCTGTGGAGGGAACATCATCTGGTTGCCCCGCTCCATCTCCCCTGGGTACTCCCATCGGCGGTGGCCGTACTCCCCGTAACGCGAACCATGGGTGGCGTCACAAACTCTTATCCCCTGTAAATACCCCCCTTTACATTTGAGAGTGGCCGCGAGACCCTCGAGCCACAGCGACCCCAGGATCTGAGTAGTTTGACCGCTGCAGGGCCGGCACACCTCAAATTTATGGCGTCACGAACAGGATTCGGACTGGGTCCACTAACCTGGGTGAGGTGCGCCTTGAAAATCCAAGCCGCAGTGTCAAAATTCCATTCCCGCCATTTTCCACCATCTTTGGCGCCAAAACGCCATCTTCCCGACCAAAAGCGTGCAAAGCTGAAGCTCCGCCCCTCGTCTTGAGAGTGTGGCCGAAACCGAAAGTTCCCAGGGTTCCCCGGCGCGAGAATGATTTGCTGACGAAAACCAAGGGGGAACAGGAAGGTGTCCGTGGCGGATGATGGGAGCGCCGCAGCGCTACCCCCACCAGACCAAGGTGATGCGGATGCAGCGAGCGCTGCTCCGGCCGCAGGAGCGGTGGCACCCGGGGCTGAGGTGGTCGCGCCGATCATGCCGATCACCTTACCCTACGTGCCTGGCGCTGCCTGGCTACCTCAGTATGATGGCCGACCTGATGCCTTGCAGAGATTCAAGCGGAAGGTATGCACAGTCCTAGATATGTATGCCCTGACTGGCCGGCAGCGAGCGTCTGTGTTATACGCTCAGCTGACAGGTGCAGCTGAGCTGGAGGTAGAAACTTGGACTGATGAGGACCAGACCTCGGTACCCGCCATCTTTAAATGGCTGGGAGCTGCGTTTGAGTCCCACACCGAAGCTGAGCTGAGAATGAGGTCTACAGCTGCAAACAGCGTCCCCAAGACAGCATCAGAGACTACGCCCTGAGACTACAAGCGGCGCTGCGGACTCTGAAATTGGTCAACGACATCAGTGAACAGGAGGGGAACAAGATGCTTGTGGAACAGTTCCTACAGGGCCTGGGATCAGTGGAAGATCGCAAGCAGCTATGGCTGTGGTCCCTGGAGCATCCTACATTGGACTTTGCTATATTGAAAGAACGGGCGATCAACACCTTGCCGCCCCCGGAGGCAACTGACTGTCCCCTCCAATCCTGGCAAGCTGACACCTCTC
Source organism: Anomaloglossus baeobatrachus (assembly GCF_048569485.1). Classification (NCBI taxonomy): domain Eukaryota; kingdom Metazoa; phylum Chordata; class Amphibia; order Anura; family Aromobatidae; genus Anomaloglossus; species Anomaloglossus baeobatrachus. The sequence goes on along the minus strand of NC_134361.1, from coordinate 157,706,094 downwards.
CTCTACATGTGAAGCCTCCTGCCTTTGCCCCCTGAACCTGCACCTCATTACTCTAACCGCATCTGGACTGGAGGATGATGAACTGAGGAGCTTATTGACTGCTGTAATGGGGATATTGGATCTGCTTCTTATCCAGGAAGTCCTTTGAGGAATGTCCTTATCTGATGTACACTGAGGCCTATAGTTGTTGTTTTTTGTCCCTTTGAATTTGCTCCCATCACTATATGTATAGATACCTTGGTTAACCCCTGTTACCCTGATGGGTGCCAGAGACCTGGTACTGTGTATCTTGAGGCTCTTTAGTTGTGGTCTCCAATTTAACCATATTGGCTATGGTGTATTTGTATTATTTATATTAGATCTGACGGTTCATTTTTGGAATTTAAATCCTTGCAGTACTATCACCTTCATATCTGCTAGGGTCACTCCAAGGCTTGAAGGGATAGTCTTCGTTGAGCGGGGGCGCCAAATGCGCAGGCTTTAGGGTGCCAACCTCTGCGGCAAGGAAGGGGTGAGTTTAGGGCGATATAAGGGTCAGGCCCCTCCCTTGTACTCTATGGATATCTATTTTTATCTTCAATTTTTGATATAGATGATGGGATCTTTTCTTCCCTTTTTAATACTGAATAATAATAAAATTGTGTATTTTAGGAGTTTTTTGCTTTAGTTTTTATGCCTTAGCATTGCCGGAGCCAACTTCCCCAGCAATGCCTGTAGGCGGAACCAGTGATTTGTCTTCCCAGGTGCAGCAGCTGAGCAGTGACGTCGCAAGGATCCTAGAAGCGATGCAGCTCAAGCCAAAGACGAAGCCAGCAGGGAAGATCCAGCTAGCCGACTGCCAGGAGGATGTCCCCTGGATGAGAGGGAGGACCTCGACGTACAGAGGAAGGAACAGCGACCGGTATGGACAGCTTGTCTGTTATAAATGTAATAAGACTGGTCATTACGCCCGGTTCTGTCCCTTAAACAGGCAACCCCTGGGGTCAAGGGCCAATCCCCAGGAATAAACTCACAAGGCCCAGCGGACTGGCGAGAGCGGTACGTGGGAGGACGGCCCATCGTTTCCATCACCATGGATGGGATCCCGACCTCTGCACTCCTTGATACCGGCTCCCAGGTAACAACTATTCCCTATGTACTGTACAAGACGTTTTGGTTAGATGATGAACTCACCCCCAAAATGACAGCAGTACCATCTACGCCGTCAACAGGTTACCAGTGACTCAAATTGGGTTCAAGGAGGTGACCATTAAGGTGGGCCAGGAAGAGTTGGCATGACAAGGACATAGATTGACCCTAGTGACTGGAACCCTAAGATCATTTTGGGAACAAATGTCATTGAGAACTGTATGGGGGAAGTGTTGTTTTTACTCCAACAGCTATCTGAGACTGCAGGAGCAGGGCGACAGAGGGTCCTGCAACGGGAGATCTGGGCCCTCTTGCAGCGGCAACAGGTAAATCTATCTGGAGGAGAAATTGGCGGTGTATGGGTAATGGATGTAGCTCCTCTTGTAGTGCCCCCACGGAGCGAGATGATGATATGGTGCAGGGCAGCTGTAAGCTCCCGTGGACAAGATTACTAGGCAGTGGTAGAGCCCCTGCCCTCAGAGCATTGGTCCACAGTATTGACGGCCAGAGGGGTAGTCGATGTCCGGAAGGGGAGGGTGCCCGTGCGAGTGTTGAATTGCGGGGAAGAGGAGGTTAAATTGCCCAGGTATGCCACAATTGCCAAGCTGTTCACAGTAAACACAGATTCCATCCATACAGCAAATCCTCCAAATACATCAGACCAGTCCTCCAGTGACATTTCCCAGGGACAGTTAGACAGTTAGAAAAGTGGTGCCGAGAGCTACATGTAGGCACCGATTATACACCTCGACATCACAAGCAAGGGGTCTACAAGGTAGTGCAGGAGTACAAGCACCCACTAGATTTCGGGAGGATAAAAGATGTACAACACCATATACCCACAGGTGCTCATCCACCCATCAAGGAGAGGTACAGGCCCATACCACCTCCTGCCCATTACCAATGTGCAAAGGACATGCTGAAAAACATGAAGGAGGCTGGGGTCATCCGTGATAGTTGCAGCCCCTGGGCAGCTCCCCTGGTATTGGTAAAGAAGAAGGATGGCACTATGAGGATGTGTGTGGATTACAGACAGATCAAGAAGATCACAAATAAGGATGCCTATCCCCTTACCCTGAATTGAAGAATCCTTAGCTGCCTTGAAATCTGCAAATTACTTCACTACTCTTGATCTTACTAGTAGATACTAGCAGGTGGCTGTTGCTGAGGAAGACCGTGAGAAGACTGCCTTTGACACCCCGATGGGATTATGCGAATTCAACAGCATGCCATTTGGGCTGTGCAATGCACCGGGAACATTTCAGAGACTCACAGAGTGCTGCTTGGACCACTGCAACTTCGAAACTGTCCTGTGTGACGCCCTGGCACAGCCAGGTTGTCACAGAAAGAGTTAATCCTCCTTGGTAATCTGATCTCACACCGGTGCAGCCAGACAAAGCACAGCCCCCAGTGTAAGGGAAAAGCAGAGGAGAGGGGAGGGGCTGGGGCAGAGAGTGTGTGGAGGGCAGACAGGACAGAGGTCTGGAGTTTATCTCCCAGGCTGGGAGTGAAGCGTTCTCCAAAAGGGCCGGGGCAGGCCGTAGTGAGGAAGGGGCCAGAACAGGTAGCCGGAGCCGGGCGGTGGCCCCTCGGTACCTGGGTACCCGGATCACTACAGGGGAGAGGATTCCCCGTTCCCGGCTGAGGAGAAAGAGGAAGAGAGAGGAGAAAAAGGCACTTTGCTGCAGGGAAGGAAACAACAAGGGCTGCTGCACCGTGTGTGGGACTCTAACACCCCCGTACCGGAGGCCGCGGACACCGGCAATTCTTAGTTCACCAGTGACTCCGTGTGACTTTCTTGTGAGTACACCCGTGCCCTCGGGCACCGCACTGCAGCACTGCGCCCTGCTCCCTGCTTACCCCATCTCCGGGCCCCGGGACAACCAACCCCCCTACCCACGGAGGGGACATAACAACTACGCTGCTCCCTGTCATCGCTCCCGGGATCCCCTTCCAGAGCAGCGGTGGTGTTCCACCATCACCACAACCGTGGGTGGCGTCACGGACAATCTCCCTTACCCAAAACCCCTTTTACTGTGGAGCCTGGGATCACAGACCGGGTCACGCCATCGTGATACCCACAGAAGTGACTCTGTGGCCCGGATCTGAGTACCCCTGGTCCCCGGGCGAAACACCTGCTTTACCTGGATGACGTCATTGTGTATTCCAAAACTTATGAAGCGCATCTGGAATATCTGGAAGAAGTGTTCGAAGCCCTATCCAGGTATGGGATGAAGCTAAAACCATCTAAGTGTCACCTACTGAAACCTAAGGTTCAGTACTGGGACATGTGGTCAGCGCCGAGGGCGTGGCACCAGATCCCGAGAAGATCACGGCTATCCAGAACTGGCCAAGGCCCAATACTGTCAGAGAGGTGCGGCAGTTCCTGGGTCTGATAGGGTACTACCGCAGGGTTGTGAAAGGCTACACCAAGATGGCGGCTCCCTTGCAAGATCTCCTGGTTGGACAACCGAAGCATGGCAAGACGTCTGGCCCTCCATTCACGTGGGGTGAGGAACAGGAAGATTCCTTCAGGCGGATGAAGTCAGCTCTGACAGGAGATGAGATCCTAGCATATCCTGACTATGGTCTCCCATTTGTACTGTACACGGATGCCAGCAACGTAGGATTGGGAGCTGTCCTGTCTCAGGTGCAGAAGGGCAAGGAGAAGGTGATTGCCTATGCCAGCAGGAAACTGCATCCTACAGAAAGAAACCCTGAGAACTACAGTTCTTTCAAGTTGAAGTCCTTGGCACTCGTCTGGGCCATAACCGAGAGATTCAAACACTACCTGGCCTCTGCAAAATTTACCGTGTACACGGATAATAATCCATTGACCCACCTGGACACGGTGAAGCTTATAGCGCTGGAACAATGTTGGGTTGCACGACTGGCAAATTATGATTTCACCATAAAATACAGGGCTGGCCGCAAGAACACCAATGCGGATGCACTATCCAGAATGCCCCATTTACCTGATGATGGAGATGATGAAGATGACCTGGAGGAGATTGAGTTGCCTGCTTTCCATCGCCCTGTTGGCAAGGAACAGTCCCAGTCCCACATCAGTCAACAGGAGGCAACCTTCAATCCATTACCCCATAACGGTTGGCAAGAAGCTCAGGATGGTGATCCTGAAATCAGACTAATCAAAGCATTGATATCCCAAGCTGGCTCCCGTCTTGAACCAGACGCTCCAGAGGAAGCTAAAAAGTTGTGGAAGGACAGGAGTCGACTGTATCTCCATCGAGGCAAGTTGTGCAGAAGTCTCACCAACCCCAAGAAGCATGAAAGAATATGCCAGATAGTGATACCTAAATCATATGCACCGGTGGTCCTGGAAGCGTACCACGACTAGAGTTATGCGCGGTTCGTGGTTCTCCAGTTCGCGGTTCGAGTGATTTTGGGGGCTGTTCTAGATCGAACTTTTTGCTAAAGCTCGATAGTTCTAGTTACGTTCGAGAACGGTTCTAGCAGCAAAAAGCCAAACTAATTACTAGCTGGCTTTCCGCTGTAATAGTGTAAGTCACTCTGTGACTCACACTATTATGAAATTTCAGCGTATAGTGTGCGGGAACAGCGCATTCAGATCACTGCTGCTGGGATAATGGCGATCGCCATTTTTTTTTTTCCTTGTCTTCCTTCCCTAAGCGCGCGCGTGTAGTGGGGCGGGCCAGCATGTCAGCCAATCCCAGACACACACACAGCTAAGTGGACTTTTAGCCAGAAAAGCAACGGCATGTGGGATAGGATGTCCATGTCACATGTCCCTGCATTATAAATACGGGCATCTGCCCGTCTGGACGCCATTATCTGCCTTCTGCGTCTGGGTGTCAGTCACCACTGGTGTAGCTCCTGTCTCCGATACTGCTGTGTACGCTCTATACACAGCGCTATACAGAATAGGGATAGCAGTTTCTTTCAGCTCTTGTAAGGGCTAATTACAGCAGGCTCACAGCCATAGGTGACAGTCAGGTCTGTGGAAACAGATTTTAACAGCTACACAAGATAACAGCGTCTGTGTAGCTAAGGTCAGGGACTTCCTCGCTGCATTTCCCCATTAGGAGGGATATAAGGTCAGGATTACTTTCCTCTACCCAGACCCACAACCCTGCCACTGTACCCTCCTGCCCTTTGCACACTCAAGCTCATTGTTACTAAGCCATTATACTAGCAAACACTGAGTAAACTTAGTGGCATCCTAAAAGTGGCTGTTGGACTTCCATTAGTGTCCCACTAGTGCAAATCTATTTGCAGCACCTCTGCATTGCACACTCAAACTCATTGTTACTAAGCCATTATACTAGCAAACGCTGAGTAAACTTAGTGGCATCCTAAAAGTGGCTGTTGGACTTCCATTAGTGTCCCACTAGTGCAGATCTATTTGCAGAACCACTGCATTGCACACTGAAACTCATTGTTACTAAGCCATTATACTAGCAAACACTGAGTAAACTTAGTGGCATCCTAAAAGTGGCTGTTGGACTTCCATTAGTGTCCCACTAGTGCAAATCTATTTGCACCACCTCTGAATTGCACACTCAAACTCATTGTTACTAAGCCATTATACTAGAAAACACTGAGTAAACTTAATGGCATCCAAAAAGTGGCTGTTGTACTCCATTTCTGCCCCAATGGTGCCAAGCTATTTCCAGCACCTCTGCATTACACCTTCCTGCTCTGTTTTTAATAAGCTATAATAATAGCAAAAAATGCTGCAAGTTAGTGGCATACAAAAGTGGATGTTGTACTCCATTTGTGCCCAATGGTGCCAAGCTATTTCCAGCACCTCTGCATGACACCCTCCTGCTCTGTTTTTAATAAGCTATAATAATAGCAAAAAATGCTGCAAGTTAGTGGCATAAAAAAGTGGCTGTTGTCATGCATTTCTGCCCCAATGGTGCCAAGCTATTTCTAGCACCTCTGCATTACACCCTCATGCACATTTTGCAACGATATTTTTTATAGCAAACTCAGGGAATTCCTTGCTGCATTTCATCATTAGGAGGGATAGAAAGTGAGGCTTCCTTTACTGTCTTGGTACACACAGAACACGGCCACTGTACCCAGCTGCCCACTTTTGCCACGCTATTTAATTTGTCCAAAGAGCTGACACTTTTTCTGCCATCCTAAAATTGTCTGGAATACTAAGTTAGTGTTCCTTTGCTGCCAAGCAAGGTACAACACATGTGCATTCTACAGTCCTTTCCATTTCTGGAATGCAATTATTAACTGCAGGTAGTCCAGCCAATCTGTTACGAAGGTGCAGGCGTGGATATAATGTTGCCTTCATACAATGGTGGTTCTCTCAATGTCTGACAGCTCAACAATACCATCTGTTTCCACTTCCAAAACAATTGACGACCGGCCAATCACACTCCCGCTTACGGGTAAAGGGGTGGAAGTTCATCATGAAAAAGCATGTGTGACTGCTGTCCCCACAGTCACAGAAGATGAAGAGCACGGAGATGCACTTGATGGGGCAGGCGGTGGTTGCACAGCCCCGATAGCCCGCATTGTAACACAGTGAAATTCCCTTTGCGACTTATGCTTTATTTTAAGTCTTGTATTTGGTGGGATCCACAGTATGCAGCAAAACAACACAACATGAAAAGCAGTGTTTGCAGTTGGGTTCATAAATGATTCTTTTACTTTCCCAAAACAAACAATAAGAAAGAACCATGCATTAAATTGAAATAATAGAACAATCTATTCAGTTGCCTACTGCTTGCTAAGCCCTCTGCGTAGCAGCAGTAATTGTGTGTTTGTGTGTGTTTGTGTGTGTGTGTGTGCGAAGACAACTTACTAGTGGCGCATCACAAGAGCTTCCCAGTTATCTACCTAAACATAGACAAAACACATCACCCACCCTGAATACCCTTGTTAGCTGAAGCCTCACAGATAAGGCAGATGATAACAGTGTGAATGCAAACCACACAGCTCTGCAACACAGTCATGTAAATCTTGAAAAGCAACATTCAATGCAAACATGTGTCGCTGTCCCTCTATGATTTAAACTGTATGTGACAATTTCACAGTGCAGAGGCAGCAAGTGTGATTGTCTATATAGTCGTCCTACCCAGAACAGATATGTGTTTTCATAATAAAACAAAGTGTTGCGTGCACGTGTAACGGGGTGCCAGGGGTGCCTCGGGGCTTGTAGTCGTGGCCCCTTCTGCTTGACTTACCCCTGGTGCCACCGTCACTTTTGGGACAGGAGATGACTTGGTGGGGCAGAGTGTGGTGGTGCAGATGTCGCTGTCAGTTGCACAAAGACTCTGTAGACGTGGATCAATTGAACCAGCAGGCTTGTTTATTGAGCACTTTTCCATCACAGAGGCAAACACACAGCAAGATGACTTCACACTTCTTTGGCTAGGGGAAAAACCTGTTCCTGACGTCTCCTCCAGTGGGGATGTGCCCGGCTAATCCGCTTCACCTGGCTCCCACTACGGCTACACACAGACCGGACCCACACCAGTACTGCTTCACACTTGAGGTTACACCTTCTCCTTTTCTCTCCGGCTTTCCTAGTTACCCAGCTCCCACACTCTGCCCCTTCTCTGCTTCTTCTCTCCCGTCCCGGACTCAACTGCCTTCTGGATCTAATTTTTTTCTTACAACTCTCCTTCTCCCTCCCCTTTCTGCTGCCGGCTCCTCCTTTCCTCTGCCCTGTTTCTGTGGAGACAGCCGTCCCACCCGGCCACTAGGGGAACCCCTAAAAACAGTGCATATAACAATAAAACATTTTTATTAAATAACATTAACATTCCGGGGAAACTGTACCTCTTTGTAAGGGGTCTGCCCACCCCTTACACACGCATTACTGTCTGGGCACAGCCTACCGTACCCGGGTAATGTGATGTCCAGTTGCCATAAATACAGACTTTACGCTCCTATCATGGTTAACAGTATAGACGGCACTGGAAGAATGTTGGTCTGTGGCACAGGATGCTGCTCACTGGCGTTACGGTACTCCTCACCAAACTCCAAAATGACTCCCCTCACAATTGAACAAAGTGTTTCCGCGGTTGCTCCTTCCTGTGTGCCGATTTACCCCAGCCGCAGCCTAACTCCAGTGTTTCACCAACTGAGTATGCTCTGCCTGACTGTGTCATTCCTGAGGCAAAGTCTTAATTTTGGGCTACAGCACATGCTCGTTTGGACTGTGCCTGAGTCATTCTGCGACCTGCGGCTCAACACACTTACACAGGGCCCTGGGGCTTGACTCACTCTCGGGAGGTCACTAAAACTAACTGCAGCCAACATCAGCCCCAGGTGTCCCCTTACACTGCAGTGGCGGTCCCCACTGACCGCAATACCGAGAGTGGCGTCACGAAAATACATATAAAGAAGCAACCTAAGTGTGACCAGACTCTTCCTCCACGTGGAGTCCCTGAAGGTAATGCACCAACACAACACCTGTGGGGCTTCACACTGACTGAGAAAAGCCTCTTTGCACAGGTACTTGCACTACGTGCCGGGTCTAAGTCCTGTGTTATGCCTAGACAGCATGCTGAAGCGGATAGTCTTTTTTTCAGAAACTGTATTTCATGCTACTGAGCATGCTCAGGCACTTACTGCATCAGAGGCTAGGTCGGGTAATGAACTCTTTGGCCCTGCCCCTGATGTGGGGGGCCCATATAGACCACAGGGCATCAGGTGTCCTGACAATTTGGCCAGGTCACTCCCAACAGGCTTGCAGAGGGCCGCCCCTATGACTTGTCACCTCATTGTTGTTGGTCAGACGATGACTGTTGAGGTGTTTTGGCTGTGGCAGCCATGAGGTCATCATTCAAGTGGCGGTTCAAAATAGGACGCTAGTTATGCCACTCATGACGTGTCACTCTGCTTTTGTCTCCAGGAGGTGCATTGTGGTCCACCCTGGTTTCGGGCGGACCCAGGTTATAAAAGGGGCTGGAGCCAAGAAGAAGGTGCCCAGTCTGCTATTATGCTCCGAAAGAGCACATCTCCATGTGTTGAACCCATTGCGGCTTTAGTCCAGAGGTAGGCAGGGATAGGTCATCGATGCAGGCCACCACCACAGTTGTTAACGCAGAACGTTTAAAAACAGCTCCTGTCCTACCAGTCCTGCTAGTGCAGCCCAGTGGCATAAACAGGCCTGGTGCTGCTGATGCGCCTGCTGTCCACAGGTGTGTCCCCTACTCACACGGACAGCGTAACCAATGGCCCCTGTGTTGTTAACAGGGAGTTCCTGGGCTGGGTGGGCGTGTGGACCCTGTGACGCTAACAGGGCTCCCAGTCTCCAGATCCGAGTGGCGTCTAACTCGGTTCAGGCTACTATTTGTTTGAGAGTCAACCTGCTCTGTATCCTCCACCTAACCTTCCAGTTGCCAACCTCTCCTTTTCCATCTGTGAGCACGGTGGACACCGAATGGCGATTGGGATATCTACCGTTCTCTTTCTTTTCTTCTTAATATTTTTTATATAGCGGTAACATAGTATATACCACCTTATCCAAATCTGCCAGTCCCACCATACTAGATGTTGTTTCTTCAGCAAATGTTAATGTTACTTAACCACCAAACCCACGGACACAAACTTTTTTACCCTTTCCAACACACCTGTTCCCCTTTCCACCAGCATCTGTCCTTTTTCAACTCAGTTTGTATATGACCAAAAATGCAACTCTGTAGAGACACCGTACTCAACGCCGTCTCAGCACAGCAGCCAGCCCTCGGTCCCTCAGATGTGGACAAGTAAGACCATTTCCTCCTATCGATGAAAAAGCGTTGAGATTCACTCTGTGCACCACTGGCGTTTAGTGGAAAAGCAGATGTAAGATTGCGTAACACCTTCTGCTGATACTCCTGCATACGTGCGTTCCTTTCTATGGCAGGAGTTATTTCGCAAAATTTTGTGTTGTACCGGGGATCTAACAGTGTAGCAACCCAATAGTCAGCATGACTTGGAATTCTTACAATGGGTCATGTTGTAGGTAGTGCAGCAAGAAGGCGCTCATGTGTCTTGAGAATCCAGGAGGACCAAGTCCTTGGTGTGTTGGTGGCGGAGAGGTGAGAATCGTGCCTCCTTCCTCTGTCCTCTCCCCACAACCCTGCACAACCAAAATGTGAGCAAGCACTCACTAATCTACTGAGTCTTCCATGCCCATTGCCAGTTCGTCCTCCATTTCTTCCTGGGCTCCTGCACCTTCCTCAACTGTTTTGCTGATACTATGCTCCCTTGATAATCCCTCTCCCCACCGTACCATGACTGCCGCCAAGGTGCTGCTGACCGTCTGGACCTTGTAGATCTTGTTATCCCTTCCGCATATGACTCCTCCAGTACTTCCTCCCTTCCTCTTGGACCAACACCTGACTCCGAATAATACTTAGTGTGCTCCATCATGTAGATGGCCAAAATTTGTCACGCTGAGAATGTCATCGCCAGTGTTAAACATCTGCGTCGACATTTGTAAACTGTGTAGAACGGTGCATATGTCCTTGATCTGACTGACACCACTCCAGCAGCGTGATCTGCACCACCTCTGGATCAAGTTAGCCCAGGGTATACGTCATAACGCATTTGAGCTGGGCTCTGCGGTACTGCCACAGACGCTGCAACATGTGCAGATTAAAATTCCTGCGTGTCGGAACATCGCATTTCTGACGTTTAACCATCAGACCTTAAGACTTCAGGAGCGGTGAAAGTTGTTGAGCTGCTGGGTGCGAACGATGGAAGTGAGCACATAGTGAGCGTGCCCGCTGTACAAGGCCATGTAGGCCGGGATGTTGTTTTAAAAATTGCTGGAGAATCAGATTAAACACGTGAGCCATACAAGTCACGTGTGTCACATTGGCCTGACGAAGGCACGCTGCCATGTTTGCATCATTGCCGCACACGGCTGTTAAGTCACCACCGCAGTCCGCTACGTCAATTTGTACTCCTGTCGCAAGGTGACAACTTGTTCCTTTCGTGCATAGTGCTGATGATGAGAGAGGAGTCGACGCCAGAGGCGCAGGTGGACGCAGGTTATGCTCACCCACTGGGATGCGTTACCTTGACATATGCAGAACCAATGGCTGAATGCAGGTGGTGGGTATCTCACAGATGAAGTACCATCATTCAGCTACAACCAATGGGAAGACACAACACCCTTTTTTTAGGCCCCTCCTGTCTGAAGACCACTGCCAGACATAGCTATGAACCTCTGGTTACTATTACCCCCAGTTTAGTTTTATGAGTTTGTGTGCTTGTTACCTGACTACTTTTCCTGCTTGCTGTTAAGGTACCTCATTGACCGATTTGCATTTCACGTCTGCTTGTTTTCTGATTAAGTCCTGTCCCTCCCATTCTGTACCTCTTCCTCAATTAATGTTTTGACCCTGCATGACTACTATTCTCTGGAACTGCAGCCTTCCACAGGTATTGATCAACTTGGGCCCTGTGTCATTCAACATCACTGTATAGGGATCAAAGGGTTTCAGGGTTCTGGGGGTCCAGCTTGGTGAGTGGGTTTCCTCTAGCCTATCCTTTACAGCCCGTCTGAGTGTGTCGATCCAGGCAGGCGTTACACCGTGCCCTTGACAGAAGGACATGTAGGCCGGGATAGTGTTTTAAAAATTTCTGCAGATTCGGATTCAACACGTGAGCCATACAAGGCACGTGTGTCACATTGCCCTGAAGAAGAGCCGCAGACTGTTTAGCATCATTGTCGCACCCGGCATTCCCTGGCTGCTGGTTGAGTGGAGACAACCATTGATGAAACTCGGTCTCACTCTACAGAGCTAACCGTCCACAACTCCTCAGCGGTGTCTCACATTTCCCCTACATTTCAAAGTAAACAATTGACCGCCTGATGGCCTTGAGCTCTGCTGCCAGAATAGTAAGGAGGTGTGTGGGATTCCTTGGGCGCAGTTACAAGGAAGGGTGGCCTGACCACACAGGGTTTGGGCTGAGGTGCAGGAACAACACGAGGTTGATGAGGCAGAAGCAGTGGAGGAACTTGTACATACAGAGGAAGGATTGAAACACACAACTCGTGGGGACGGAAAGACTTGTACAGCAGACACTTCTCCATCTCTCACTATAGTTACCCAGTGCCCAGTCAGCAACATGTAACGCCCCTGTCCATGCTTACTGTTCCAAGTATCTGTGGTGAAATGCACCCTGTCACACACAGTGTTTCTCAAGGAAGCGGTGATGTTGTGTGCGACCTGCTGTGTTAGTGCAGGCACCCCTTTCTTGGAGAAGGAGTGGCAAATGGCCATCGGCTCTTGGGGCACTGCAATGAGCATAACGTCTCGAAAATCCTCGGTGACAAAAGGGTGTAAAGGCAGCCTTTCTGTAGCCAACAAGTTTGAGATGCTGAAACTAAACCTCTTAGGCATGTCATGCACTTCGAAAATCATGTAAAAAACAGCGAGGGGACTCCAACCACAGTCTCCCTCGTTGCCACTAATTGGGCCACACACACCCCACTTGACTGGCATCAGTTGATGCCCGTTTTCAAAATGAAAAAGATGCTTTGCATGAAGCAGTCTCAAAAATACGCGTGCCTTTCGCCTCCCCTGGATGACCCAGGGGAAGAAAAGTCCTCTGAGAGCCATGACTTGTTCATCTTAGTTCTTTTAGAAACACAGCGAGGGGACTCCAACCACAGTCTCCCTCGTTGCCACTAATTGGGCCACACACACCCCACTTGACTGGCATCAGTTGATGCCCGTTTTCAAAATGAAAAAGATGCTTTGCATGAAGCACTCTCAAAAATACGAGTGCCTTTCGCCTCCCCTGGCTGACCCAGGGGAAGAAAAGTCCTCTGAGAGCCATGTCCACATTGTCAGTGGACAGACGCGTGTGCTTATCTGCCAGCAGACCCCCAGCAGCACTGAAGACAGGTTCCGAGAGAACGCTGGCTGCAGGACACGACAAGATCCCCAAGGCGTACGTGGTGAGCTCAGGCAATTTATCCAGATTGGAAGCCTAAAATGAGCAGGGCTCAAGTTGCACAGTAATGGCATCGATGTTTCCTTGCATATACTCATATATCTGTGTCTCCTCCTCTTTTTCCTTGTCCAGCTCTTTTGTTTTCGCATGAGTATATGTCCTTGTCACTTTCCCATGTGTTTGTGTTGTGTTGTGAGTTGTTTATCACCTTTTGGACACCTTTGAGGGTGTTTTCTAGGTGTTTTTATGTGTTTGTGATTGCCTGCCATTGTTTTGTATGGGGTTCGAGTGGTTCGCCGAACCGGTTCGCCGAACCGAACTCAAACGGGACCTCAGTTCGGCGAACCGAACTCGATCCGAACCACGACCGGTTTGCTCATCTCTAACCACGACAGAGCTGGGCCCTTTGGATGGGAGAAGTTGGAAATGCTGCTGAGAAGCCGCTTCTACTGGATTGGGCTGAGAGACACCAAAGAAGCCTGGTGCAGAAACTGTGGTCCTTGCGCCTTGAGGAGGAAAGATAGCACCAGTCTGCGAGCACCACTCCAAACAATAGTCACCAAGCAGCCCTTGGAGATTGTAGCTTTGGATCACGTCAAGCTCATCCCAAGCAGGAGTGGTTACACCTATGCACTCACAATGTGGACCACTATTCGAGATTCCTGGTGGTGGTACCTGTTAAAGATCTAACTGCCAGCACAGCGGCAAAGGTATTCTAAGCACACTTTTGCAGGCCGCATGGGTATCTAGACTAAGTCCTCACCGACCAAGGTCCAGCGTTTGAGGCTGAAATCTTCAAGGAATTCTGCAGTCTGTAAGGATGTAGGAAGATACGCACTAACCCCTACCATGCCCAAACAAATGGGATGTATGAGAAGAGGAACCATCTAGTTATCAACCTGCTAAAGACTCTTCCATTTGAGGAGCGGAACCAGTGGCCTGAAAAACTGCCAGATCTCATTGACATCTACAATAATATTCCTGTGGGCTCCTCCAAATGTACACCCATTTACCGTATTTTTCGGACTATAAGACGCACTGGACCATAAGACGCACCCTGGTTTTAGAGGAGGAAAATAGGAAAATAAAATTTTAAGCAAAAAATGTGGTCATGACACACTGTTATGGGGCGAGGATCTGCTGCTGACACTGTTATGGGGTAATGTCCTGCTCATATACTCCCCAGCCTGCTCATATACTCCCCAGCCTGCTCATATACTCCCCAGCCTGCTCATATACTCCCCATGCTGCTCATATACTCCCCATGCTGCTCATATACTCTCCAGCCTGCTCATATACTCCCCAGCCTGCTCATATACTCCCCAGCCTGCTCATATACTCCCCAGCCTGCTCATATACTCCCCAGCCTGCTCATATACTCCCCATGCTGCTCAAATACTCCCCATGCTGCTCATATACTCTCCATGCTGCTCATATACTCCCCATGCTGCTCATATACTCCCCATGCTGCTCATACACTCCCTATGCTGCTCATACACTCCCCATGCTGCTCATATACTCCCCATGCTGCTCATATACTCCCCATGCTGCTCATATACTCCCCATGCTGCTCATATACTCCCCAGGCTGCTCATATACTCCCCAGGCTGCTCATATACTCCCCATGCTGCTCATACACTCCCCATGCTGCTCATACACTCCCCATGCTGCTCATATACTCCCATTGCTGCTCATATACTCCCCAGTGCACATTTAGTGCTGGCTTTTTGTTTTTTCTTCATTGAATTGGTCGGTGGTTGACCTCCACCTTGCTATGCACCCCAATTTGGGATGTATTCCATCTGTCTAGATTTTGGCGGTTGGTGACTGTTCACATTAAGTCATCAGGCCTTGTCCACAGGCTATTTACTTCATGCAGCATTTGCTTGGACCTGTCCCGCCCACAGCCATGATTCAGTCATGGGTACAGGATTGAAATAGACCAGGTGAGTGCTGCTAAGAGCAGTTCTACTATTCATATGTGAGGCCGTATGGCACATTTTATAAAAATATTTTAGTGTAGGACTGCCTCAAATGAGATTTGCCGTGACGTGGCGAGGCAGCTCAAGAAATTGCAATTTTTTGCCAAAAATCTCAAAATTTTTATAATAAGTACAGTTTGGAATGTTAGTGCTGAAGTGCACATTTAGTGCTGGCTTTTTGTTTTTTCTTCATTGAATTGGTCGGTGGTTGACCTCCACCTTGCTATGCACCCCAATTTGGGATGTATTCCATCTGTCTAGATTTTGGCGGTTGGTGACTGTTCACATTAAGTCATCAGGCCTTGTCCACAGGCTATTTACTTCATGCAGCATTTGCTTGGACCTGTCCCGCCCACAGCCATGATTCAGTCATGGGTACGGGATTGAAATAGACCAGGTGAGTGCTGCTAAGAGCAGTTCTACTATTCATATGTGAGGCCGTATGGCACATTTTATAAAAATATTTTAGTGTAGGACTGCCTCAAATGAGATTTGCCGTGACGTGGCGAGGCAGCTCAAGAAATTGCGATTTTTTGCCAAAAATCTCAAAATTTTTATAAGTACAGTTTGGAATGTTAGTGCTGAAGTGCACATTTAGTGCTGGCTTTTTGTTTTTTCTTCATATACTCCCCATGCTGCTCATATACTCCCCATGCTGCTCATATACCCCCATCATCCTGGTGTATGGCCGCATCCTGTGGCACATAAAAAAACCCAAACGTTCATACTCACCTTACCTCACTCCCTGTAGCACCACTCCTCTTACCGTCTGTGTCAGCGGCAGCGCCGCTGAGTGGAGCCGTCCCCGTTACCCTGCAGCATCACGATTCACGATCTCCTCCTGTCTGTGCCGGGGCTGCGTGTGGACACGTGCGCACAGCGATGACGTCATCGCTGTGCGCCCCGCTAGTCTCCACGCAAGTCAGCTGACCGGAGGAGACAGGAGGAGATCGCTGTGCTGCAGGGGAACGGTGAGTAATGTGTACTGATTCACTGCCCCCCGCACTGATGATGATGTTCGGGGGCAGTGAATACAGCTGCACATGATCACTCCAGGCTGTAGTTGCCAGGGGTGATCATGCGGGCCGGCTGTTTATCCCTCGCCCATCATCCCGCCCACCTGTCAGTGCTGGCTTCAGCGCTGAGAGATGATGGGCAGGAGGATGGGCGTGCATATTAAATGAGCGGGTCCACGTGGTCACGGTAGGCTGCTACAGCCTGCTCGTGCCCCCGATGACCCGCTCCACCGCAGCACCCTCATTCCCCGCAGCCTTATATTCAGACCATAAGACGCACCACCCACTTTCCCCCAACATTTGGGGGGAAAAAATTGCGTCTTATGGTCCGAAAAATACAGTACCTGATGAGAGCCAGACCTGGGAGACTCCCAGTGGTCTTAGAAATAGAAGTTGAACTGCCTAAAACTTACTCGCCCAATGCGGATTGGGACTCACATCACCAGATCCAGTACAAGCAAATCCAAGAATATGTTGAAGAGAATTTGAACCAGAGTAGAGAGCAGCAAGAAAAGAACTTCAACAAGCAGGCAAGAGCCACTCCTTTCTCACCAGGCAAGGTGGTACTAAAGAGAGAGAGAAAATTACACAAACTGGATGACCAATGGGAGAAGGAACCCTACGTGGTGCAACCCTCTAACTTTGACAATCAGAAGACTTGCCTTATCAGCAACGATCAAGGAAGAACCACGTCTGCCATCTCCAGAGATCACTTAAAGAAGTGTCCAGAATCCCTAAGAGTTCCAGATGAACCCCAGCCCCAACCTCAAGTAGTGGAAAGGAAAAAGAAGACCATCCGTACCATTCTAGGTGATTTCCCAGAAGATTGGCCTATGCAAAATGGAGCAGTGATAGTTCCTGTGTTAACATTCCCACAACCCGTGGAGGAACCAGAACAGGAAAGGGTTACTTACACTGCACCCCATTCAGCACCTAGAGTAGTACCCATACCCTTACCACTAACACGTAGAGTCCTACCAGCCACACCTGTCACTTATGGTGAGGAACCCATAGCAGACATTGCCACACCACAGGGGGAAGAAGAGGATCCAGAGTTAAGAAGGTCGACCTGTGTTAACTTTGGTCAGCCCCCACTGAGATATAGAGAGTAGTGGTGGCGTAAACTGGCTACTCAAAAAGTTTTAGGCTATGTGCCCACGTAACGTATTTTCATGCAGTTACGCTGCGATCTGCACTGCAGCGTAACTGCATGCATCCTGCGTCCCCAGCACAATCTATGAAGATTGTGCCTAATCCATGCCCACGTGGTATATTAGAACGCAGCACTTCGGCTGCTGCCGAAGCGCTGCGTTCTAAGAAGTGACGTCACTTCTTTCATGCGCTTTGCATGCAGCCCCCGCTCTGTCTATGGGAGGGGCTGCATCCAGAGCGCATGAAATCGGCAGTCACCGAAGCTTCAGAACGGAGCTTTTCAACTGCGCTCTGAAGCGCACATGCAGTGACGTTACGCTGCTGTGCAGAGCGCACACACGTGGGCACATAGCGTTAAAGTTGAAAGTTTAAGTTTCCATGCTGATAATGTGTTGATATAATGTTGCTAATGTGAATATGTTTAATGGAAAAATGTTGAATTACTTGCCTCAAATCAAATGAGTACCTCACCTAATTTGCAGCTTGCACCAAGTACAAGGACCTCATTTTATATTTGTGCTATTAACATGGACCATGGCTGCGGAACTGGCAGCAGCCAGCACGAACTTGTGCTATTGTATATAGTTGCGCCTAGTGCGCCCACCAAAGTCGTCTTTTATACCTCCAGGACTTCAAGTCCTTCACGGACCCCAAGTAGGAAGCGACGGGTACAGGTTATTTGGGTGGAGGGTTGAAGGGAGAAGGACGATGGGAATGGACTGTTGCAGGAAGGGGCTGCAGCAGAGTAGGCTGAGCCACCGACTACCGCTACAACCGGTAGCATTCCCATGGTTCTTACAATAAAAATGAACTCTAAGGCGGGCTTTGCACGTTGCGACATTACAAGCCGATGCTGCGATGTCACACGCGATAGTCCCCGCCCCCGTCGCAGGTACGATATCTTGTGATAGCTGGCGTAGCGAAAATTATCGCTTCGCCAGCTTCACATGCACTCACCTGCCCTGCGACCGTCGCTCTGGCCGGCGACCCGCCTCCTTCCTAAGGGGGCGGGGCGTGCGGCGTCATAGCGACGTCACACGGCAGGTGGCCAATAGCAGTGGAGGGGCGGAGATGAGCAGGATGTAAACATCCCGCCCACCTCCTTCCTTCCATAGAGCCGCCGGCGGCAGGTAAGGTGAAGTTCCTCGCTCCTGCAGCGTAACACACAGCGATGCGTGCTGCCGCAGGAACGAGGAACAGCATCGTACTTGTCGCGGCAGCATAATTATGGAAAAATCGGAGCCTGCAACGATGATACGATAACGACGCTTTTGCGCTCGTTCATCGTATCATCTAGAATTTACACACAACGATGTGGAAAGTGACGCCGGATGTGCGTCACTTTTGATTTGACCCCACCGACATCGCACGTGCGATGTTGCAACGTGCAAAGCCACCCTAAGAGTTTGGTTATGTAATGTTTAAGTGATGTGCCTCCCCTGTGCGGTATGAGAAATTGTGAATTAAAAATGTTATTCTCTTTTACAGATAAGCAAAAATAAACCTCTGGATGTCCTGTAGCTCGGGGACGAGCTACGTTTAACCAAGGGGGAATGTGATGCCCTTGGACTAGTCAGGCGGCAGAGTACTGCACTTTTTGCCCTTTAGTGCAGGGCTCAACCCTCAATGGTTCTGGGTTCCCAATCTGTATTACTGTCTCCATCCGCATCCAAATCCCAACCCCACCTCACATCACACCCTGTCAGACACACCAGTGGGCTGCTGAGCTGGAATAGGGCGCCCACCTAGGGGTCATGCAGACTGGTGGTAGGGAAGTAGAACAGAACAGTGGTAGCTCTCGAGTAGTGAGGAGCTGGGGGAGCGTGTGGCTCCCTGGGTGTTAGGGGTTGGGTCGCAGATGGTGGTCTGGGCCCAGAGGAGTTGGAGACCCGGTCGCAGGGTATTGAGGTTGGGTGCCTAGACCTGGTCTTGGAGGACGATCAGCAGCTTGAGTCTAATAACCAGTCCGGGAACAAAACCACGGCGGGGTACTGGACCCTAGCTCGGGGACTAGCTTCAGGCAACCCGACAATTAACCAGCGGAGGATAGTGACTTTATGGACTGTCCCCACAAAGCTCAGAGATAAGGGACATTAGCGCAATGAAGGGGATAAGGTTTTCCAACCCACGCAGCCCACAGAAATACCAAGCGTGAGCCCTTCAGAGCACAGCTCTATACCAATAAGTAGGGAGCGGGACCCGGACAGCTTTACACCAAAGGACCACCAGAACACTTCTAATTTGTGCACGGAGGCAGACTCCGGACCACTCGGCAGTACTATAGGGGACGGATACCCAGACGAGCTCCCCCAAGAGGGCAGCGGCACCCAGAGACTTGGTTTACCTTGTTGTCAGAGTCTGCTTCGCGGTCGCAGCATCACCAACACTGCCTGAGTGAGTACATGGTCCTCCCCAGCTTCCAACCAGCCAGAGACCCGTGGCATCCCCTACCTGTGGAGGGAACATCACCTGGCTGCCGCGCTCCATCTTCCCTGGGTACTCTCATCGGCAGCTGCGGTACTGGTAAGCCAGGGAAGGAGTCTTGCGAGGATAATTTGCATATTCCCAGTGCCTTCTGGGATAAGTGAAGAGTCACCGCGAGCTCAAGGAGAACCGGGTTTTGGCCGTTACAGCCGGAAGGAAGACTTCTGAAAGCCAGGGAAGGAGTCTTGCGAGGATAATTTGCATATTCCCAGTGCCTTCTGGGATAAGTGAAGGGTCACCGCGAGCTCAAGGAGAACCGGGTTTTGGCCGTTACAGCCGGAAGGAAGACTTCTGAAAGCCAGGGAAGGAGTCTTGCGAGGATAATTTGCATATTCCCAGTGCCTTCTGGGATAAGTGAGGAGTCACCGCGAGCTCAAGGAAAACCGGGTTTTGGCCATTACAGTCGGAAGGAAGACTTCTGAAAGCCAGGGAAGGAGTCTTGCGAGGATAATTTGCATATTCCCAGTGCCTTCTGGGATAAGTGAAGAGTCACCGCGAGCTCAAGGAGAACCGGGTTTTGGCCTGTCTTCTTCATTGTGAGCGTGAGTGAGCAAAGTGTGAGCAAAAGTAAGTGTGAGTAGAATTGTTTGTATTTAGTTGTTTAATTACTTAACATTTGTTTAGTGCTATGCCCATTAGAAAATGTGCTCCACTATTGCTAATGCGATCCAGTGTACATCTTGTCTCATGTATGCAGTCCTTGAAAAGCCGTTCGAGGGTGCATACTGTTGTTCGAGATGTGCGCAAGTTGCACGTTTGGAAGCCCAGATACTGGATCTAAATGAGCAGCTGGCAACTCTGAGATGCATTAGCAATATGGAAAGGAGTCTGCTGCTCACTGAGCAGCAGCTTGCTGGGTCAGATGTGGGGGAGGATCGTAGTAGGGAGCGGCAGGACGGTGAGGTAGGTAGCTGGGTGACAGTTAGAAAGGGGGGTAAAGGGAAAAGTGCTAGGAAGGCTAGTCCTGAACTGACACACCCCAATAGGTTTGCAAACTTGGCAGATGAGGGGGATGTCATTACAGGGGTAGCATTGCTGCAGCAAGGCATGACCTCTGAATGCCAGAGGAGTGTCTGCTCCAGTAAGGGGGGGAATAGGAGTGCAGGGCAGGCAAGACAGGTACTGGTAGTGGGGGACTCAATTATTAGGGGGACAGATAGGGCAATCTGTCACAAAGACAGGGATCGCCGAACAGTGTGTTGTCTTCCTGGCGCTCGAGTTCGGCACATCGCTGATCGGGTTGACAGATTACTGGGAGGGGCTGGGGAGGACCCAGCGGTCATTGTACACATTGGCACAAATGACAAAGTTAGAGGTAGGTGGAAGGTCCTTAAAGATGATTTCAGGGAATTAGGTTGTAAGCTTAAAGCATGGACCTCAAAGGTGGTATTTTCGGAAATACTACCTGTGCCACGAGCCACACCAGAGAGGCAAAGAGAGATCAGGGAGGTTAACAGGTGGCTCAGGAATTGGTGTAGGAAAGAGGGTTTTGGGTTCCTGGAGAATTGGGCCGACTTTTCAGTTGGCTACAGATTCTATGCTAGGGATAGGCTGCATCTTAATGGGGAGGGTGCAGCTCTGCTGGGGCAGAAAATGGCTAGAAGGTTGGAGGAGTGTTTAAACTAGGAATGGGGGGCGAGGGTATTCACTTTATAGAAGGGGAATGTAGTGCAGATAGTGACCAGGGCACAAGTAATGAAATTGGGGGTGGTACGGGGGGAAGGGTTAGGACAGTCAATACAGTAAGCAGGAATATTGGTACAGAGTCATACGTAACGTGCATGTACACTAATGCCCGAAGCCTCACAAAATAGGTGGAGGAATTAGAATTAATATTGTTGGAAGAAAATTATGATATAGTGGGGATATCAGAGACATGGCTGGAAGAGAGCTATGACTGGGCTGTTAATTTACAGGGTTATAGCCTATTCAGGAATGACCCTACAAATAAGCGAGGGGGAGGTGTGTGTCTATATGTAAAATCATCCTTAAAACCCATCCTGCGTGACAACATATGTGAGGGTACTGAGAATGTAGAGTCCCTATGGGTGGAGATAAGGGGGGGGGGAGAATGAATAATAAAATACTGATAGGGGTGTGTTATAAGACGCCGAATATTATGGAAGAGGTAGAGAATCTCCTCATAAAGCAAATTGATAAAGCAACGAGTCTCGGAGAGGTAATTATTATGGGGGACTTTAACTATCCTGATATAAATTGGGGAACAGAAACTTGCAGTTCCAGCAAAGGAAATAGATTTTTGATAACAATGAAAGATAATTACCTTTCACAAATGGTACAGGACCCCACAAGAGGGGGAGCACTACTAGACCTTGTACTAACCAATAGGCCAGACCGCATATCAAATATACAAGTTGGGGGTTACTTGGGGAATAGTGATCACAAAATAATAAGTTTTCATGTATTCTTTAGTAAGATGTATAGTAGAGGGGCTACAAGGACACTAAACTTCAGGAAAGCAAATTTTAAACGGTTGAGAGATGATCTTAGTGCAATAAACTGGGATGATGTACTAAGTAATAAAATTACACAAAGCAAATGGGAGACTTTTATGAGCATCCTGAATAGGGCTTGTGCAGAAAATATACCCTATGGGAACAAACATGCTAGAAATAGGAGGAAACCCCTATGGCTAAATAGAGCTGTAAGGGAAGCAATAAAAGAAAAACAGAAAGCTTTAAAAGAATTAAAGAGGGTAGGTAGTGATGAGGCATTATATAATTATAGAAAATTAAATAAAATATGTAAAAAGCAAATTAAGTTAGCTAAGTTTGAGACAGAGAGACTCATTGCGAGAGAAAGTAAAAATAATCCTAAAATATTCTTTAACTACATAAACAGTAAAAAACTGAAAAGCGATAGTGTTGGCCCCCTTAAAAATAGTCTTGGTGAAATGGTGGAAGGGGATGAGGGTAAAGCCAACCTGCTGAATGACTTTTTTTCTACAGTTTTTATACAAGAAAATGCCATGGCAGATGACATGACCAGTGATACCATAAATTCACCCTTGAATATTACCTGCTTAACCCAGCAGGAAGTACGCCGCCGCCTCGAAATCACTAAGGATGACAAATCTCCGGGCCCGGATGGCATACACCCCAGAGTACTACAGGAATTGAGTTCTGTGATAGATAGACCATTATTTTTAATCTTCTCAGATTCCTTAATAACAGGGTCGGTACCGCAGGACTGGCGCATAGCAAATGTGGTGCCAATATTCAAAAAGGGGACAAAAACTGAGCCGGGAAATTATAGGCCGGTAAGTTTGACCCCTACGGTTGGTAAAATCCTTGAGGGTTTCTTGAGAGATGCTATACTGGAGTATCTCAAGAAAAATAACCTTATGACAGAGTATCAACATGGGTTTATGAGGGATCGATCCTGTCAAACTAATTTGATCAGCTTCTATGAAGAGGTAAGTTCAAGCCTGGACCAGGGAAATGCAGTGGATGTTGTGTATATGGACTTTTCAAAAGCTTTTGATACGGTGCCACACAAAAGGTTGGTACATAAAATGAGAATAATGGGGATAGGGGAAAATATGTGTAACTGGGTTAAAAACTGGCTCAGTGATAGGAAACAAAGGGTGGTTATTAATGGTACGTACTCGGACTGGGTCTCAGTTCATAGTGGGGTACCACAGGGGTCAGTATTGGGCCCGCTTCTTTTCAACATATTTATAAATGACCTTGTTGGGGGCATGCGGAGTAGAATTTCAATATTTGCAGATGATACTAAACTCTGCAGGGTAATCAATACAGAGGAGGATAATTTTATATTACAGGGAGATTTATGTAAATTGGAGGATTGGGCTGAGAAGTGGCAATTGAAGTTTAATGTAGATAAATTTAAGGTCATGCACTTGGGTAGAGGAAATAACATTTATGATTATGTACTTAATTGTAGAACACTGGGTAAAACAGACACAGAAAAAGACTTGGGTGTATGGGTGGATGGTAAACTTCACTTTAGTGGACAGTGTCAGGCAACTGCTGCCAGGGCTAATAAAATAATGGGATGTATTAAAAGAGGTATAAGTGTTCATGAAAAAAATATAGTTCTACCTCTATACAAGTCACTAGTGCGACCGCACTTAGAATACTGTGTACAATTCTGGTCACCGATATATAAGAAGGACATAGCTGAACTGGAGAGGGTGCAGAGAAGAGCCACCAAGATTATTAGAGGAATGGGTGGGCTGCAATACCAAGACAGGTTATTAAACTTGGGGTTATTTAGTTTGGAAAAACGAAGGCTTAGGGGGGATCTAATCACAATGTATAAATATATGAGGAGACAGTACAGAGACCTTTCCAAAGATCTTTTTACACCTAGGCCTGCGACTGGAACACGGGGGCATCCGCTACGTCTTGAGGAAAGAAGGTTTAATCATAATCACAGACGAGGATTCTTTACTGTACGAGCAGTGAGACTATGGAACTCTCTGCCGCATGATGTTGTAATGAGTGATTCACTACTAACATTTAAGCAGAGCCTGGATGCCTTTCTTGAAAAATTTAATATTACCAGTTATGTATATTAGATTTTATGACAGGGTGTTGATCCAGGGAACTAGTCTGATTGCCGGATGTGGAGTCAGGAAGGAAATTTTTTCCCCATTGGAACTTGTTTGCCACATTGGGGTTTTTTTGCCTTCCTCTGGATCAACATGTTAGGCTACGGGTTGAACTAGATGGACTTAGAGTCTCCCTTCAACCTTAAAAACTATGATACTATGATACTATGATGCTATGATACTCCCCTTACCGCGAACCACGGGTGGCATCACAAACTCTTATCCCCTGTAAATACCCCCCCTTTACATTTGAGAGTGGCCGCGAGCCCCCGGGTCCGGAGACCCTCGAGCCACAGCGACCCCCAGATCCGAGTGGTTCGACCGCTGCAGGGGCGGCACACCAACCCTGGCTGTTACTACAGAAGCTTAGCTGTCAGCTAAGCCAAGCTCCAGCGGTGATTGTGCGGGAAGTGCTGATATTTCAGCACCTCTTGCACGAACATGCTGTGATTGGTTAAATTGACTGACTGATTCCTGTGATCAGAGAGCGAGGACCACTGAAATGTGTCACCACATCTCTTCCAATGTTGATCAGGTATCAATGCCAGCTGCCAGCACGGAACTGTCATTTTGTGTTGTCACACAATGACAGTCTTAATCCATGATGGACGTAGCATGTCATGGTGCTGGAACTCACACATTCTCAAGATGTGCTATGTAGGTTACAGGTATGTGTGCTTTAGTATATGGTTCTGCCATACCTCCCAACATTTAAAGATGAGAAAGAGGGAGAAAGTCTGCGGCGTGCGTAGCACGCCGTGGCAATTTTAGGACATGCCCCTAACCACACCCATTTTTCAATCTTTCACGCCCACATCCAATTCTTGTCAGCACTGCTGATCACATTGTTTAAGGCTGCGTGCCCACGATCAGTGCTTGCAGCATTTTGGATGTAGCGTGTTTTTGCTGTGTCCAAAACACTGCGTTGTACAGTACAAGCACAGTGGAGGGATTTCTAGAAATCCCGTGGCCACTGTGCTTATTTTTTCTGCAGCAAACACTGACCTGCGGAGCGTCTTTCCAGACTGCAGCATATTAATTGTTTGCTGCAGTTGCATGCGTTCTCCGTAGGGAGAACACAGCAGCAGACCGCAGCGCACTGAACCCTGATCGTGGGCAAAGGCAGCTGTGTTCACCTGCAGAGGAGACTTGCAGCCCCGCAAGTCAAGACCCGCTGCCTCCAGGACCCAGTGAGTCCTGATCGTGGGCACAGGCAGGTGTGGTCTCCTGCGGAGGAGACGTGCAGCCCCGCAGGTCAGGACCCGCTGCCTGCCGGATACAGTGAGTCCTGATCGTGGGCACAGGCAGCAGTGGTCTTCTGCGGAGGAGACGTGCAGCCCCGCAGGTCAGGACCCGCTGCCTCCAGGACACAGTGAGTCCTGATCATGGGTACAGGCATACGCACATATACGGTACATATTTGAAGACAAATTCCCTAAAATACATATAAACAGACAAATCTATACACAGTCATCTACACTGACATACATAGATACAGTGCCTACAAGTAGTATTCAACCCCCTGCAGATTTAGCAGGTTTGATAAGATGCGAATAAGTTAGAGCCTGCAAACTTCAAACAAGAGCAGGATTTATTAACAGATGCATAAATCTTACAAACCAACAAGTTATGTTGCTCAGTTAAATTTTAATAAATTTTCAACATAAAAGTGTGGGTCAATTATTATTCAACCCCTAGGTTTAATATTTTGTGGAATAACCCTTGTTTGCAATTACAGCTAATAATCGTCTTTTATAAGACCTGATCAGGCCGGCACAGGTCTCTGGAGTTATCTTGGCCCACTCCTCCATGCAGATCTTCTCCAAGTTATCTAGGTTCTTTGGGTGTCTCATGTGGACTTTAATCTTGAGCTCCTTCCACAAATTTTCAATTGGGTTAAGGTCAGGACACTGACTAGGCCACTGCAACACCTTGATTTTTTCCCTCTTGAACCAGGCCTTGGTTTTCTTGGCTGCGTGCTTTGGGTCGTTGTCTTGTTGGAAGATGAAATGACGACCCATCTTAAGATCCTTGATGGAGGAGCGGAGGTTCTTGGCCACAATCTCCAGGTAGGCCGTGCTATCCATCTTCCCATGGATGCGGACCAGATGGCCAGGCCCCTTGGCTGACAAACAGCCCCACAGCATGATGCTGCCACCATCATGCTTGACTGTAGGGATGGTATTCTTGGGGTCGTATGCAGTGCCATCCAGTCTCCAAACGTCACGTGTGTGGTTGGCACCAAAGATCTCGATCTTGGTCTCAGCAGACCAGAGAACCTTGAACCAGTCTGTCTCAGAGTCCTCCAAGTGATCATCAGCAAACTGTAGACGAGCCTTGACATGACGCTTTGAAAGTAAAGGTACCTTACGGGCTCGTCTGGAACGGAGACCATTGCGGTGGAGTACGTTACTTATGGTATTGACTGAAACCAATGTCCCCACTGCCATGAGATCTTCCCGGAGCTCCTTCCTTGTTGTCCTTGGGTTAGCCTTGACTCTTCGGACAAGCCTGGCCTCGGCACGGGTGGAAACTTTCAAAGGCTGTCCAGGCCGTGGAAGGCTAACAGTAGTTCCATAAGCCTTTCACTTCCGGATGATGCTCCCAACAGTGGAGACAGGTAGGCCCAACTCATTGGAAAGGGTTTTGTACCCCTTGCCAGCCTTGTGACCCTCCACGATCTTGTCTCTGATGGCCTTGGAATGCTCCTTTGTCTTTCCCATGTTGACCAAGTATGAGTGCTGTTCACAAGTTTGGGGAGGGTCTTAATTAGTCAGAAAAGGCTGGAAAAAGAGATAATTAATCCAAACATGTGAAGCTCATTGTTCTTTGTGCCTGAAATACTTCTTAATACTTTAGGGGAACCAAACAGAATTCTGGTGGTTTGAGGGGTTGAATAATAAATGACCCTCTGAATAAACTTTTCACAATTTAAAAAAAAAAAAAAAAAAAAAAAGAAATAACATTCTTTTTTGCTGCAGTGCATTTCACACTTCCAGGCTGATCTACAGTCCAAATGTCACAATGCCAAGTTAATTCCGAATGTGTAAACCTGCTAAATCTGCAGGGGGTTGAATACTACTTGTAGGCACTGTATATACATCATACATATACACACATTGGAGGTAATAATATGGGGAAGCCGGCAGCAGCCGCACTCACCTACCCCGCTTGTCTCTGTACAGCTCCTCCTCAGCATGTGATCAATTGGCATCACTTTAACAGACCTAGCCACGCACAGTGCACACTGACACCGCTGTGTATGTATCACAAGGGAGGACGGGGGTTTTAGATACTCTTATATATTTATATATATGTCGCGGGCGGAGGAGGGGACGCTGCGCTCTCCCACTGCTCGGGTCCGGCTGCCGCTGCTGCTGCGGCCGCTGCTGCTGCTCGGTGGTGGCTCGAGCGGTGGGCCGGATCCCGGGGACTTGAGCGGCGCTCCTCGCCCGTGAGTGAAAAGGGGGATGATTGGTTGTGGGGGTTTTGATTATGGATATTTGGATATTGTCCGTGACGCCACCCACGGTTGTGGTGATTTTGGTGACACCACCGCTGCTCTGAACGGGGATCCTGGGAGCGGTGACAGGGAGCAGCTGAGTTGTTATTTCTCCCCTCCGTGGGTAGGGGGTTGGTTGTCCCGGGGCCCGGTGATGGGGTAGGTAGGGATGATGGCAGGCGGGTTGCGGGGCCTGGTGAGGTGCAGGGTCGCAGGGGCAGCGCTGTGCCATACGGCACGGGGGTACTCACTCAGCCTGAGACGATGACACAGTTCTCGGTAAAACACACGGCTGGATGGACGGGTCCCCCAGACGGCTGTGGTTGTTTCTTCCCCGTAGGTTAGTGATGACTGTCTCTCCCTGCACCTATGTTCTATGTTGATTCCGATGGGTTCCCACCGGTAACCCGCTCCCCGACTTGGATGTGGGCCGGAGGAGCCCCTTTTTGCCCGCAGGCGCTGGCCATGGGAAACGGTTGCCCTTGGCGGTGGCGGTGTCTCCCCTTCACGGTTGGACAATTGCCTTCTGTCGGGACTTGACTGTTTAGAAACCCAGGAGGTCCCCTTCACTAACGGATTCGGCAAATTCACGGCGACTCCTAGCCTTGCCGGGGTCCGAAAAGCCCCTGCCAATGGTGCTGGCTTCTCCTTGTGTACCGGTCCGGTACCGCCGGGCCACCGCCAGTCCACGGTCCTTACGGTAAACTCCGATAGGCCACTCCTGCAAACGGTCACCACCATCTGCCAACCTTGCTGCTCCGTCCGGGCCACACACCCGGACTCACTTCAGTCTGCTCTCTTGCCACTTCACTACTGCTCACTTTCCCTCCTTCCACTTTCACTGTCACTCAACTCAAACTCAACTGCTGCTTTTCCCTCCTCCAGGACTGTGAACTCCTTGGTGGGTGGAGACCAACCGCCTGGCTCCACCGCCTGGTGTGGACATCAGCCCCTGGGGAAGGCAACAAGGGTTTTGTGTCTGGCTTAGATGTGCCTAACCGGGGTGTAGGGTGTGGTGGTGTAGTTACCTGTGGCCCCTGGCTTGTCCAGGGCGTCACATTCCCCCTTAGCAAAATGCAGACCGTCCGCGGGCGGGCTGCCCGTCCATTACCGGTTTTATTTTCACCAACTGAAAAAAGATATAAATACCGGTAACAGACATACAATTAAAATAACATCTTCCCACATCAGGAAGTACTCTTACTTAAACGTTGCAACGGTAAACGGTTACGGCTTCCGCTCTCTCCCACCCAAGCAACCTGGCCCTGATGCTGCCCCTAAGCAAACAGGCAGCACCCCTTGACCCCCAGTCCTGCACAAGTTGCCCGAGCGGGTTCTGTCCTTTTCAGGGGACCCACGTCCATGGGGAGCCCCTGAAACCCCCAGAGGATTGCCACCGGTTCCGGTGGTGGCTGGGCCCCAGCCTACTCCACTGCGTTCCCTTCCTCCAATCTGCCTCTCTGGAGGCGGTAACGGTGGGAGCTGTAACAAAATAATTATTTACAGGCCACAAGTTTGTGGTGGCCTTGCAAGTTCACAGGCATGTTCATAGTAGTTTCTATGTAAAGTGGTGAAGGGGGGGTCCCAACGGGGACCAGCTGCCGGCTACGACCGGTTCCAAATCAAGGCTTGTCAATCAGGTAAATCTTCGGTTTAATCATTTACTTATCATTCTTTTAAACGGTACTTGCAACACACACACAATTTTTCCCCTTTAAAGAACAGTTTCCCTGTACCTAAGTGGGGGTCTACCTAGGTTGGGCCGAGTGGACCTCCGGGGTCCAGTGTCAGTGGGGACAGGCAGTGGGGCAGAGGGAACAATCAGTTCCTCTTCCCTGCTATCATGTGGGGCAGGCGGAGGCATAGGGGAGTTGGGCACAGGTTCACCCCTGGGCACTGGCACTGGCTCACGGTTGACCGCCTCCATCACTTCTTCATCCACGGGTTGTGGGAACAGTATCACTGGAAGAATCACCGCGCCGTTCTGTGTAGGCCAGTCCGCTGGGAAGTCACCCATCACTGTGTGGATTACCTCTTTTGCCTTCTCCGCTGGTGGAGGAACCGGAACTTCAGCCGCAGCTCTCAATGCTGGTGGGCACTTCTTTAGATGGTCCCGGGAAACCGTGACCAAGGTGCCCCCTTGGTCACGACTGATCTGGTAGGCCTTCCCATCTTCCCATCCTGTGGGCTGTATGACATACGGGGTTTGCTCCCATTGATTATCCAGCTTGTGGGTCCTCCTCTTTCGCTTCAGCACCACATCTCCAGGTTGGAAAGGGCCAACAGACGCCTTCTGGTTGAAGCGCTGCTCCTGTTGTTCCCGACTCCGACTCAAGTTCTTCTCAACATATTCCTGAATCTGTCGGTACTGTACCCTCCGCCGAGTTTCCCATTCAGCTGTCGAAGGGAGTGCTTCTGGGGCTTCCAATCCCATGTCCAGATCCACCGGTAGCCGGCCGGGGCGAGCCCTCATCAGGTATGCTGGGGTGCACTTCGTTGAGCTGGAAGGGATATTGTTGTACATATCGACCAAGTCTGGTAGTTTCTCTGGCCACAGGTTCTGCTCTTCTAGCGGCAATGTCTTGAGGAGGCCCAGGACCAAGTGGTTCATCTTCTCACACATGCCGTTGGTTTGGGCATGGTAAGGCGTGGTCCGGATCTTCTTGCAGCCGTACAACTGACAAAACTCATGGAACACCTCCGCTTCAAAGGCCGGGCTTTGGTCAGTAAGCACCTTCTCAGGGTATCCATGTGGTCGACAGAAATAAGCCTGGAACGCTCAAACGGCGGTACGGCCAGTTAGGTCTTTAACTGGGACAACCACCATAAACCTCGAGTAGTGGTCTACTATGGTTAGAGCGTAGGTGTACCCACTTCGGCTGGGGGTGAGCTTTACATGGTCCAGGGCGACCAGCTCCAGCGGTTGATGTGTAACAATCGGGTGTAGGGGTGCCTTCTGGCTGGCCTCGTCCTTCCTTCTCAGTGTGCAAGGGCCGCACTCTCGGCACCAGGCCTCTACAGACTCCCGCATCCCGCTCCAATAGAACCGCTCTCTCAACAGCAATTCCAGCTTCTTCCATCCGAAGTGTCCAGCACCATCATGGTACGCCTGTAGAACGGTGGGCACATTAGCTTGGGGAATCACCAACTGGCGGATTTTCTCATGAGTCTTTGGGTTAATCAGCTCACGGTACAACTTCCCCTGGTGTAGATACAGCCGGGTCCGTTCTCGCCACAGGCGTTGGGCTTCCGCTGGGGCGGCAGGGTCTATTCCAGCAGCGCCTTGCTCCACCAGGATCTTGACTAGGCGGACAGCGGGCGCCTGGTTTTGAGCTTCCTGCCACTCCTGACTGGGCAGCGGGTCCAGGTTCACCCGTTGTTGGTGGACATGTACCTTCTCAGTTGGTGGCTGGTGAAATGCAGGCAACTCGATCTCTTCGAGGTCGTCATCCTTGCACCCTTCTTCCGACAAGTGGGGCATCCAAGAGAGTGCATCAGCATTAACGTTGGCACGACCGGCCCTGTATTTGATGGTGAAATCGTAGTTGGCTAGCCTGGCCACCCACCGCTGTTCTAACGCGCCCAACTTGGCCGTGTCCAGGTGGGTCAGCGGATTGTTATCCGTGAAAGCGGTGAATTTTGCTACAGCCAGGTAATGGCGGAACCGCTCGGTGATAGCCCACACCAGCGCCAGGAGCTCAAGCTTGAAAGAGCTGTAGTTCTCAGGATTCCTTTCAGTCGGTCGGAGCTTTCGGCTAGCATAAGCAATCACTTTTTCTTCCCATCTTGGACCTGGGATAAGACTGCCCCCAAGCCCACATTGCTGGCATCGGTGTAGAGGATGAACGGGTAGCTGTAATCAGGATACGCTAGGATCTCCTCTCCGGTCAAGGCCACTTTCAGCTGGCGGAAGGATTCCTCATGCCTCTCTTCCCACATCAGTGGGGCTCCGAGGGGTCTACCACCTTTGGTCTGTCCCACGAGGAGGTCTTGCATGGGGGCAGCCATCTTCGTGTACCCCTTGATGAAGCGACGGTAGTACCCCACCAGACCCAGAAACTGCCTTACTTCCCTCACTGTGGTTGGTCTCGGCCAGTCTTGGATGGCAGTGATCTTCTCGGGGTCGGAGGCGACACCTTCTGCACCCACCACATGCCCCAGGTACTGCACTCTGGGTTTCAGCAGATGACACTTGGAGGGCTTCAACTTCATCCCGTATTTGGCAAGGGACGCGAACACCTCGGCCAGGTGTTCCAGGTGGGCTTCATATGTCTGGGAGTACACAATCACATCATCCAGGTATAACAGGACGGTCTCGAAATTTAAATGCCCCAGACAGCATTCCATCAGCCGTTGGAAGGTTCCAGGGGCGTTGCACAGCCCGAACGGCATACTATTGAATTCACAGAGCCCCATTGGGGTGTTGAAGGCAGTTTTCTCCCGGTCCTCGGGTGCCACGGCCACTTGCCAGTACCCGCTGGTGAGATCAAGGGTAGAGAAGTAGTTCGCGGTTCTCAGTGCGGCCAAGGACTCTTCAATACGGGGCAGTGGGTAAGCATCTTTATGCGTTATCTGGTTAATCTTCCGGTAATCCACACACATCCGCATGGTGCCGTCCTTCTTCTTAACCAGTACCAACGGGGCGGCCCAGGGACTACAGCTGTCCCTGATAACCCCTGCCTCCCTCATGTTCCTCAACATGTCCTTGGCACATTGGTAGTGTGCAGGGGGAATAGGCCTGTACCTCTCTTTGATAGGGGGTGTTCACCGGTGGGGATATGGTGTTGGACCGCTTTAATCTGCCCAAAGTCTAGGGGGTGTTTGCTAAAAACTTGCTCATACTCCCGTACCACCCGGTATACCCCTTCTTTGTGATGTGTAGGAGTATCGTCAGTGCCTACATGTAACTGTCGGTGCCACTCATCTAACTCCCCTTGGGGCGGGTGAGTGCTGGCAGTCGGTGGTGAGGTTTGGGGGACTGCCTCGTGGATGGTGTGGGGATCCAGAGTGAGCAACTTAGCAAGTGTAGCATACCGGGGAAGCCTGACTTCTTCCTCCCCACAGTTCAGTACCCTCACAGGCACTCTCCCCTTCTTTACATCTACCACCCCTCGGGCGGCCATTACTGTGGGCCAGTGCTCGGAGGGCATGGGCTCTATCATGGCAGGGTAGTCACGCCCCTGAGGCCCTACTGCTGCCCTACACCAAATCATCATCTCACTCCTAGGGGGCACAATCAACGGGGCAACATCCATCACTCTCACCCCACCAATCTCTCCTCCCGTCGAGTTCACATGCTGGCGGTACATCAAGGCTCGGATCTCACGCTGCACAGCTCTCTGTCGGCTCCCCGCCGCCGTGGCGGCCAGCTGCTGCAGTAGGGTCAACACATCACTCATACAGTGCTCCATCACATTGGTTCCTAGCACTATCTTCGGGTTATGATCACTGGGTTCATTCATTATCACAATCATACCCTGATGTTGCAGTTCAGCTCACCCCACAGTCATGGCCACTTGTTTGTATCCCAATACCGTTGATACAATGTGTATGGTATGGTGGTTACCTGTGATCCAGTGTCCAGGAGAGCCATCACCGGTATGCCGTCAACAGCCACGGGGATGATGGGTCGGGCCCCAATGTATCGGTCCCGCCAGTCTGGGGGGCCATGAGGTTTTACTCCTGAGGATTGGCCTGTGGCCCCAGGGGTTGCTCGTTTAATGGACACCGTCGGGAGTAGTGGCCGGGTTTGCTGCACCTGTAACAAATCGGGGGTCCATACCGTGAGTCATTGGTTCTTCTCCGCTGCATCCAGGGGACGTCATCAGGACGGTCAACGAGCTGTATCTTTGCCGGAGGCTGGGATCTGGTCTGAGGCTGGAGTGCGGCGAGGATCTTGGCGAGGTCTCCATCCATGCGGCGGACCTGGGCAGCCAGTTCTTCCATCGTGCTGCTTGGAGCTGTAGGTACTGGAGATGCTGGTAGGGCAGGGGCCACCACGACGGGAGCTGTCTCAACTGGCCATGGGGCTGGTTCCAAGACTTCCGAAGCTGGGGGTTGCAGAGATTTAATGGCCCGTTCCTTTAACACAGCAAAGTCCATATCAGGGTGTTCTAGGGCCCACAGCCGGAGTTGTTTGCGATCCTCGGAGGACCTCATCCCCTGCACAAATTTCTCTACTAACATTTTGTTGTTGTCCGCCTCGTTGATGGTGTCTACCCGCTTCAGTGTGCGGAGGGCGGTTTGCAGATGTAAAGCGTAGTCCCGAATACTGTCCACAGGCCTTTGCCGACATTGGTAAAACTGCATCCTCAGCTCGGCTTCGGTATGGGTCTCAAAAGCAGTCTGTAGTTTCTCAAAGATGGTGGCTACAGAGGACCGGTCCCCCTCGGCCCAGGTCTCCGCCTCCTGCTCAGCCGCGCCGGTTAGCTGCCCCAGCACTACCGCTGCACGTTGCTTATCAGTAAGGGGGTACAATTCTAGGAGCGGGCTAAGCTTCTTCCGGAAGACCTGTAACGCATCAGGTTTCCCGTCGTACTGCGGCAGCCAGGTAGCTCCGGGCACATAGGGCAAGGAGAACGGCATCACCTGAGCGAGAGCTGGGACCGCGGCACCCCCCGCCAGCGCGGCCGGGACCTGGGCAGGCCCATTCCCATCCACAGGTGCCACTGCGGCTGCGACCGCAGCTCCTCCGGCGGCTTCGTCGGTTGCAGACATCTTGTTTCCGTCCCCCTTAGTCTCTTTCCGGCTCCTCCTCTTTCGGGGCGGGGTTTAGGCCTTCGCGCCTCCACTACTCGAGGAGACGCTCGAGCGGGAACTTTTCGCGCCAAAGATGGCGGCTTTTGAAATTTTTCGGCCGGACACCTCCGGCGGTAACAAGGCACACCTCTACCAAACGGCAGAGCGGTAAGATCCTGTTCGTGACGCCAAGTTGTCGCGGGCGGAGGAGGGGACGCTGCGCTCTCCCACTGCTCGGGTCCGACTGCCGCTGCTGCTGCGGCCGCTGCTGCTGCTCGGTGGTGGCTCGAGCGGTGGGCCGGATCCCGGGGACTTGAGCGGCGCTCCTTGCCCGTGTGTGAAAAGGGGGATGATTGGTTGTGGGGGTTTTGATTATGGATATTTGGATATTGTCCGTGACGCTACCCACGGTTGTGGTGATTTTGGTGACACCACCGCTGCTCTGAACGGGGATCCCGGGAGCGGTGACAGGGAGCAGCTGAGTTGTTATTTCTCCCCTCTGTGGGTAGGGGGTTGGTTGTCCCGGGGCCCGGTGATGGGGTAGGTAGGGATGATGGCAGGCGGGTTGCGGGGCCTGGTGAGGTGCAGGGTCGCAGGGGCAGCGCTGTGCCGTACGGCACGGGGGTACTCACTCAGCCTGAGACGATGACACAGTTCTCGGTAAAACACACGGCTGGATGGACGGGTCCCCCAGACGGCTGCGGTTGTTTCTTCCCCGTAGGTTAGTGATGACTGTCTCTCCCTGCACCTATGTTCTATGTGGATTCCGATGGGTTCCCACCGGTAACCCGCTCCCCGACTTGGATGTGGGCCGGAGGAGCCCCTTTTTGCCCGCAGGCGCTGGCCCTGGGAAACAGTTGCCCTTGGCGGTGGCGGTGTCTCCCCTTCACGGTTGGATGGTTGCCTTCTGTCGGGTCTTGACTGTTTGGAAACCCAGGAGGTCCCCTTCACTAACGGATTTGGCAAATTCACGGCGACTCCTAGCCTTGCCGGGGTCCGAAAAGCCCCTGCCAATGGTGCTGGCTTCTCCTTGTGTACAGGTCCGGTACCGCCGGGCCACCGCCCGTCCACGGTCCTTACGGTAATCTCCGATAGGCCACTCCTGCAGACGGTCACCACCGTCTGCCAACCTTGCTGCTCTGTCCGGGCCACACACCCGGACTCACTTCAGTCTGCTCTCTTGCCACTTCACTACTGCTCACTTTCCCTCCTAACACTTTCACTATCAAAACTCAACTGCTGCTTTTCCCTCTGTGGACATCAGCCCCTGTGGAAGGCAACAAGGGTTTTGTGTTTGGCTTAGATTTGCCTAACCGGGGTGTAGGGTGTGGTGGTGTAGTTACCTGTGGCCCCTGGCTTGTCCAGGGCGCCACATATACACTGTATGTATACAGTATATATCACAGGAGGGGCTGGGGGCTACAGTATATACATCACAGGAGGGGCTGGGGCTACAGTATATACATCACAGGAGGGGCTGAGGGCTACAGTATATACAGCACAGGAGGGGCTGGGGGCTACAGTATATACAGCACAGGAGGGGCTGGGGGCTACAGTATATACAGCACAGGAGGGGCTGGGGTTATAGTATATACATCACAGGAGGGTCTTGGGGCATAGACATTACATGAGGGGGCATACATATTAGGCCTGTTTCAGATGTCAGTGATTCTGGTATGTATGTGCTAGTTTTTATACGTACCAGAATCACTGACCTATGCAGACCCATTATAATCAATGGGTCTACGCACACATCAGTGATTTTTCACTGACCATGTCTCCATGCGGCGTACATGTGTATGCGTGATTGCCGCACAAAAACATGTCCGTTTTTTTTCTGGCATCACTGATGACCCACGGCCAACACTATGGTGTGATTCGTGAAACACGTACCAGAAAAACACGGACATTTAAAATAAAAAACTTTTTTAACTCACCTTCTCCAGCGATGCTGAGTTCGTCAGCTGCTCTCTGCTTCTTCCTGCCTGTTTCATTATGGCATGCATATTCAGGAAGTAGCTGCAGAGGTGAGAGAGCGGTGGCTGGATGCTGAATCGCGGGACTCTTCAGCACCACGGAGAGCAGGAGCGGGGACAGGTGAGTATATGTCCATGTGCAATCACGGAGTACGGATCATGTATCACGGATTGCACATGGACAACCACTGTGTGCCGTGAATCACGGAGTATGAAGGGACATATGCGTTTTTAACACGTCAGTGAAGAACGTCTGTGTTTTTCACTGAGGGGCATACACGTTACTGGGGGAAATACACTTTACTGTGGGGCATACAAATTACTGGTAGCATAGATATTACTAAGGGGCATATACAGTTAGGTCCAGAAATATTTGGACAGTGACACAATTTTCGCGAGTTGGGCTCTGCATGCCACCACATTGGATTTGAAATGAAACCTCTACAACAGAATTCAAGTGCAGATTGTAACGTTTAATTTGAAGGTTTGAACAAAAATATCTGATAGAAATTGTAGGAATTGTACACATTTCTTTACAAACACTCCACATTTTAGGAGGTCAAAAGTAATTGGACAAATAAACCAAACCCAAACAAAATATTTTTATTTTCAATATTTTGTTGCGAATCCTTTGGAGGCAATCACTGCCTTAAGTTTGGAACCCATGGACATCACCAAACGCTTGTTTGTGGGTCTTTCCGTCTTAAGTCTGGATTTGAGCAAGTGAAATGCATGGTCAATTGGGTTAAGATCTGGTGATTGACTTGGCCATTGCAGAATGTTCCACTTTTTTGCACTCATGAACTCCTGGGTAGCTTTGGCTGTATGCTTGGGGTCATTGTCCATCTGTACTATGAAGCGCCGTCCGATCAACTTTGCGGCATTTGGCTGAATCTGGGCTGAAAGTATATCCCTGTACACTTCAGAATTCATCCGGCTACTCTTCTCTGCTGTTATGTCATCAATAAACACAAGTGACCCAGTGCCATTGAAAGCCATGCATGCCCATGCCATCACGTTGCCTCCACCATGTTTTACAGAGGATGTGGTGTGCCTTGGATCATGTGCCGTTCCCTTTCTTCTCCAAACTTTTTTCTTCCCATCATTCTGATACAGGTTGATCTTTGTCTCATCTGTCCATAGAATACTTTTCCAGAACTGAGCTGGCTTCATGAGGTGTTTTTCAGCAAATTTAACTCTGGCCTGTCTATTTTTGGAATTGATGAATGGTTTGCATCTAGATGTGAACCCTTTGTATTTACTTTCATGGAGTCTTCTCTTTACTGTTGACTTAGAGACAGATACACCTACTTCACTGAGAGTGTTCTGGACTTCAGTTGATGTTGTGAACGGGTTCTTCTTCACCAAAGAAAGTATGCGGCGATCATCCACCACTGTTGTCATCCGTGGACGCCCAGGCCTTTTTGAGTTCCCAAGCTCACCAGTCAATTCCTTTTTTCTCAGAATGTACCCGACTGTTGATTTTGCTACTCCAAGCATGTCTGCTATCTCTCTGATGGATTTTTTCTTTTTTTTCAGCCTCAGGATGTTCTGCTTCACCTCAATTGAGAGTTCCTTAGACCGCATGTTGTCTGGTCACAGCAACAGCTTCCAAATGCAAAACCACACACCTGTAATCAATCCCAGACCTTTTAACTACTTCATTGATTACAGGTTAACGAGGGAGACGCCTTCAGAGTTAATTGCAGCCCTTAGAGTCCCTTGTCCAATTACTTTTGGTCCCTTGAAAAAGAGGAGGCTATGCATTACAGAGCTATGATTCCTAAACCCTTTCTCCGATTTGGATGTGAAAACTCTCATATTGCAGCTGGGAGTGTGCACTTTCAGCCCATATTATATATATAATTGTATTTCTGAACATGTTTTTGTAAACAGCTAAAATAACAAAACTTGTGTCACTGTCCAAATATTTTTGGCCCTGACTGTAGCTCTGGTGTTGGGGCTTATACAGCTCTGGGGGCACATACAGCTCCGATGGGGGGGCTGGGGGCATACAGATTTGGTGGGAGGGGGTTGGGGACATACAGATCTGGTGGGAGGGGGCTGGGGGCATACAGATCTGGTGAGGGAGCTGGGGGGCACACAGATCTGGTGAGGGGGGGTGGCTGGAGGCATATAGCTCTGGTGAGGAGAGGGCTGGGGCTTACAGATCTGGTGAGTGGGGGCTGGGGGATACAGATCTGGTGGGAGGGGGCTGGAGGCATACAGAGCTGGGGGGTGCTGGGGGGCATATAGATCTGGTGTGGGGGGCTGGGGGGCATACAAATCTGGTGTGGGGGCTGGGTGGCATACAAATCTGGTGTGGGGGCTATACAGACCTGGTGAGGGGGGTGACTGGAGGCATATAGCTCTGGTGAGGAGGGA
This sequence comes from Anomaloglossus baeobatrachus, assembly GCF_048569485.1. NCBI lineage: Eukaryota > Metazoa > Chordata > Amphibia > Anura > Aromobatidae > Anomaloglossus > Anomaloglossus baeobatrachus. The sequence goes on along the minus strand of NC_134361.1, from coordinate 157,667,227 downwards.
GCTGGGGCATACAGCTCTGGGTAGGTGGGGGGGGGGGTCACATACAGCGTTCCTTGGTGCTGCAGCTCCTTTCCCTCCAATCTCTTCATCTGTGGACAGAACTCAGCATGTTGCTCGGTAGCTCCGCCCACAGATGCACTTCCGTACACAAGCAGCCCAGCAGTGAGCAGTGCACTGGGCTGCAGGTGCCAGATTTAAAGCGCCGGCAGCCAGGAAAGTGCTGCTGTCGCCCACCCATAACAGCGGCAGCACACAGAGCCAGAGCAGTGAAGTAGCGCTCGGCTCTGGTCATGTGGATAGGAGGGGGAGAAAGTCAGACGGGGAGAGAGTGGGTGGGCGGAGCCACGGGACACATGGCTCACGATCGGGACACCCGCTCAAATCCGGTACAGTCCCGCTGTATCCCGGACAGTTGGGAGGTATGGTTCTGCTTTTAATTTTTTTTTTATCTAGGAGGGCGCATGGCACATGAAATACATAATATAGAGTAGGACCCCCGCCTATCGAGATTTGTCGTGAAGTGGCAGAGGTGGTATTGATCAATTATTTGCTAAAAATCTAATTTTGTATTATAGTACAGTTGGAATAAATCCATGAATTTGCACTTTTATATGATGCATGCCATTCTCAGATCGTGCTGGCTCTTCTTTCTCTGTTAGGTTGTAGTAGTTATGGTACTTTGGTCTGGTAGCTGACCATTACCATGGACGCCTGACTTTGGTTTGCAATATGTATTCCTCCTGTTGTTAGCTGTTCACATTCAGCTGCCTCACCCTTTTCCACAGGCAATGCTTATTAGGCACCATACTTGGATCTGGTCCGCCTTTATTCATGGTTGCTGGTCTGGCACTGAGAAGGTCAGTTCTGATATTGTCCTGGTGTGTGTGGTGTCTGCTACACACGCTGGGACCTGGACTGACTTTTTATCCACAGTTGCCTCTTGCTGCGACATGGAAGCGGTTATATATAGGTTACAGGTATGTGTGCTTTAGTATATAGTTCTGCTTTTAATTTTTTTTTTATCTAGAAGGCCGCATGGCACATGAAATACATAATAGAGAGCAGGAACCCCTATCGAGATTTGCCGTGAAGTGGCAGGGGTGATGCAAAGAATTGATCAATTATTTGCTACAAATCTTATTTGTATTATAGTACAGTTGGAATAAATCCGTGAATTTGCACTTTTATATGATGCATGCCTGTTACAAAACGGCGCCGCCGTAGCCGCAACCAGCCTGCTGCGGTTCCTGTTATGCCGAGGTCCCGGCTACCGTTTTTGGCCGTGCCTCGGGTCGTTCAGCTGGCTGCTTTCTCCTCCATGTCTAAGTGGGGATAGGCGACCAGTGCACATGCATGTGCCAATTTATCCCAGCCAGAGCCTAAAGGGTGCTTTCCACGCTGCGACATCGCTAGCGATATCATGCGCGATAGCACCCACCCCCGTCGCACGTGCGACATTTGGTGATCACTGCCGCAGCGAACATTATTGCTACGGCAGCGTCACACGCACATACCTTTACAGCGACGTCGCTGTGACCGCCAAACAATCCCTCCTTCATGGGGGAGGTGCGTTCGGCGTCATAGTGACGTCACTGCGGCGTCACTAAGCGGCCGCCCAATAGCAGAGGAGGTGAGGAGATGAGCGGCTGGAACATGCCGCCCACCTACTTCCTTCCTCATTGCCGGTGGACGGCAGGTAAGGAGATGTTCGTCGTTCCTGCGGTGTCACACGTAGCGATGTGTGGTGCCGCAGGAACGACGAACAACCTCGCTACTGACCAGACAACAATTTTTGGTAAATGAACGACGTATTACAGACCAACGATTTTTTAACTCTTTTGCGATCGTTTAAGGTCGCTCCTAGTTGTCACACACTGTGATGTCGCTAACGACGCCGGATGTGCGTCACAAACACCGTGACCCCGACGATATGTCGTTAGCGATGTCGCAGCGTGTAAAAGCACTTTTAAGTCCACTGTTTCACCTAGTGAGCATGCTCAGCCTGATTGTTCCATTCCTGAGGCCAAGTCCTCAGTTCAGGCCACTGAGCATGCTCCTACACTTAGTGCGAAAAGCCTCTTTGCACAGGTACTTGGACATAGTGACGTGTCTAAGTCCTGTGTTTTGCCTACTGAGCATGCTCAGGGTGATAGTCTGATTTCGGAGCCAAGTCCGTTGTTCAGGCTATTGAGCATGCTCAGGCATTTAGTGCATTGGAGGCTAAGTCCGGGAAGGACTTCACTGGGCATGTCCATGAGGTGGCAGGCCTTGATAGGCCAGAGGGCATCAGGTGTCTTGAAGAAGTGGCCACTCCAGACTGGCTCATGGAGGCCCGCCCCTATGACCTGGCACCCCACCATTGGTCGTCAGATGGTGAGGTGTTTGGGGCGTGGCTGCCATGAGGTCATCAGTGATGTGCGGTGCTGGATAGGCCGCTTGTGTTGTTACTGATGACGTAGCACTCCGCTATTGGCCCCTGGAGGTGCCATTGTGGTCCACTCTGGGTTTGAGGCGGACCTAGGTTATAATAGGGGCTGGAGACAATATGGAGATGTGCAGTTTTCACCTATGCTCAGACAGAGCATACCTCCATGTTAGAGCCTCATTGTGGCATAAGCCTTAGATTGGAAGTGGTAGGTAGGGTTAGGTGTCCGGTGCTTGTCACGCCAATACACTCGTGTCTCAGCACGTTAGGGTCAGGCGCCGGGCTTCCACCTTCTACCGTCCAGTCCTGCTAGTGCAGCCCAGTGGAGTCAACTGGGCTGCGGCTGCTGCGCCACCTGTCTGGTTGTGCCCCCTACGTGCACGGACAGTGTACCCCAGGACCTCTGTGGCGTTAACAGGGAGTTCCTGGGCTGGGTGAGTGGACCCTGTGACACCATCAGGGTTCTCAGTCTCCTGATCCAAATGCTATTTAACTTGGATCAGGCCCCTATTATTTCACAGCCAACCAGCTCTGTATTCTCCGCCTAACCTTTGGGTTGCCAGCAGCTTCTTTGTCATCTGGAGCACGGTGGGCCCCAACTGGTGATTGGGATATATACCACCTTATCAATCTGCCAGTCCCCCCGTAACAATGCTGCTCTCAGATCGTGCTCTCTCCCCTTTCTTTGTTTGGTTGTAGTTATACTACATTGGTCCGGTGGCTGACCACCACCCTTACCATGCACGCCTGACTTTGGTTTGCAATATATATTCCTCCTGTTGGTAGCTATTCACATTCAGCTGCCTCACCCTTTTCCACAGGCAATGCTAATTGGGCACCATACTTGGATCTGGTTGGCCTTTATTTATGGTTGCTGGTCTGGCACTGAAAAGGTCAATTCTGATAGTGTCCTGGTGTGAGTGGCGCCTGCTACACATGCTGGGACTTGGACTGACCTTTTATCCACAGCCTCTTGCTGTGACATGGAAGCGGTTATATATAGGTTACAAGTATGTGTGCTTTAGTATATGGTTCCGCTTTTACATTTTTTTTTTATCTAGGAGGCCGCATGGCACATGAAATACATAATAGAGAGAAGGATCCCCCTATTGAGATTTGCCGTGAAGTGGCAGGGGTGGCTCAAAGAAGTGATCAATTATTTGATAAAAATCTCATTTTGTATTATAGTACAGTTGGAATAAATCCGTGAATTTACACTTTTATATGATGCATGCCACTCTCAGATCCTGCCGACTTTTCTTTCTCAATATGTGCTATGGCCGTCATTGGTCGTTAAGGGGTTCAGCATCTGTTTCTAACAACGTGATCAAAATGGCTAAAAGTGGATGTCATAATTCACTGACAACTTTTGTTACATTTGCGGTTGTTTTTGTAGTGAAGAAACAACGAATGTAAGTCATAGACTTCGTTAGAAAGTGAATTATGCATCATCAGGTCAAGTCGTGGGCTTCACATCTAGTGGGTTCTGGTTGTGTAGAAGAACTACAACAGTGGTGTAAAGGAGAAGAAAGAAAGCTTTCATTTTGGCGTATGATCTGTTACTTTTCTAAGTGCAATGTTGAGGGATTTAGCCTTAAAATTAAGAATGAAATTATATACCCAGACCTACTGCATGTTTGTGGACAACTCATGAAGAACGATGTGAAAGCTGTTGAGAAAAGGACTTGGGATTGTTTGAAAAATGTTGTGAAGAAATTTCTAGGTGACAATAGAGATCCAAAATTGAAGTCCATCATGGAGAACAGGCTGAAATGTTTTAAAGCCTAGGGATGTCTGATGAATTTGAATCTAAATTTTTTACATTCCCATTTGGATGACTTTCCTGAAAATCTTGATGCTGTTAGCAAAGAGCAAGGAGAAACATTTCATCAGGATATCAAGGAGATGGAATGACGACTCCAAGAGAGATGGAACGTGAACATGATGGGGGACAACTGCTGGATGATTCACAGAGAAGAAGAGAAGAAGCACAGACGTCCGTAACAGAAAAGGAAAAAAATCCATACGTGATGGTTAAAAATAGTTGTTGTTTTTTTTAAATCAGGGCGTAAAAAAACCCATAAATATCGGTCATTGTATTTGAAACATTTTTCATAAACCCAAATTTTGTATACCTGTGTATTTAATGTACAAAATATATAGTTCTGTGTGTGCCAGATTATAAACAGAAACATGTTAGATCTTGCTGTCATATATGACTTTAATAGTTGGTTTTTTAATACTTGGCAGAATAATTGCAACATTATCTCCAAAAAAAATAGATAAATCAGCAGGTAAATTCTAGAAAATTCCTCAAGATGCATGGAAATAGGACATCAGTATGATGGTGTTTCGGACCAGTCCCGCCCCAGCAGCGGTCGAACCGCTCAGATCCGAGTGTCACTATTCGTGGCTCGGGGTCACGCCGAAACGTGGTGGGGGGTTATTTACAGGGGAGTTAGATATAGTTCGTAATGCCACCCATGGTGTGCGGTAATCGGGAGTACCGCCTGTCATGCTTCGCCTCCCTATCCACATGGCTAGGGGGCAGAGCCTTCTCTCAGGCCTCACTTCCGGCCCCTGGATGCCTTAAAAGCTGACACTTCCAGTGAACCAGCGCCGGCTATAAGCTTAGCTCTGCTTTGCCTGTGATTGCTGGTCCTGTGAGTGATATCCTGATCTGTCTGTTCCTGTGCCCCCGTGCCCTTGTCTGTGTTCTGTCCCCTGGTCATCCCTCCTGTCCTGTGTCCCCCCTCCTATTCCCCACTCTGTTGCTTCCTCCGGTACTGACCTTGGCCTGACTTTGACTCCGCTTTTTCTCGTCCCTCCGGTCCTGCTTCTGCCCGTACGGTGTTTGACCCAGCCTGTGTGACTATTCCTTGCATGCTCTGCAGCTCTGCTTCTCAGCTGTGCTGATTAGGCAGTGCATGAGAACGCTGTGCATTTCCTCCCTGGTTCTCATTACTCTGTGTAGTGTCGTCTGCTGCAGAGCTCTGGCTCCCCCTGGTGGCAGCATTACACCGCCGCTGCCGTTGGGAGTACCCAGGGTGATGGAGTGGGGCAGCCAAATGACGTTACCCTCCACGGGTAGGGAAAGGCCGTGGGACACAAATGGTGGGATGGATCGCAGGGGGAGCGCAGGCTCACTGGTAGCAGGGGTTAATCGGGTACTCACTCAGAAGGAAAGCAGACACTGACAATGTAGTAAACCAAGTCTCTGGGTGCCGCTGCCCTCTTGGGGGAGCTTGACCGGGTTCCGTACACTGCAACACTGCCTGTTGGCCTGTAACCTGCCTCCATGCACAGAATGTGAAAGTTTTCAGGTGGCCCGTAGGCTTGGAGCTGTCCGGGACCTTCTCCCTACTATTGGTAGCAGAGGAGCTTGCTCTCAGGAGCTCACACTTGGGATTGCTGCCGACCGTCCTCCTCGACTAAGCCAGCACCCAGTCCCAATCTCCCGCGACCGGGTCTCCGAATCATCCGGGTCCAGACCACCGTCTGCAACCCAATCTGCGTTATCCTCTGGGAGCTCCAACTGCCAGCTTCCACACCCTTCGCTTCCCTGGAGCCAACTCACTTGTCACCTCCCACCTCCCTGCCTGACCCCTAGGTGGGCGGCCCTATTCCAGCTTAGCAGCCCACTGGTGTGCCTGACAGGGTGTGGTGCGAGGTGTGATTGGGATTTGTGGATGCTGATGGAGGCAGTACTGCAAGTTAGGAACCCAGAACCATGGGGGATTGAGTCCTGCACTGGGAGATAAAGAGCGTGCAGTACCCTGTGACGACCTGACTAGTCCAGGGGCATCACAATGGCACTATGCCTTCTTGCTACTGTTACAATATTATAAATACTACTACGAAGAATAATATTATTTATAAAAGTTCTAGGAAATGTTCTTCATTTCAGAAAAACTTCATTGTGGGTCCAATGTAGGCAAGTCGTAGTTTGGTGATCCTTGCTTCAAGTCAGACATGTCACTCAAAGCAAGGATCACCAAGCTATGACTTGCCTACTTTGGACACATAAAACAAAGAGAGCAATCCCTGGAGAAGGACATTTTGACGACCTGACAAAATCAGGTTGTCACAGAAAACTGCATCCATCTTCCAGATGCAAGATTCCCTCCTCCTTGGCCTTCCAACAAAACCCCACACAGGTACATACACCAGCCACAAAAGACTAGTCACCCCCCCAGGACAATAAGGACACACCAGTGGGCGGGGCCACAGGCAGATGGTGACGCCCACCTAGGGGTTCTGAGGTGTCAACGGGAGGGAACAAACAGTTTAGTGCAGACACTGGAAGTGAGAGGAGTGAAGTGGTAGTCGGGGGTTGTAGCTACCGGACTACCTGAGCTGACTAGGTGGCAGACGGCAGAGCAGGGCCACAGGTGACGGAGATCCGGTCGCGGGAGACCTTAAGTGGACCGGGGCAGGGTTGTAGCCCGCTGATGCCCGTTTCAGAGGCCGTGCACAGTCGGCAAGCACCTTTCCAATTAACCATCAGGGGACAAGATTCCAAGTCTTGTCCCAATAGCAGCCCAGATAGAGCGAGACGGAAGCCCAACGCGGGGGGGATAGGCCGTCTGCAAGTGCCTGTTAAAATCCCAAGGGTCAGACCTCGTGGGCCACAGCTCCCACAGAAAAGTCACTGGGAGTGGACTTTCCCCGTTTCATGCGGACTAGTCAACACACAAGACAACAACACAGAAGTGCAGGAGGAAGGGCCCCTGTCCTGTTTACTGGTGTGCGGGACCCGAGCACACCCCTCCGGAGGCTACCGGTATCCGGCATTTGGTTTACTATCTGGACTCTGTGTGACTTTATTCAAATAATGAGTACACCGGTATCATCCGGTCCAGCCCTGCGGGCTGCTTCCCAGCTCTCCACCTATACGTGGGCCCCGGGACAACACCTCCTCTACCCGATTTAGGGGATACCATCCATCAGCCCCGGGCACCCCATACCAAGGCAGCGCCGGTGTCACCAACAATCACTACAACCCACGGGTGGCGTTACTGACTAACTTTCCCCTGTAAATAACCCCCTTATTCAGTCTGGCTGCCACTCGAGCCACAGCCGCCTCCCGGATCCGAGCGTCTCGAGCAGCCACCTGCCGTGGTCTGTTCCCCGCCCGTAACAACATCATGGTCTAAAGAATTACGGGAACAAGGCTAAGAGGAAGACCAGCAACCAGATGACTAGACACTACTGAGAAAATCATGGAGAAGACCCTGGTGGACCTATCTAGACTGCGCAAGACTGCTCTTCCTATAGCGCATTCATCCATCAAGTCGCCATGGTTAGAGATCAAGCTGAAGGAAGAAATGTCACAAAATGTATAATTTATTGTCAAAAGTCTGTCCCCCTTTTTAATTAGAGGCACACATTGTTGTAAAGAGCAGTTTGATTGTCATTGCTGAATGAGAGCCACAGATACCCCCATATCCAAGACTTGCAACCATCATAAGTCTTAAAATCTAATTAGACATTGTATAGTACAGTTCTTAGATTACTTTATGTATGGAACTTTTATTTAGTCACTGTACTCTTATCTTTATTTTTATATAGCACTAACATTTTGCAGCACTTTACATACATCATCATCACTGTCCCCACTGGGGCTCACAATCAAAATTCAATATCAGTATGTCTTTGGAGTGTGGGAGGAAACCGAAGTACCAGGAGAGACCCACACAAGCACAGGAAGAACATACAAACTCCTTGCAGATGTTGTTGTTGGTGAGATTTGTACCCAGCACCCCAGCGCTCCAAGACTGATGGGCACGACTCCTATTCTGAGTATAATGGAAGTCAATGGGGGACTCGAGCATTTTTCTGTAAGATTTTCCGGAAAATGCTCGAGTTCCCTATTGATTTCCATTATACTTGGTACTCAAGTCGCCCCCATCCGCACATCCAACTGCCCGTTACGAGTATTGAGCACCTGAGCATGGAAGTGCGCGCTCATCGCTAGTGGCCAACTAAGCTTGTGACTCTCTACATTCTAGTTTAAGGCACTTGAGTTCACAGTGGGGACAGCTAGATTCATGTGTAGTTTCTGTACCGCCCCGCGGGCTCGGCCGGCTGCCGAGCCGATCGGATCCGTGCTTGTCGGTGGGTGGCTCGAGCTCTTCCACGGACCCAGGGGGGGTCATGTCGCTCTGAAAGGGGATTGGCGCTACACTCGGGGACTTCGGTGGGGAGTTCCACGGCCGGGGCCGCGGTGGTTTGTAGGAGATTTAAGTTCGTGAACCCACCCACGGGTTGTGGTGAATAGATGGACACCACCGCTGCCGTTGACTAGGCCTCCTGGGGACAGTGTTGCGCAGTTTGGTGTTGACCCCTCCGTGGGTAGGGGAGTGATGGTCCCGGGGGCCCGAGGGAGGTGCTGACACGAGGGGATGGGTGCGTGCTGGTGCGGTGTGGCGCGGGGCACTCACTATGATACAACACACCGGAGTCTCTGGTAAACCAAACGGGATGATGAACGGTGCCCGCAGCCGGCTGCAGCTTCCCCTTAACAGGTTGGTGGTTTCCGCCCTCCTCCTGCACCTCTTTAATGTGAATGTTATGACTCCTATGCCTAAGCAACGGTAGTCCGCTCCCCGGCTTGCTGGGTGTCGGGAGAGCCCTGTTTGCCCGCAGACGCTGACCCTTTGGGTGTCTATGTCTTGGCGGTGGCTTTACCCTAATGGTTGGGCTGTTGTCTTCAGTCGGGTCTTGTGTGGGAAAGGTCCTAAAGTTCATTCCTCAATCAGTTGATTTAACTCGGCCTGGTAGTTTCTGGGCCTCGTGCTGAGTCTGAGTACCTATCCTGGTGCTCCAGTTTCCAATCGGTTCCCCGGTTTGGTACCGGCGGTACCTGACCCCGGTCCCTACGGTTCCACCGGCTGTAATCCCAGCTCCTGCAGGCGGCCACCACCGTCTGCCTCCTTGCGGTGACTGGGCTCCAACCCAGACACCTGAGTAGACTATTGGCAGGCCTGGTCACAGGTCTGCCCTTGAACTCGACTTCTCTCTTCCACAGTCAAGGCTAATCTGCTTGTGCTCTAGAACTTGTGTCTTTCCCGACTCCAGGCCTGTGAACTCCTCAGTGGGCGGAGCCAACCACCTGGCTCCACCCCCTGGTGTGGACATCAAACATGGAGGGTGGTGACAAGGGTTTTGTAGTTTGGCTGCTGTCACCTTTTTAGGGAGGGGGGTGTGTGTGCATGGGACTACCTGGGACGACCTGACTAGTCCAGGGCGTCACACTTCTCCTAACTGCTGACTTCCCATAGATAAAAAAAGGGAACCAGCACGATCTGAAATTGGCATGCATCATATAAAAAGTGAAAATTCACAGATTTATTCCAACTGTACTATAATAAAAAAATGAGATTTTTAGCAAATAATTGATCAATTTTTTGAGCCACCCCTGCCAACGTCACGGCAAATACAGTACAGTTGGAATAAATCTGTGAATTTGCACTTTTTATATGATGCATGCCATTTTCAGATCGTGCTGGCTCCCCTCTCTCTCTGTTTGGTTGTAGTTATGCTACAAATGTCTGGTGGCTGGTCACCACCATGCTATGCACGCCTGATCTTGGTTTGCAATATATTCCTCCTATTGGTAGCTGTACACATTCAGTTGCCTCACCCTTTCCACAGGCATTGCTAATTAAGCACCATACTTGGATCTGGTCCGCCTTTATCAATGGTTGCTCTCTGGCACTGGGAGGGTCAGTTCTGATATAGTCCTGGTATGTGTAGAGCTTGCTCCACATGCTGGGACCTGGGCTGGCCTCTATCCACAATTGCCTCTTTTGCAACATAGAAGCGGTTATATATACAGGTTACAGGTATGTGTGCTCCATTATGGTTCTGCTTTTAACTTTATCTAGGAGGCCGCATGGCACATGAAATACAGAATATAGAGTAGGACCCCCCTATTGAGATTTGCCGTGACGTTGGCAGGGGTGGCTCAAAGAATTGATCAATTATTTGCTAAAAATCTCATTTATATTACAGTACAGTTGGAATAAATCTGTGAATTTGCACTTTTTATATGATGCATGCCATTTTCAGATCGTGCTGGCTCCCCTCTCTGACTTCCCATAGATGCAGATTCCACTTTCTGGAATACTATTTATCAGGAATTTATGGCATACTCTTTTGATATGACAGAAAAGTCCCCAATAGTAATACCCCTTTTACCGTGGCCCTTAAGACTGATTCAACATTCACTGTCTAAAGTAATCAAACCAAGTGGTGACATGAAAGAGAGAAAAATGTATGACGTCTAGCAAAATGCATCAAATATATAAAGTAGCATGTGCCACTGTCACTCTGATCAATATAACACATCTTTTCCTTGCTAGCCTATTTTATAGAAAATCTGTCATCAGCCTTTGCTATCTAATCTGTGAGCAACTGTTAAGCTAGGTATGGGGAATATCTCACATTCGGCGACATGGAACGGAAGAGGAAACCCTGTACCTAGGGAAGGAGGAGATGGTGACCCCTAACCAAACCTTCCACTTGCCCTTGGCTCTCCTGACCAACCTAGGAGGTTCCACACCTAGGCGCCAAGCCGGATACCTGGCCCTGACTGAACCTGTGCTGGGCCCTAGGTAGGAAATGAATGGAATGAGCGTTTAGTCACCTCATTAAGTTCTAAGGAACACACAGGGAGCACAAATAGGGGAAAATATAGGAACAACTTATCTCCAGGATGACTCTAGGAGAGATACAGCAACAAAAAGCCGTGTAACTTCAGAGGGATACAAGCTGACTGCTTGTATCCAAGGCTTGTGTAGGAATAATGCTATCACCAGCAAACACCAAAGGGAAAAGTGAGTTTTTAAGGACACCCAGGGAAGTGATGATGATCAACAACTCAAGGGTGAAGATATCCGCAGGGTCCTAAAAGGAAAGGGATTAACCCCAAGCAGAGAAGATACATATGATACTATTAAACCACAGCAAGAAGAACCGAATGCTAGGGAGCCGTTTGTGTACCTACAGCCGGACACCACAGTACTGTCTGTCATCCTCGACACCCCCTTGACAGCAGCACGATGTAGAGGCTGAGACCTTGATGCCAATGATGTGTCATTTATTAGGTTGTATGTGTATATATGTGTTTTTATCTGCTGCAGTGTTAGCAGTGCTCTAAATGCTACTCTCTAACTTTGCCCACACCACTGATGATAGGCTTTGTGTGTGTGACGCCCTGGTCGGGCCAGGTAGTCACCGATAGGCCTCTGCACAACACCTTTCCCTCTCAGGTGACATCAGCCAACCTTCAAAACCCTAGTCACCCCCCTCAGGGCCAGATGGACACACCAGGGGGCGGAACCAGGCGGTTGGAAGTTGCCCATGTGGCGTCTAGACAGCCCGGGGCGAGAAAACAGAGAGTCTACAGTCAGTTCAGTTTGAGAGTTCAAGGAGAGTGGAGGTCAGGCCTGTGTGTCAGGTCTGAAGTAAACTGACAGGTACCAGGGTAGGAGCCCTGGTGCCTTTGGCTAGGAGGCAGACGGCGGTCTCCGTCTGCAGGAGCCGGGAAGACGGCTCGGTGGAACCAAGGTGGACCGGGACAGGGTAGTGGCCTGCCGGTACCAACCCGGGGAACCGACTCGGAAACCGGAGCACACAGGGGGGGTACTCAGACCCTGAAGCTAGGTCCAGAAGCGACTGGAACTGGTTAATTAACTGATTGAGGCCAGGACTAGAGGTCCTGTCCCACCCAAAGTCCCGATAGAAGGCAACAGCCCACCGAGGGGGATAACAGGCCACCGCCAGAGCTTAGAGATCCCACAAGCCAGCGTCTGCGGGCAAGGGCTCCTTAGGCCACATCCAGCGGGGAGCGGACTCCTGAAGTTGCAAGCACAGGCAGTCAACCATTACACAAAAGTGCAGGAGAAAGACAGAGACTACCAGCTGGGTGGGGGACCAGAACGCAGCCGGCTGCGGGCACTGACCACCATCACCTTGGTTTACCAGAGACTCATGTGTTTCCTTCACTAGTGAGTACACCAGTACCCTGCGGTCGCCCATCTCCCTGCACCAGTGAATCCCAACGGGTCCCGAGGCCACCGTCCCTGCCCAAGGAGGGGTTAACAACTTGCTGCACAACATCTCCCCCCGGGTGCCCCGTAACTGCAGCGGTGGTGTCCAAACTCACCACATACCGTGGGTGGCGTCACGAACCTAGTACGGCCCAGCCCGTACATATACGTCCTACATCCACCATCCCCCAAACCTTATTCATTCGGAGTGTCCGAGGGATCCCCCGGGTCCAGAGACCCTTGAGCAACCCACCGGAAGGCCCGGACCCGAGCGGCGGCAGGCTGCCGGCACGGGGGCGGCAAACCCCGAAACTTGGCATCACGAACAGGATTCTTACCCATCCACTTACCTTCTGGAAGTGCGCCTTGTATTGAAGTCAGCGGTGATCCGTTGCAAAATTTCCAGAAACCGCCATCTTGCTGCCATCTTTTGGCGCGAAGATTCCCGCCCAGAGTCTCTTTCCCCGAGAAAAGGACACGAAAGCCGAGGCCCCGCCCACTGGAACACGGACGAAAAGCAAGGCCGGAAGTCGCAAAACGAAACTTACCGGCCTGAAAGAGGAGTGCCAGGAAAAGACTAAGGGGGAGAAGCGGGAAGATGTCACTGGAGCGGTGGCGCCTGCAGATGCGCCTGACGATGGTAATGTGGCGGCTCTCGCTCCGGTCGCAGGAGCGAGGGACCTGCGGCCCCGATGGTCACCCAGGTAATCCCAATCTCCTTGCCCTACATGCCCGGTGCTGCCTGGCTACCCCAGTACGATGGGAAGCCTGATGCCTTGCAGGTGTTCCGGAAGAAAATATGCACGATTCTCGATTTGTACGCCATGACTGGCAAGCAGCGTGCATCAGTAGTACTTAGGCAGCTGACCGGCGCCGCCGAGCAGGAGGTGGAGACTCGGGTAGACGCGGACCAGCCTTGGTAACCACCATTTTTGATAAACTTCAGATTGCTTTTGTGACCCGCACGGAAGCGGAGTTACGAATGCAGTTCTATAACTGCCGACAGCGACCGCGGGACAGTATCCAAGACTACACCTTGCGGCTACAGACGGCCTTGCGTGTGCTGAGGCGGGTGGACCCCATCATTGAGGTCGATAGTAACAAAATGCTGGTAGAACAGTTCCTGCAGGGGCTGGGCTCCGCTGAAGACCGTAAGCAACTACGGCTGTGGTCTCTGGAACATACAGACTTTGCAGTCCTAAAGGAGCGGGCTATTAAGGCACTACAGACGGCGGATGCTGGTGCTCCCGACTCGCCATCTTGGCCGGCTGACACCGCTCCCGTATCGGTAGCAGCCCCCCTGTTGGCCTTGCCAGCCCCTACAGCAACCCCTCGGGCTCTGGAAGATCTGTTGTCGTAAGTCCAGCGCCTGAATGATGACGTTGCCAGGATCCTCGCCGCCCTGCAGCTACCGATGAAAGCCAAGCCAGCAGAGAAGACACAGCTCGCCGACAGCCCGGAAGATGTCCCGTGGATGCAGCGGAGGGGGAACAACGACAACCGGTATGGACCACCTGTCTGCTACAAGTGCAACAAGACCGGCCACTACTCCCGTCTGTGTCCTTTAAACGAGTAACCCCTGAGGCCAAGGGCCAGTGCTCAGGAATAGACCCTCAAGGCCCAGCCGATTGGCGGGATCGGTATGTCGGAGGTCGCCCCATCATCTCCCTAGCTGTGGACGGTATCCCGACCTTAGCCCTTCTTGACACCGGATCGCAGGTAACGACTATACCCTATGTATTATACCAACGTTACTGGTCTGATAGTGCACTTGCCCCTCCGGATGATAGTTTGACCATCATTGCAGCCAATGGACTCCCTATGATCCAAGTGGGGTTCAAGGAAGTGACTTTGACAGTGGGGCAAATGGAGTTGAAAGTCAGGGGATGATTGTAGTACAGAATGACTTCAGTGACCGTAACCCAAAAGTGGTCCTTGGGACCAATTTGATTGAGAACTGTATGCGGGAGGTACTACAGCTGTTGCAACAATTGTCTGCCACTGCGGGAGGGGGCCGGCAGAGGGCTCTGCAGCGTGAAATCTGGGCTCTCCTGCAGCGGCAACAAGTGAGCATGACAGGTGGGGAGATCAGTGGTGTGTGAGTGATGGATACGGCGCCTCTAGTGGTGCCTCCGCCGAGCGAAATGATGATTTGGTGCAGGGCAGCAGTAGGTCCCCAGGGACAGGATTACCCGGCAGTGGTGGAGCCTTTGCCTTCAGAACACTGGCCCACAGTAATGGCAGCCAGGGGGGTGATTGATGTCAAGAAGGGGAGAGTGCCTGTGAGAGTGATGAACTGCAGAGAGGAAGAGGTTAGGCTGCCCCGCTACGCCACCATTGCTTAGTTGTTCTCTGTAGACGAAGACGCCATCTATGTAGCAACCTCCACCATCACCGCATCACAGTTAGATAGTGAAACCCCGCCCAAACACATAGAGGAGTGGTGCCGGGAGCTGCATGTCGGCACCAAATCTACACCCACACATCACAAAGAGGGGGTGTATCGGGTAGTGCAGGAGTACGGGCAGGTATGCAGTAAACACCCGTTAGATTTTGGAAGGATTAAGGGGGTTCAACACTATATCCCCACAGGCACACATCCACCTAGTAAAGAGAGGTACAGGCCGATCCCACCTGCACACTACCAGTGCGCCAAAGATATGTTGAGGAACATGAAGGAGGCCGGGGTCATCCGTGATAGTTGTAGTTCCTGGGCAGCTCCGTTGGTCCTGGTAAAGAAGAAAGATGGTACCATGAGAATTTGTGTGGATTACCGGAAGATTAATCAGATAACGCATAAGGATGCATACCCTCTACCTCGCATTGAAGAGACGTTAGCCTTGCTGAAGGCTGCTAATTATTTCTCTACCCTTGACCTCACTAGTGGCTACTGGCAGGTGGCGGTTGCGGAGGAAGACCGTGAGAAGACTGCGTTTGCTACCCCAATAGGACTCTGCGCGTTCAACAGTATGCCTTTTGGGCTGTGCAATGCCCCGGGAACCTTCCAGTGGCTTATGGAGTATTGCTTGGGGCATCTCAACTTCGAAACCGTTCTGTTGTACCTGGATGATGTGATTGTTTATTCTAAGACATATGAAGCCCATCTGGAGCACCTGGCGGAAGTTTTCGCAGCCCTCTCCAAGTACGGGATGAAGTTAAAGCCCTCTAAGTGCCACCTGTTGAAGCCCAAAGTGCAGTACCTCGGGCATGTGGTGAGTGCGGAAGGAGTGGCCCCAGACCCCGAGAAAGTCACCGCCATCCAGAGTTGGCCGCAACCTACCACGGTGAAAGAGGTGAGGCAGTTCCTGGGCCTGGTGGGCTACTACCGTCGCTTTATCAAGGGGTACACCAAGATGTCCACGCCCATGCAATACCTCCTCGTGGGACAGACCAAGAATGGCAGAACTCCTGGACCCCCGTTTGCCTGGGGCGAGAAGCATGAGGAATCCTTCTAGCAATTGAAGTCGGCCCTGACGGGGGAGGAAATCCTGGCCTATCCCGACTATGGACTCCCGTTCATTCTTTACACAGACGCCAGCAACATGGGCTTAGGTGCTGTCCTGTCCCAAATGCAAGATAGCAGGGAGAAGGTGATCGCCTACACAAGCAGGAAGCTTCGGCCGACAGAGAGAAATCCCGAGAACTACAGCTCTTTCAAGTTTGAGTTCTTGGGACGCGTCTGGGCAATAACAGAAAGGTTCAAACACTACCTGGCATCGGCGAAGTTCACCGCTTACACGGACAACAACCCTTTGACGCATCTGGACACGGCAAAATTGGGGGCCCTGGAGCAGCGATGGGTGGCCCGGCTAGCCAACTATGACTTCACCATTAAATACAGGGCCGGCCGCAAGAACACCAACGCGGATGCACTGTCCCGAATGCCGCACCTATCCGACGAAGGGATGGAGGAAGATGGTTTGGAAGAGATCGAGCGGCCCGCGTTCCATTAGCCGAGGGACAAAAAGCCCTATGTCAGCCAGCAGCAGGCGAACTTTGACCCACTACCCTGCCAGGGGTGGTAGGAAGCTCAAGATCAAGAACCGGCGGTCCAGCTTCTCAAAATGATGAGTGTCCAAGGTGCTTCTCGACTAGAACCTACAGCCCCCCTCAAAGCTCAGCGGTTGTGGAAAGAGAGGGACCGCCTTTACCTGCAGCAAGGAAAGCTGTACAAAGGATTGATCAACCCAAAAACGCACGAGAAGGTCCGCCAGCTGGTGGTGCCCCAGGCGTATGTACCCAAGGTCCTGCAGGCTTACCATGACGGAGCCGGAAACTTCGGCTGGAAGAAATTGGAGATGCTGCTGAGGGAGCGCTTCTATTGGAGTGGAATGCGAGAGTCCATAGAGGCCTGGTGCAGAGAGTGTGGCCCCTGTGCGCTGAGAAGACGGGATGAGACTAGTCAGAAGGCCCCGCTGCAGCCGATTGTCACCCGCCAGCCGTTGGAGTTGGTCGCTCTGGACCATGTCAAGCTCACGCCTAGCCGAAGTGGATATATATATACCCTGACCATCGTGGACCACTATTCAAGATTCATGGTAGTGGTCCCCGTCAAGGATTTAACGGGCCGCACCGCAGCCGGAGTCTTTCAGGCGTACTTTTTGCGGCTGTATGGCTACCCGAAAAAGGTGCTCACGGACCAGGGCCTGGCCTTCGAGGCGGAGGTCTTTCAAGAGTTCTGCAACTTGTATGGGTGCAAGAAAATCCGGACCACAGCCTACCATGCCCAGACTAATGGGATGTGTGAGAAGATGAATCACCTGGTCCTTAACCTCTTCAAGACCCTGCCCCTGGAAGAACGAAACTTGTGGCCCGAGAAGCTGCCCGACTTGGTGGACATGTACAATAATATCCACTGCAGCTCCACTAAATGCACGCCTGCGTACCTGATGAGAGGCCGGCCTGGAAGGCTGCCGGTGGATCTAGAATTGGAAATCGAGGTATCTGAAACTCTTCCCCCACTGCCAATTGGGATATCAAGCGACAGAAGCAGTACTGACAGATCCAAGAGTATGTGGAAAGGAATTTGCGCCAGAGCCGGGAGAGGCAAGAACAACGTTTCAACAAACGGGCTCAGGCTGCCCCTTTCGGACCCAGAGATGTGGCACTGAAGAGGTAAAGGAGAACGCACAAGCTTGATGACCAGTGGGAGAGGACCCCCTATGTCATCCAGCCCCCCTGGATGGGAGGACCGATAGACGTATCTGATGAGTCGAGACCAGGGGAAGACCACGGCCACTATTTCCAGGGACCACCTGAAGAAGTGCCCAGAGCCCCTTAAGTTGGTATAAGAAATTCTCACTCCTACGCCGAGCGTGGACAAGAAGAAAGAGGTGATCTACACAGTGATGGGTGATTTTCCATCTGATTGGCCTATGCAGAATGGCGCAGTGATTGTTCCCGTTATAATGTTCCCACAACCCGTGGAAGAAATATAGCCAGAGAGGTCCGTCAGCGATACACCAGAACGAGTGCCCATGCACCTACACCACGCCCCCGCAGGTCTCTGCCAGCCACACCCAACACTCGGGAAGAGGGACGTGTTGTCCCCTCTCCTCCACCAGTCAGACACGAGAGTATTGGGCCCAGAAGGTCCACACGCCCTAATTTCGGTCAGCCCCCGCTCAGATACAGGGAGATCGCAATCTAGGGGTGTTGCATGTTAATTGTGTAAATAGATGTATGAATGACTGTCAATTGACCGAGAGTCTCACCTGATTCAGAATGTTAAAGAGGTAGTGGTTCTCGGCTACCTTTCTGCAAGTCCCCGTTGGGACCCTGTTGATGTTCCCGTTTTAATTTCACATATAAAAAGACATGGCTGAGAACTTGCAGGCCAACCCATAAACTATTGGGTCTTGTAAATAGCCCCAGGCCACCCTTTTCATCATGTCGCAGTCTCCAGTGAGGCTGGTTGGAGGAAGGGCCTGTGGCAGAGTAGGCCGAGGTTCCGTCACCATGGCAACCGGTGACTACCCTCCAGGTCAGGGGTCCCCTGGACTTGGGGCCTCTGAGAGAGACTGCCGGGTAAGGAACTTATTACCAGGCCCGTGTGGGCACCACCCGGACCCGAACCCGTTTCCTGGACTAGGGAAAAGGGGTACGCACCAGTGCTTAGCAGTGGCACCAGGGCTAGGTTTGTTTGGGTGGGCTAAGGTGAAAAGGACATGGTCCTGTCCCGGTTAATAAAACTGTTATGCAACGTTTAAATAACATGCCTCCCGTTAAGGGAAGAAACTAAAATCTTTCTGAATGTAAATATGTTATTATGCTTGTAAATGTTTTACCCCCTTTTTCAATCTTTTTCAGTTAAACAAAATAAACCGGTGGTGGTCGGACAGCCCGCGGACGGTCTGTGTTTAACCAAGGGGGAGTGTGACGCCCTGGCCGGGCCAGGTAGTCACAGATAGGCCCCTGCACAACACGTTTCCCTCTCAGGTG
Source organism: Anomaloglossus baeobatrachus (assembly GCF_048569485.1). Taxonomy (NCBI): domain Eukaryota; kingdom Metazoa; phylum Chordata; class Amphibia; order Anura; family Aromobatidae; genus Anomaloglossus; species Anomaloglossus baeobatrachus. The sequence goes on along the minus strand of NC_134361.1, from coordinate 157,648,306 downwards.
ACATCAGCCAACCTTCAAAACCCTAGTCACCCCCCTCAGGGCTAGATGGACCCACCAGGGGGCGGATCCAGGCGGTTGGAAGACGCCCACCAAGGAGTCTAGACAGCCCGAGGCGGGAAAACAGAGAGTCTACAGTCAGTTCAGTTTGAGAGTTCAAGGAGAGTGGAGGTCAGGCCTGTGTGTCAGGCCTGAAGTAAACTGACAGGTACCAGGGTAGGAGCCCTTGTGCCTTTGGCTAGGAGGCAAACGGCGGTCTCCATCTGCAGGAGCCGGGAAGACGGCTCGGGGGAACCGAGGTGGACCGGGACAGGGTAGTGGCCCGCCAGTACCGACCCGGTGAACCGACTTGGAAACCGGAGCACACATTGGGGTACTCAGACCCTGAAGCTAGATCCAGAAGCGACTGGAACTGGTTAATTAACTGATTGAGGTCAGGACTAGAGGTCCTGTCCCACCCAAAGTCCCAATAGAAGGAAACAGCCTACCAAGGGGGATAACAGGCCACCGCCAGGGCTCAGAGATCCCACGGACCAGCGTCTGCGGGCAAGGCTCCTTAGGCCACATCCAGGCGGGAGCGGACTCCTGAAGTTGCAAGCACAGGCAGTCCACCATTACACAAAAGTGCAGGAGAAAGACACAGACCACCAGCCGGGTGGGGGACCAGAACGCAGCCGGCTGCGGGCACCGACCACCATCACCTTGGTTTACCAGAGACTCGTGTGTTTCCTTCACTAGTGAGTACACCAGTACTCTGCAGTTGCCCATCTCCCTGCACCAGCGAATCCCAAAGGGTCCCGGGGCCACCATCCCTGCCCACGGAGGGGTTAACAACTTGCTGCACAACATCTCCCCCCGGGTGCCCCGTAACTGCAGCGGTGGTGTCCAAACTCACCACATACTGTGGGTGGCGTCTCGAACCTAGTACGGCCCAGCCTGTACATATACGTCCTACATCCACCACCTCCAAACCCTATTCATTCGGAGTGTCCGAGGGATCCCCCGGTTCCAGAGAACCTCGAGCCACCCACCGGAAGGCCCGGACCTGAGCAGTGGCAGGCTGCCGGCACGGGGGCGGCACGTGTACACTGTGCATAAGCAGAAACTTGTTAATCACTGGAATCTGGGTCTCAGCCCCTACATCATGCTAGTCTCAGATTACATAACAAAAACCTACAGACAGATATCCTTTAAGCTGTCTTAATTAACAAGAGTTTTCTGTGATCTTAAAAGTTAATACCATTATTTATCATTTAATTCCAGCCCTGAACCATTGATAGTCCTCATAGATCCTGCAGCGATGACCTCCCATCAGATGCCGCGTGAATGATGGACAAGACATCATCACTGCAAGACTGACAGGGTCCAACAAAGAAGAGTAGCGAGGAATAATGGTTACTTTATATTAGAATATCCTTACTAATGGGCAAATTTGTAAAATTAGGGAAAACCCATTTGAAGACGGTAATAAAACTCCCTTTAGTCTGTTTTTTTTTCTTTTCTATATATATTGCAGTCTGCACATATGAATATAGCTTAAAGGGCGTAAGACATACAAGTAAGGTATGATCTGCGGAGTAATGGTTTACCTGCATCTTTAGAGTAATGTGCAAAAGGTCAAGGCTACACTAGAAATCATCATATGAATTGTAGATGTGTCTGGTGAGGCTCATACACTGCAGTCTCTGCACTCAGGTAGCCCTACAAGCATTAGAAATACCTCAGCTGTTCCTCGCACCCATTGGCCGCACAAGACTAGCTCAATCCCTCCATTGGCTTCACATACCTGTTATTATGTCTTCATCCAACCCCTCTTCAACTCCTCCCTCTCCAGGTAAAGGAAAAAAACCCTACAGAGCACGCTTATCCTCTAATTTCCACCCAAGGATCTAACTGAGGCGAAATACAGATTTTCTCGATCTCTTTATATATCTAAATATAGGGTCCAGGTATGACCCTGCATACCAGTTCTGGTAACCGTGCTGTGTATTCCCAACTAAAGCCAGTGAATATGTCTGGGGAAAGTGTGGAAGACAATGCTGTGTTCGAGGATATCAAGCCTGCTATAAGGATGCTAGAAACCCAACCTGAGCTCAGTGAGGTGAGAGTAATACCAACACACAAGACCTAGGATTTCTGTTCTTTTACTTATTGAGGTTCTATTCGCTCACGGTGAAATTACTTTATGGCTTTCCTATTTTCTCTTTCTCCTGTATTTTGGCTCACTTTCATTATTGTTCAATTCAATTTTATGTGTAATGAAATGTGTATAAATCTTCCTCAACTTGTGCAGATCCTGTAAACTATAATGTATAATATATATATATATATATATATATATCATTATATATGTACATATATGTGTGTGTGCGCATATGTGTGAGTGTATAATATATATATATATATATATAAAAAATGTGTGTGTGTGTGTGTATATATATATATATATATATATATCTATGTATGAGTATATATATGTGTGAGAGTCTATATATATATATATATATATGTATATATATACATATATATATGTATATATACTATATATAAAATGTGTGTGTATATATATATATATATATATATATATATATATATATACACACACAATATAATAATAGGTAGCTAGGCAGATAGATGATAGGTAGATAGATAAATAGATACAATACATAGATAGATAGATACATACATGCATAAAGTAGATAGAGAGATAGAAAGATAGATATATAAGAGATAGATAGATAGATGGAAAGGAAAATAGAGTAGAGAGATAGAAAGATAGATAGATAATAGATAGAGAGTAAAGTAAATAGCTAATAGAATGATAAATAGATAAGTAGAAAGAAAGAAAGAAAATTAGATGTGTATATATATATAGGTAGATAAATTATTGTCACTGAAATTTATATATGATCTATTATGGAACAAATGTACAAATGTAATCACCAGGGATAAATCTTTGCATTATGTATGTTTCCTTTTATTTATCCTACATGTTGCCACATATGATATATACTGTAGGTATATAAGATAAGGACGTGGACACAACTTCCCGAAAAGTTTGTAGGTTGTATCAGAAAAGTAAGTGCTAGGAATCTGATAACAATCCTCAAACAATTCTGTAATAGAACTTTACTTACTTTTGAGCTCTTCTATATGAATGTATTTGGCATACAAACGATAGTATAGTTGATGGTGACTTTGCGGTTCTAAAGAGAGAGATACAGTATATCAGAATTATGTTATATGATAGAATAACTGGGCCGACAAGGACTTATTGTCACTTAGGCTACTTTCACACATCCGGTTTGAGCAGTGAGGCTCAATCCGGCTGTGAAACCTATGCAACGGATGCGGTGAAAACACCGCATCCTTTGCATAAATTTTTACATGCGGCCCGTCCGTTTTTTTCCGGTTGCGGCACACTACTGAGCATGTGCAGTGGAAGAAACCGCATGCGGCGGCCGGATGCGTTTTTTCCGCATTGTGCCGCATCTGGCGTCCATAAGCATGCATTGAAAAATGCGCCGCAGAGGCCGGAAGCGGCACGATACGTTTTTTTTGCCGGACAAAAAAACGTTGCAAGATACGTACGTTGCCTCCGGCCGCCGCTTTAATTAGTTTTGCCGCATCCGGAAATAAACGGATGCAACACAAAGCCATCAGGCACAATCCGGTAACAATGCAAATCTATGGGGATAAAACGGATGCGGTACCAGATCTGTTTTACCCGTTTTTTTCCGGATTGTGCCTGATGGAAAAAACCTGATGTGTGAAAGTAGCCTTACACAGAGCCGATTCCATGAGCCTACGGCAGGTATCACAATGTTCAGATTCCTTTTATTTAATAAACGCCTGAGGACAAGATAATGCATTTTTACCAGGGAGTGGAGACAAAAGCAGCATCTGGACAGGATAGCCCTACGCCCTACCTGTCTAACTAGATTCTTCTTGCACATGCAGTAGTAGAAATCTACTTGGTAATATATACATGAAACATTTTTACATAAATTTAACTCTTTTGGACAATTAAATCAGTTCAATTACAAAATAAAATGTAAATATCAGGACCCTCAAAGAGATTACCCAGGTGGGATGTAGACCGTTCCATCACTGGCTTTTTGAATATTTTAGGAAAATGTTTATTTAATGGAAGAAGGACCTAAATGTACGGATAAGTATTGTATTCAAAGATGTATCAAAAACAGCAATTACTAATAATATATATAAACTACATATTGTATGTATAGATTAATTCCTGTATGATCCACATAATGACTATTTAGTAACTTTCTCCGTCCTGTCGATTCGGCGGCCTGCAATCCCAGGTGTGCGAGAGGGCATGCACACGGGAGTGGCCGGTTAATGATTAAACCTCTTCCTATTGTAATATCACAATTTTACCTCATTCCTTATTGAAGATAAGAATTATTGCAGTTACGTGTCTGTGTAGAAAAATGAAAACATGTTCAAATGCCGTATAAAAGCCTGACTACGTGCCTATGAAATGGTGCCTGGATAAGAGAATGTACGAAGCCTAAGTGGCTCGGAAAAGCTGAGCCCTAAGATATCTAGGAAAAGATAAGATGTCTAGGAAAAATCCTTAGAATTACACTCCGTCTTGTGTAACTGTTATTGGAATATTATTATATAAAATCTTAGTTTGTTACAGGAAGGATTAGAGGAGGAAAATTAGAGAAAATGGGCTCTTAAAAGTACAAGAGATTCATGCTGCTTCATTACAGTGGCATGAATCAGTCAATAGCTATAGTATGTTCACGGAAAATATACTGGGAAAATGAATCCCAAGACTAGGCGTCTTGGGTAAGTAATCCAAGATGGCTTCTTCCTGCCTCGCTCACCATAACAGAGCTCTCTATACGTATGGAAGGACCTGTCAGTCATGGGAGAGCGGGGCAGGAAGAAGCTACCATGGACCAGCCTGTCTGTGTAATCTCCCGTCTGGCTCAGTCCTCAACAGCTTTTAAAGTATGTTTTTTTCTGAAACTGCGCAGCGTTTCAGAGTCAAACGTGGCTGATACATGATGGCCGTGGATCAAGCAGCACATAACAGCTGTCAGGTTCCCTTGAAAAGCCATCCATGGACCATGGCATTCAGACTAGTCCAAGGAGCCAATCCACAGCGGTTTTCCCCTATACACACACATGTAGGCAGATAAGTACCATTTTCTTCCTTTATTTCACCACTGCTTAGGTATCACTCAGTAATGTATGATCAGAGTGTGTTGTAAAATATTCACCGGTCACTGTCTTCTTCTCTGCTCTGATCCCGCTCTGTCATCTTGTGACCACAGTTCTGACTCCCCAGAAATCACTACTACGGTAGGTATGAGCGGACATGTGGAATTCCCGTTCAGTGGGTTCAGCCGAACTTTAGATATAGTTATGTTCTGGTCCCGGACTTCACCTGAATCCCATTATAAGTCACTAATTGGGCAGTTCGGCTCTCTGTCCATATGCAGTCAGCCATAAACGGATCACTTCCGGGAGAGGGAGAGTTATTTTAATTTTTTTTTGTACACATTACACAAGATAGGGCTGATTTTACCCCTATGTGAGCCGTTCAAACAGTGCAAGTGGCTCACACTGGCCTGAGCACGAAGCTTATGTGAGAACACCAATGCTCACGTGAGAGGTTTGCTTACATGAAGCACCCAAACGCCAAACTTGAACACTGATTCCTGTGTTTGATACGAACACTGAAATTTACTGTTCGGGTTCACTCATTTCTAATCACTGCCAAACATTACTTTTTCTCTTCATGTAAGTCTATGAGAGCCTTCTTCTGAGTCTGAGACTTAGGTCGTAGATTCTCTCATGCAAGAGATTTGGGCCAATTATTTTAATGGCACTCGGATCAAACTCTGCCACAGCTTGATCGAAGTGTAACCTCTGAGTGATCTGATTCTCTAGTATGCAAGAATCGAAGCACAAGTGTAGAGAAGACGGAGAACTGTATTTCTCCATCTTCACCATTGTCTGTGTTCTCGGTAATAGGACTGTACCAGATGACATCTGAGTGAAGTCCAGTGATTTCCACGCACTCATGTACTTTTTTGGGTGTGCGCCGCCCAATATATGCTACCACTCTCAGCATGCTGTGAGTGTTTTCTCATTATGAATCAGCATGAGAAAAAAAATCACAGATCTGTACTGCCCTATAGTATAATACTGGAGTGAGTGCTATACGGTAAAACATTGGATAGCACCCGGCCGGGTTATTTACTCGTGTAAGCGAGCCCTCACTATGAGAAGTGACTTCCTGTCTCTGCACCGGAATGATCTGAGTGGTCATAACTGCGGTCACATGGTCCAGAAGAGGACCGGATGGAAATGGCAGAAGAGGGCAACCAGTAAATATTTTACTACACATGTAATATATTACTGATGCATGTTACACCCTTAAAGGGCGTACCTATCCGGTGGTGAAATATATTTTTTTTTTTTTATTTTTTTTTTAAAAGGCAACATCATACTTTCAATGCAAACTGTGCATGATTTTTTTAAGGACATTTTATCCCATTTATGTAACATATGAATGCTATGATTTCATTCTCTGCTTAAGCTGGTTCAAAACTTGAACAACAGATTAAAATACTTATAACTTGATCATACTTAATACATTCTGCTAGAGAGAGTACTTGTGATTACAGAGCAAAAAAAGTTCTTCGATTATGCAGTTAAATAGCTTCAGGGAACATACCAGAACTATGATGTATGCAAGCTAAGGACATGTAAAGCAAAGTGTGCTACCAAATGGAAACGATAGTCTGCTCCGGGACCAGAGTCAGGCTGTGTAGGGTATGGAGCAGTTCATTTAGTGGGGTCCTGCAAATAAATTGGGGGTATCATCACATATTAAAAAAGATAACGATGTTGCTTACACATTAGAAGGTATATGACGAACAGTATACAGCTTGGTGTATAAACACCTATGAAACAGCAAAAGGTTTTGAAGAGGAGGTCTCAAAATGGTGACTTTTGTGAGTAGCCATGTACAGAAGAGCAGGTCTGATTGGGGGTAAGGTAGGAACTAGTGATGAGCGAGTATGCTTGTTACTACTCGGTACTCGCACGAGTATCACTGTACTCGGGCTACTCGGCGGGTACCGAGTAATTTTGCAATACTCGTGCTTTACTCGTGGTCTTCATTTCTGCATGTTGGCGCTCTTTTGAGAGCCAGCCCTCATGCAGGGATTGGCTGGCAGACCACTGCAATGCAACAGCCCTGTTAGTTGTGGAATTGCAGTGATTGGCCGGCCTGCACAGCGTGACCGAGCCTTTATACCGGCCGGCGCGCTGTGCTCTGTACACAGCCATCTCATATTCCCTGCTTTCCACGCCCACAGGCGCCTATGATTGGTTGCAGTGAGACACGCCCCCACGCTGAGTGACAGGTGTCACACTGCACCCAATCACAGCAGCCGGTGGGCGGGTCTATACTGTGCAGTAAAATAAATAAATAAATAATTAAAAAAAACGGCGTGCGGTCCCCCCAATTTTAATACCAGCCAGATAAAGCCATACAGCTGAAGGCTGGTATTCTCAGGATGGGGAGCTCCACGTTATGGGGAGCCCCCCACCCTAACAATATCAGTCAGCAGCTGCCCAGAATTGCCGCATACATTATATGCGACAGTTCTGGGGCTGTACCCGGCTCTTCCCGATTTACCCTAGTGCGTTGGCAAATCGGGGTAATAAGGAGTTAATGGCAGCCCATAGCTGCCACTAAATCCTAGATTAATCATGTCAGGCGTCTCCCCGAGATTCCTTCCATGATTAATCTGTAAATTACAGTTAAAAAACACACACACCCGAAAAATCCTTTATTAGAAATAAAAAACACTAACAAAGTCCCTCATTACCAATTTATTAACCCCGACAAACCCTCCATGTCCGGCGTACTCCACGGACTCCGGCGTCGCGTCCAGCTCTGCTGCATGGAAGTGACAGGAGCTGCAGAAGACACCGCCGCTCCGGTCACCTCCACGCAGCTAATGAAGGGAATAGCGCGATCAGCTGCTGTCAGTCAGGTAACTCCCGGCCACCGCTGGATCCAGCGGTGGCCGCGATTAACCTCAGTGACAGCAGCTGATCGCTATACTCACCTCAGTTGGTGCATGGAGCTGACTGGAGTGGCGGTGAGTAGCGCGATCAGCTGAGCTGTCACTGAGGTTACCCGCGGCCACCGCTGCATCCACCGCTGGATCCAGGTAACCTCAGTGACAGCTCAGCTGATCGCTATACTCATCTCATTAGCTGCGTGGAGGTGACCGGAGCGGCGGTGTATTCTGCAGCTCCTGTCACTTCCATGCAGCAGAGCTGGACGCGACGCTGGAGGACTGTGGAGTACGCCGGACATGGAGGGTTTGTCGGGGTTAATAAATTGGTAATGAGGGACTTTGTTAGTGTTTTTTATTTCTAATAAAGGATTTTTCGGGTGTGTGTGTTTTTTAACTGTAATTTACAGATTAATCATGGAAGGAATCTCGGGGAGACGCCTGACATGATTAATCTAGGATTTAGTGGCAGCTATGGGCTGCCATTAACTCCTTATTACCCCGATTTGCCAACGCACTAGGGTAAATCGGGAAGAGCCGGGTACAGCCCCAGAACTGTCGCATCTAATGTATGCGGCAATTCTGGGCGGCTGCTGACTGATATTGTTAGGGTGGGGGGCTCCCCATAACGTGGAGCTCCCCATCCTGAGAATACCAGCCTTCAGCCGTATGGCTTTATCTGGCTGGTATTAAAATTGGGGGGACCACACGCCGTTTTTTTTAATTATTTAATTATTTATTTCACTGCACAGTATACACACACCGGCTGCTGTGATTGGGTGCAGTGAGACAGCTGTCACTCAGTGTGGGAGCGTGTCTCACTGCAACCAATCATAGGCGCCGAAAAGCAGGAAAGCAGGGAATAGGAGATTGATTAATGAGCGGCCGGCTTTTTCAAAAGAGGAAAAGCCACCGGAGTTTGAACAGCTGTGCAGCGCCGCGGCAGTGATCGGGGAACGGTAAGTAAGAGAGAGGGGGGGGAACTGACCGACAGACTGTGAGAGGGGGACAGACAAGACAGAGAGAGACAGACCGACGGACTGAGGGAGATAGAATAAAAAAAAAAAAATGACCGACATCGCTAGTAAAAAGCACAAAACGTGCGTTTTGGACATCGGAGTGCCACACAAGGTTTTCATGTAAAATCTTTCATGTATTAATCTCAAAAAGTAACATACACCAGCTCTATCTCACTATTGGGTATGTGCCCTTAACATTTCCGCCATGAAAATTCATTTTGGTGTCATTTTGGAAGGTTTTCTGGTGAGTCCGTAAAAATGGCGTAAAACTCGGACAAAATTGTTCAGAGCTGTGACTTTTGAGTGATAAATGCTTCAAGGGGTCTTCCCCATGCTGATGCCATGTCATTTGAGCACTCTTCTGAGACTTTTGTGACATTTTTAGGGTTTCTACATGCTGCCGGGGGGTCATTTCACAAAAATACTCGGGTCTCCCATAGGATAACATTGGGCTCGGTGCTCGGGCCGAGTACACGAGTATCTTGGGAGGCTCGGCCCGAGCTTCGAGCACCCGAGCTTTTTAGTACTCGCTCATCACTAGTAGGAACCCCTGGATCTTGGTATTCTGCCTTGGTAATGGGGTCTTTGGGTGTCACTACTGTGAGGGGTAGGAACTGGATGTGGCTCGCGAACCTCGCTCAGAGCTGAATGTGGCTCGCGAACCTCGCTCAGAGTTGAATATGGCTCATAAACCTTGCTCAGAGCTGAATGTGCCTTGTGAACCTCACTGAGAACTGAATGTGGCTTGTGAACCTTTCTCAGAGCTAAATGTGGCTCGCAAATCTTGTTCAGAACTGAATGTGGCTCATGAACCTCGCTCAGAACTGAATGTGGCTTGTGAACCTTGCTCAGAGCTGAATATGGCTCATGAAACTCGCTCAGAACTGAATGTGGCTCATGAGAGCTGAATGTGGCTTGCGCACCTCGCTCAAAGCTGAATGTGCCTCTCAAAGTCAGAAAGGTAGGGGAACTCTGTCCTATACAATGCATGTGTACCGCCCCGCGCTCGGCTGCAGCCGAGCTGCTTGGATCCGGGCTCGTTTGGTGGGTGGCTCGAGCGCCTCTGGACCTGGGGGTCACGTCGCTCTGCAAGGGGGTGGGTTGCTGGCGATCTCGATGGGGGGGTGGTTAGGTAGGTGTACGGCCGGAGCCGTGTTTGAGTTTGTGATGCCACCCATGGGATGTGGTGAAAGTGTAGACACCACCGCTGCAGTTACGGGAGCACCCGGGGAAGATGGTCATGCAGCAAGATGTTAACCCCTCCGTGGGCAGGGATGGTGTCCCCGGGACCCGTTTGGGGAGAGTAGTGGCTGGGTGGTGCAGGGCGGCACGCGGACGGATGGCACTGTTGTACTCACGATTATTAACACACACAAGTCTCTGGTAAACAAAGTTGATGGTGGTCGGTGCCCGCAGCCGGCTGCGTCTGGTCCCCCACCCGGGTTGGTGGTCTTGGCCTTTCTCCTGCACCGTGTTGTGTTTGTATAGACTGCCTGTGCTTCAGCAACGGGAGTCCGCTCCCCGGCTATGTATGTGTTGGTGGAGTCCGTTTGCCCGCAGACGCTGCCCCGTGGGATCTCTCTGCCTGTGCGGTGGCTTTCTATCCCCCTCGGTGGGCTGTTGTCTTCAGTCGGGACTTGGGATGGGAATGGACCTAAAGTCCAGACCTCAGTCAGTAAATTCGATGTGGTCCAGTGGCTTCAGGGCCTCGTTCCGGGTCTGAGTACCCCCCTGGTACTCCGGTTTCCAGTCGGTTCCCCGGTTCGTTAACGGCGGCCACTACCCTGTCCCGATCCCTTACAGTTCCACCTGGCCGTCTTCCCGGCTCCTGCAGGCTAAAGCCACCGCCTGCTTCCTAGCCAAGACGTGTGGGCTACGACCCTCACACCTGTCAGTTTCCGCTGCAGACCTGTCACCACAGGCCTGCTGCACTCTACTCCTCTCCTCTCAACTCCAACTCACAACTAACAACTGACAAATGACAACTGCTGTTTCTCCTGCCTCAGGCCCTCTGGACTCCTTGGAGAGCGTGGCTAACTGCCTGGCTCCGCCCCCTGGTGTGACCATTAAGCTCTGAGGAAGGTGACTAGGTTTTAATGTGGTTGGCTGCTGGTACTTTTTTTAGGGGACAGGTGTTGTGCGGGGCCTATCTGTGACTACCTGGCTAGTCCAGGGCGTCACACTCCCCCTTGGTTAACTACAGACCGTCCTCGGGCTGTCCGACCACCACCATTTATTTTTCTGAACTGAAAAAGATAAAAACATATTTACAGGTATACTAACATTTATACAATTCAAGCATATTTTTGGTTTTCTTCCCTTGCGGGAGGCATGTCACTTTAACCGTTGCAACAATAAAACATTTTTAATAACCGGGAACAGGACGAGACCGGGTCCTTTCAGTCACCCACCCAAGCAAACCTGCCCCATTGATGCTGCCTCTAAGAAACAGGCAGCACCCCTTTTCCCTAGTCCAGGAAACAGGAACGGGTCCGGGTATTGCCCAAACGGGCCGGGTACAAAGTTCCATACCCGACAGTCTCTCAGAGGCCCCACGTCCAGGGGACCCCTGACCCAGAGGATTGTCACTGGTTGCATTGGTGACAGGGCCTCGGCCATCGCATTCCCGCAGGCCCTTCCTCCAACCTGCCTCTCCGGAGGCTGTGGGATCTGAAAGGGTGGTCCAGGATTATTTACAAGCCCAAAAGTTATTGGGTTGCCTGCAAGTTCTCGGCCTTGTTCATGGTTTTAAAGCAGGGAAATCAACAAGGTCCCAACGGGGATGGGCAGTATGGTCCCAACGGGGACTTCAACATGGTAGTCGGGATCCGCTACCTTTAACACTGGTGCTCTTAATCAGGTGAGAGTCTCGGGTGATAGGCATTCATTCACACACATATGTACATAATCAACAGACTGCACCCCTCCTAGATGGCAGTTTCCCTGTACCTAAGTGGGGGCTGACCTAGGTTAGGGCGTGTGGACCTTCTGGGTCCAATACTCTCAGGTGGAGGCAATGGGGGAGAGGGGACGACCGGTCCCTCTTCCCGAGTTTCAGGTATGGCGGGTAGAGACCTGCGAGGGCGTGGTGTAGGTGCATCCCTAGGCGCTGGCTCGAGTGGCTCACTGGCGGGCATCTGCGGCTCTATTTCTTCCACGGGTTGTGGGAACATTATTACAGGAACAATCATCGTGCCGTTCCCATCGCGGCTGGGCGGACTACCGGGGCCGATATTCTTCCTGCGGCAGGCGGGTCACCGCCAGCGGCTGCACGGGGAATCGCCACCGGGACCTTGGGGCCTGCCAATTCTGCGACCGGAGCGGGAGCTGCAGCTTTCTCACCGGCTGCCTCCCCCGCAGGCGCCGCCGCTCCAGCGTTCGGCACGGGACTGGCATCGGGTTCAGGAGCAGACATCTTCCATCCGCTCCCCTTGATCTTTTCGCGGCCTTCCCTTTCCCAGCCGGACAGCTTCGCTTTGCGACCGCTCACTTTCTCTGCAAGGCCGCTTTCTCTGGTGGCGGGGCTTCCGCTTTTGCGCAACGGATCACCGCTGACTTCAACTTCAAGGCGCACTTCACTAGGTAAGTGAATGGTTTCAATCCTGTTTGTGACACCAGAAGAGTCGATGTGTACCGCCCCGCGCTCAGCTGCAGCCGAGCCACTCGGATCCGGGCTCGTTTGATGGGTGGCTCGAGCGCCTCTGGACCCGGGGGTCACGTCACTCTGCAAGGGGGTTGCTGGCGATCTCGATGGGGGGGTGGTTAGGTAGGTGTACGGCCGGAGCTGTGTTTGAGTTTGTGACGCCACCCGAGGGACGTGGTGAAAGTGTAGACACCACCGCTGCAGTTACGGGGGCACCCGGGAAAGATGGTCGTGCAGCAAGATGTTAACCCCTCCGTGGGCAGGGATGGTGGCCCCAGGACCCGTTTGGGGAGAGTAGTGACTGGGCGGTGCAGGGCGGCGTGTGGACGGATGGCACTGTTGTACTCACGATTATTGACACACACAAGTCTCTGGTAAACAAAGTTGATGGTGGTCGGTGCCCGCAGCCGGCTGCGTCTGGTCCCCCACCCAGGTTGGTGGTTTTGGCCTTTCTCCTGCACCGTGTTGTGTTTGTGTAGACTGCCTGTTTCAGCAACGGGAGTCCGCTCCCCAGCTATGTATGTGTTGGTGGAGTCCGTTTGCCCGCAGACGCTGGCCAGTGGCATCTCTCTGCCTGTGCGGTGGCTTTCTATCCCCCTCGGTGGGCTGTTGTCTTCAGTCGGGACTTGGGATGGAAATGGACCTAAAGTCCAGACCTCAATCAGTTAATTCGACGTGGTCCAGTGGCTTCTGGGCATCGTTCCGGGTCTGAGTACCCCCCTGGTGTTCCGGTTTCCAGTCGTTTCCCCGGTTCGGTACCTTTTTAGGGGACAGGTGTTGTGCGGGGCCTATCTGTGACTACCTGGCTAGTCCAGGGCGTTTAACACATGGGTTAAAGAAATGCTGCAAAAAGTAAGAATATTTTAAAAATTAGATGTTAGAAGTTTATTTTTATCAATTATCAAAATGTAAAGTCAATGGACAAAAATTACATCTAAATCAAATCAATATTTGACGTGATTGCTGTTTGATTCCAAAACGACATCAATTCTTCTAGGTACATGTGCACAAACTCAGGGATTTTCTAGAAATATATTCAAGTGTATACAGTAAGTGTATACCAAACAGGTGATAATGATCATCAATTTTGAATGTAGGTTAACACACAATCATTATCTGCAACAAAACAACTGTGTTTGAGGGTTAAAACATGGTGAGAAACAGCAAACTTTTCATACACAGGTGAGGTTATGGAAGACAATTTCGTGTCACAGGTCATTCACCATGGCTAGACTGAGCACAGCAACAAGTACTTGTACTGCATCGGTAAGGTGTCTCCCGGACAAAGATTTCAAAGCAGACTGGGGTTACATGGTGTGCTGAGATCTTTTGAAGATGCACCAAGAAATAGACAATGTTGAGCACCACAGACTCTGGTCGGCCAAGTAAACTTAGTGGAGCAGATGAAAGACACATAATACTTCCCTATCAAATCAGATGTCCAGTAGTGTCATCAGCTCAGAACTGGCACCAACCAGAGGGACCAGCTACACTCATCTTCTGTTTGGAGATGTCTGGCCAGACGTAGTCTTCAAGGAACAATTGTGACATAAGGACTATACCTTAGACATGGAAAGCATAGAAACTGGAGAGTAGAAAAATGGACATAGGTGCTTTGGACTGATATTGAGTAAAAATTAGAAATCTTTGGCTGTTATTGAGGAAAGAGCTGGCGAACAATACAATAAATAGTACCTACATTCAACAGTACAGCACAGTGGAGGGTCCTTGCAAGTTTGGGGCTGCATTTCGGTAAAAGGACTTGTGGATTTGGTCAAGATTAATGGTGTCCTCAATGCTGAGAAATACACACAGATACTTATCCATCATGTAATACCTTCAGAGAAGAGTCTAATTGGCCCCAAATGTATTTTAAAACAGGGCATCATCCAAGTCATTAACCCGTTCATGCCGTGGCTATGTTTTGTTTTTGTCCATTTGCTTTTACCTCCCCTTCTTCGAAGAGCCATACCTTTTTTATTTTTCTATTATTATAGCCGTGTGATGGCTTTTTCTTGCAGGACGAGTTATTTTTTTTTTAAAGACACCACTAATTTGACCAAGTAGTGTACTAGAAAATGTGAAAAATATTCCAAGTGCAGTGAATTTTCAAAAAAAGTGCAATTCCACAATGATTTTTTTGTCTTATATTTATCATGTTCACTATTATTTTAAAACTGATCGAGTAAAATGATTCTCCAGGTCAGTATGAGTATGCCACTACCAAACATGTATGTCCTATGAATGCGGTTCGCTGCTGACATTCACAGGAGGATCATGATCACAGACGCAGGGATCATCAGCTGACTTCTAGCTGTCATGAAACACCAGTTGGTGGATGGGAGTGCTGATGGGAGGGAGTAATGATGCGTTCACCACCAGTGCTTGTTAAATGCCGCTGTCAGAGATTAACAGCGAGATTTTACTTGTTAACAACAGTGGTCAGATCTCCTATCCACCTGTGGTTGTTAGAGGCACATGATGGCTGATTAATTCAGATGTCATGTGCGGGGAAAAATGCAGTGTGTGCTAGCTCGCATCAAAGTAAGAGACATGACATTTGAGGTAAATATTCCTCATATGTTGTGTAAGGGGTTAGTCATTAACATCAATGTAAAGAGAAAGAATGAGTCTTGGAAGTGATGATTTGGCCCAAACTGAGCCCTCATCCCAACACCAAGACTGTATAGGCATTACATTAAGAGACAGTAGGATTTGAACAAGCCTACATCCACAGATCTGTGGTTAGTTCACCGAGATGTTTGGAACAACCTCCCTGCTGAGTTCCTTCAAACACTGTCTACAAATACCAAGAACAATTTATGCCGTTTTTAAAGCAAAGAACGGTCACACAAAATATTTATTCGATTTAGGTTTCTCTTTTGTACATTCACTTAAAGGGAACCTGTCACCAGATTTTTCCCTATTAAACTAAAAGAATCACCTTCTGCAGCTCCTAGGCTGCATTCTATGAAGGTGCACCTTGTTCCCTGACTCCCCTTCCAGATCCCAAAAATAACTTTCTAAAACCTGACCGTTAGGTATGCTAATTACCTGTGTTGGCCAGATGGGCATGCTCATTTTCTGCTCCAGTCCCTCCTCCTGCCGCTGATCGCCGTCATCCTTTCTTCTTATTGACAAGATGACGCCTCATCCAGCATCTTCATTGCATTTTCAAATCTCGCGCCTGTACAGCTATGTTGGCTCGCACAGGCACAGTTAGCTCCGCCATATCGCGGGCAGAGCAGAAAACATAGCTTCCCATGCTTGCGCCGGTGAGCTAAGTGCTCAGGCGCGAGATTATTGCAGATTATGGCAGAGCTAACTGCGCTTGCGCGAGCGGAGATAACTGCACATGTGCAAGATTTGAGAATGCAACGAAGATGATGACGGAGGCGTCATCACGTCAATCAAGAAAGGAGGACGGCGATCAGTGGCAGGAGGAGGGACAAGAGCAAAAAATGAGCCCGCCCATCTGGCCAAAACCGGTAATTAGCATACCTAATGGTCAGGTTTGATAAAGTTAATTTTGGGGTCTGGAAGGGGAGTCAGGGCCAAGGTGCACCTTCATAGAATGCAGCCCAGGAGCTGTAGAAGGTGACACTTTTAGATTAAAAGGGATAAATCTGGTGACAGGTTCCCCTTAACACTTTATTGTTAAAATAAACTATTAGCACTACTTTTTCTAAAAGAATTCTGACTTTGCAGCAATTTTTCCACACCCATCTAAAAGATTTACATAGTACTGTATATACAGTATATATATATATATATATATATATATATATATATATATATATATATATATATATGTGTGTGTGTCTGTGTGTGCATATATATATATATATATATATATATATATATATATATATACAGTCATATGAAAACGTTTGGGCACCCCTATTAATGTTAACCTTTTTTCTTTATAACAATTTGGGTTTTTGCAACAGCTATTTCAGTTTCATATATCTACTAACTGAAGGACTCAGTAATATTTCTGGATTGAAATGAGGTTTATTGTTCTAACAGAAAATGTGCAATCCGCATTTAAACAAAATTTGGCCAGTGCAAAAGTATGGACACCTCAACATAAAAGTGACATTAATATTTTGTAGATCCTCCTTTTGCAAAAATAACAGCCTCTAGTCGCTTCCTGTAGCTTTTAATGAGTTCCTGGATCCTGGATGAAGGTATATTTGACCATTCCTGTTTACAAAACAATTCCAGTTCAGTTAAGTTTGATGGTCGCCGAGCATGGACAGCACACTTCAAATCATCCCACAGATTTTCAATGATATTCAGGTCTGGGACTGGGATGGCCATTCCAGAACATTGTAATTGTTCCTCTGCATGAATGCCTGAGTAGATTTGGAGCGGTGTTTTGGATCATTGTCTTGCTGAAGGAAGGAGGCGGGTCGCCGGCCAGAGCGACGGTCGCAGGGCAGGTGAGTGCATGTGAAGCCGGCGTAGCGATAATTTTCGCTACGCCAGCTATCACAAGATATCCTACCTGCGACGGGGGCGGGAACTATCACGAGCAACATCGCAGCATCGGCTTGCGATGTCGCAACATGCAAAGCCCGCCTTAATCTCAGGTGCAGCTTTTTGTGACTCCCCTTTGCTATAACTAGTCATGTGTCTTATCATCTGATGCTGGTAATAGAATATCATCTTTCTAATGTTGACCACTTTGGAAGAAGCCAGTCTGTGGAAGAATCTGAAGATTCATGACAATTGCAGCTGTAGTGTTAGCTTCATTGGAGTTGCTTGGAGGGTTTTCCTTTTTGTGTCTTTTTCCCCCTGTCTCCCTACCCCTGTGTTGTACTATTACAGTGGTGAGACTAGTGCTCTCACCACCCTTCTCACTAGCCAGGGTGAGTTCAGGGCAAGCCAGGACCTAGGCACGCGATTAGTGACTAAGTCTAGGACTCATATAGGGATGTTAAGGAGTGCATGGATGAGCCTCAGGTGAGTGTAGGAAGTGATCCCGCTACACGTTCCCTAGTGCCAGGGTCCACCAGTGTATCATGTTCCTGGTATACCCTGTTCGTTGCGACGCTTATTCTGGCGGAACCCCCGATAGTCACAACAAGACATCATTAGTGATGAGCGAGCATGCTTGTAACTACTCGGTACTCGCACGAGTATCGCTGTACTCGGGCTGCTCGGCGGGGACCGAGTAATCTCGCGATACTCGTGCTGTACTCGTGGTCTTCATTTCTGCATGTTGGCGCTCTTTTGAGAGCCAGCCCTCATGCAGGGATTGGCTGGCAGACCACTGCAATGCCACAGCCCTGTTCGTTGTGGAATTGCAGTGATTGGCCGGCCTGCACAGCGTGACCGAGCCTTTATATCGGCCGGCGCGCTGTGCTCTGCTCACAGCTATCCAGACTGTCAGTGCAGGGAGAGTGTCGCTGATTCAGGGAAAGCTTTGCGGCCCTTTATAGCTTTTTCAGTTGCAGGGCTGCAAACAGTGTGACCAAAAGTCCTTCTCAGGACTATTCTAGTTGTATACAGGCAGGCAGGGTATAGCCAGGTCGGAGTACAGTAGCAGAGTCCTTCTCAGGACTATTGTTGCTATATACAGGCAGGGTATAGCCAGGTCTGAATACAGGCTAGTGACCAAAAGAGTCCTTGTCAGGACTATTGTACCAGTATACAGGCAGGCAGGCAGGCAGGGTAGTGGTGACCGTATACCAGCCTTCATCATATCTGGGGCTGGTGTACACAGTGTAAAACAGTCCAGATAGTGTCTGACTTGTCTGTAATTGTCGCTCCCCAAAAAAACCTGTTAGGTTCTTATTGCGTCCGTGCTTGGTTTTTAAAACCGCACGTGTGTGCCTGTTGGTGGCAGCGTACAGGTGCACTTGTGTGCAATTTCCAGAAACTTTGATATAACGCACAAGTAGTGAATATACACGTCAGCAGTGCACAGCATTGCAAAATGCGCAAGGGCATTGGCAAGGAACAAGGAAGTGGACGTGATGGTGGTGCAGGCAGAGGCCGAGGTCGTGGGCAAGCTCTAATTTCGCCACAACAAAGGGCCACATCTAGTCGCTCGCACGTCCTGTCCCAAATTCTTGGGGACCGCAGCAGTACACCGCTCTTGAACCAAGACCAGTGTCAACAGGTTGTTAGTTGGATAGCAGATAATGCTTCCAGTCAGATTGGCACCACCACAAACACTCTGTCTTCCACACGGTCAAGTGTCAGTAGCCGTGATACTGCACCGCACATTTCTGAACCTGATCCTCCTTCCTACCACCAGGCTGAGTACACGTCCTCCTCGGACATTAATGATCCCACACTTGGACACTCGGAAGAGCTGTTCACGTTTCCATTCACACATTCTGGCCTCTCGCCAGCTCATATTGAAGTGGGTCATGAGGAGATCGTCTGTACAGATGGCCAAATATTTGAGCAGCCACGTTCTCACGAAGTTGGCAACGTGTCTCAACAAGTGGTGGACGATGATGAGACACAATTGTCAGGAAGTCAGGAGGAGGAGCAGGGTGCGGAAGAGGAAGACGACGTGGTGGATGATCCAGAAACTGACCCAACCTGGCAGGAGGATATGCAGAGCGAGGACAGCAGTGCACAGGGGGAGGGAGGCGTAGCATCACAACAGGCAGTAAGAAGCAGGGTGGTGGCCCCAGGCAGAAGTCAGGCAACCGTTCCCCGGAACAACACGACGACACAAGGTGCCTGTACAAATGTTAGGTCTTCCCGAGTCTGGCAGTTTTTTAAGTTGGATCCAGATGATTCAAAAAAGGCCATTTGCAACACCTGCCGTGCCAGCATCAGCAGGGGTACCAAAACTAGCAGCCTGACCACCACCAGCATGATCAGGCACATGTCAGCCAAGCACCCGACTTTGTGGGAAGTACAACAGAGTCGAGGAGCAGTGCTTGCTGATGTCACTGCTACGTCTTCGCTGGTTGTGCATGCGAGCCAATCCTCTGTCCATGCTGCCTGCGAACAAGCCTCCTCCACTCCTGCACCTGCAGTTGCCTACGCAGAAAGAACACCATCATCAAGCACGTCCTTGTCCCAGCGCAGCGTTCAGTTATCCATTCAGCAAACCTTTGAACGCAGGCGCAAATACACTGCCAACACCCCACATGCCACAGTTCTAAATGCTAACATTTCGCGACTGCTTGCGCTGGAAATGTTGCCTTTTAGGCTGGTGGAGACAGAAGCATTCCGT
The DNA here is from genome assembly GCF_048569485.1 of Anomaloglossus baeobatrachus. Lineage (NCBI taxonomy): Eukaryota > Metazoa > Chordata > Amphibia > Anura > Aromobatidae > Anomaloglossus > Anomaloglossus baeobatrachus. The sequence continues at coordinate 157,628,362 of NC_134361.1, read as the reverse complement.
GACCTGATGGCGGCAGCTGTCCCACGTTACTCGGTCCCCAGCCGCCACTATTTCTCCCGGTGTGCCGTCCCCGCGTTGCATAACCACGTGTCACAAAACATCACACGTGCCCTGAACAACGCTGTTTCACCCAAGGTCCACCTAACCACAGACACGTGGACAAGTGCTTGTGGGCAAGGCCGCTACATCTCGTTGACGGCACTTTGGGTTAATATTGTGGAAGCTGGGACCCAGTCTGAGCGAGGGACGGAACACGTCCTTCCCACACCAAGGTTTGCAGGCCCTACCTCAGTCAGTGTTTCACCCACACTCTACAGCTCCGGAATGTCATGCTCTTCAGCCTCCTCCTCCTCCTGCGCATCCTCATCCACTGTGCCCTCCACACCAGTCACAAGCTGGAAGCACTGCAGCACTGCCTCGGCGAAGCGGCAACAGGCTGTGCTGAAGCTAATCTGCATAGGTGACAAACCCCACAATGCAGAAGAGCTGTGGACAGCTCTGAAACAGCAGGCAGATCACTGGCTCACACTTCTGAACCTAAAGCCAGGAAAGGTCGTGTGTGACAATGGCCGGAACCTGGTGGCGGCTTTGAGGCGAGGCCACATGTTCCATGCGTGGCCCATGTGCTCAACCTCGTGGTTCAGCGGTTTATAAAGTCATACCCAGAGCTGTCTGATCTGCTGGTAAAAGTTCGCCGCCTGTCTGCACATTTTCGAAAGTCACCTACTGCTTCAGCCGGCCTTGCCGGCTTTCAGCGCCGTTTGCATCTTCCGGCTCACAGACTGGTGTGTGATGTCCCCACGCGTTGGAATTCAACTCTGCACATGTTGGTCAGGATATGTGAGCAGAAGAGGGCAGTTGTTGAGTACCTGCATCACCTAAGCCGTCGGGAAATGGGTCAAACTCCACACATAACACCTGAGGAGTGGAGATGGATGTCAGACCTATGTACTATCCTCCAAAACTTTGAGGACTCCACCAAGATGGTGAGTGGTGATGACGCCATTATTAGCGTCACCATACCGCTACTCTGCCTTCTAAAACGGTCTCTGCTGAAAAACAAACATGATGCATTGCAGGCGGAGCGCGATGAGTTGCAGCAAGAAACAGTAGTGGGTGTGGGTGATAACACACAGCCCAGCCTCGTCTCATCACAACGTGCAGTGGAGGACTATGACGAGGAGGAGGATGAAGACATGGAGCAACTCTCCGGCCAAATTGAGGATATGACATACACACCAGTCATATCCTCGGTTCAGCGTGGCTGGCCAGTGGACAGGGTAGATGAGGAGGAGGAGGAGGAGGAGGAGGAGGAGGACAGCATGTTCAGTCATCTTGTTGGTCAGGCTACGGAAGTCCTGGCTGTTAAGAGTCTGGCGCACATGGCTGACTTTATGGTAAGCTGCCTGTCTCGTGACCCTCGCGTTAAGAACATCTTGGCCGACAATCATTACTGGTTGGTAACACTGTTAGACCCACGCTACAAGGAGAACTTTTTGTCTCTTATTCCCGTGGAGGAGAGGTCAACCAAAATGCAGCAGTTCCGGAAGGCCATACTCACGGAAGTAGGCAAAGCATTCCCCTCACAAAACGCTAGCGGCATAAGTCAGGAATCAGTGGACAACCGAGGCGTACAGCCGAGAGAGGCACAAGTCCAATCCGCCAGAGGTAGGGGAACAGTCTTTAAGATGTGGGACAGTTTTCTCAGCCCCTCACGTACCACAGCCCCTGAGGTGCGGGGTAGTGCCACAAGAAATCCTAAGTTTGCCCAGATGCTGAAGGAGTACCTTGCAGATCGAACAACTGTACTCCGACATTCCTCTGTGCCTTACAATTATTGGGTATCCAAGCTGGACACGTGGCATGAATTGGCTCTCTACGCCTTGGAAGTCCTGGCCTGCCCTGCTGCTAGCGTTTTGTCAGAGCGTGTTTTTAGTGCCGCAGGTGGAATCATTACAGATAAACGCACCCGCCTGTCAACTGAAAATGCTGACAGGCTGACTCTGATCAAGATGAACAAGGGTTGGATTGGGCCAGACTTCACCACACCACCAGCAAATGAGAGCGGAATTTAAAGTTTGCCATGTACCTCCACTCACCCATGGGTACACACTTCTGGACTTTGGATAATCGCTGGACTGCTCCTCCTTCTCCTCATGCGCCACCATGATGATGACCGTTACAAATTGCAATACTTAGGCCTTTGTTTCAGGTATACCCCCAGTGGTAAATTTTTTCGCCCATTCTTTGCAGAATGGACATTACAACGACAGGAGACCCGCTCCTTTGCAATGGGAACAATGTTTTGAGGCCCTCATGCACGTCTCTACCCAGGGACAACGTGGAGCCTCCCAATTTTTGGCTGCCCTGGCAAAGGGCTATACTGAAATAGACCCACTTCCTTACAATAGGCACTTCAGGTTTATAGGCCATCATGCACGTCTCTATCCAGGGACAATGTGGAGCCTCCCAATTTTTGGCTGCCCTGGCAAAGGGCTATACTGAAATAGACCCACTTCCTTACAATGGGCACTTCAGGTTTACAGGCCATCATGCACGTCTCTATCCAGGGACAATGTGGAGCCTCCCAATTTTTGGCTGCCCTGGCAAAGGGCTATACTGAAATAGACCCACTTCCTTACAATGGGCACTTCAGGTTTACAGGCCATCATGCACGTCTCTATCCAGGGACAATGTGGAGCCTCCCAATTTTTGGCTGCCCTGGCAAAGGGCTATACTGAAATAGACCCACTTCCTTACAATGGGCACTTCAGGTTTACAGGCCATCATGCACGTCTCTATCCAGGGACAATGTGGAGCCTCCCAATTTTTGGCTGCCCTGGCAAAGGGCTATACTGAAATAGACCCACTTCCTTACAATGGGCACTTCAGGTTTACAGGCCCTCATGCACGTCTGTATGCAGGGGCATTGGTGAACCTCACAATTTTGGACTGCCCTGGCAAAGGAAAATACTACAAAGACTCACTTCCTCAAAATGGGCACATTAGACTCAAGAGGCCTTCATGTACGTCTCTTCTCAGGGACATCGGAGTGCCACACAATGTTTTCACGTAAAATCTTTCATGTATTAATCTCAAAAAGTAACATACACCAGCTCTATCTCACTATTGGGTATGTGCCCTTAACATTTCTGCCATGAAAAATCATTTTGGGGTCATTTTGGAAGGTTTTCTGGTGAGTCCGTAAAAATGGCGTGAAACGCGGACAAAATTGTTCACAGCTGTGACTTTTGAGTGATAAATGCTTCAAGGGATCTTCCCCATGCTGTTGCCATGTCATTTGAGCACTCTTCTGAGACTTTTGTGACATTTTTAGGGTTTCTCCATGCTGCCGGGGGGTCATTTCACAAAAATACTCGGGTCTCCCATAGGATAACATTGGGCTCGTTGCTCGGGCCGAGTACACGAGTATCTTGGGAGGCTCGGCCCGAGCTTCGAGCACCCGAGCTTTTTAGTACTCGCTCATCACTAGACATCATGTTAGCAATGACTCACTTGTTAAAGTAAAGGACATATAACACTTAGTACATAACACACACCTATAGCAATGTCGAGCATACATTTAAATTTCACTTTCCTTTGCTAGTTGGGTCCACCATGTTTTCCAAAGATTGTTGGTTGCTTTAAAATAGGTATGTACGAAACTTTACATACGACTGTGACAACTTCTTTCTCCTTCAGAAAAGCTTTCCTTCTTGAAACCATGTGGCTTCTATTGCATGTTGGATATTGGGTGACTGTGACGCTTGGAACATTATACATAGTGGAGACACTCCCTCTCTTAACCATTGTGATGCAAAAAGTCAGACAAATATGTCCCCAAATGCAATCAGATCTTTTTCTATGTTAGCAATTTCTATTTCTATGTTGTGCCTTCCAGTTAAATTTGTATTGTGTTGTATATTTTATTACTCTCTATATGTCTTCTTGTATTCAGTGAGTAGTTGTTATTTATGCTGAGCACCGTATATGTGTGTGTGTGTATACAGTCATATGAAAAAGTTTGGGCACCCCTATTAATGTTAACCTTTTTTCTTTATAACAATTTGGGTTTTTGCAACAGGTATTTCAGTTTCATATATCTAATAACTGATGGACTCAGTAATATTTCTGGATTGAAATGAGGTTTATTGTACTAACAGAAAATGTGCAATCCGCATTTAAACAAAATTTGACCGGTGCAAAAGTATGGGCACCCTTATCAATTTCTTGATTTGAACACTCCTAACTACTTTTTACTGACTTACCAAAGCACTAAATTGGTTTTGTAACCTCATTGAGCTTTGAACTTCATAAGCAGGTGTATCCAATCATGAGAAAAGGTATTTAAGGTGGCCACTTGCAAGTTGTTCTCCTATTTGAATTTCCTATGAAGAGTGGCATCATGGGCTCCTCAAAACAACTCTCAAATGATCTGAAAACAAAGATTATTCAACATAGTTGTTCAGGGGAAGGATACAAAAAGTTGTCTCAGAGATTTAAACTGTCAGTTTCCACTGTGAGGAACATAGTAAGGAAATGGAAGAACACAGGTACAGTTTTTGTGAAGCCCAGAAGTGGCAGGCCAAGAAAAATATCAGAAAGGCAGAGAAGAAGAATGGTGAGAACAGTCAAGGACAATCCACAGACCACCTCCAAAGACCTGCAGCATCATCTTGCTGCAGATGGTGTCACTGTGCATCGGTCAACAATACAGTGCACTTTGCACAAGGAGAAGCTGTATTGGAGAGTGATGCGAAATAAGCCATTTTTGCAAGCACGCCACAAACAGAGTTGCCTGAGGTATGCAAAAGCACATTTGGACAAGCCAGTTACATTTTGGAAGAAGGTCCTGTGGACTGATGAAACAAAGATTGAGTTGTTTGGTCATACAAAAAGGCGTTATGCATGGAGGCAAAAAAACCACGGCATTCCAAGAAAAGCACTTGCTACCCACAGTAAAATTTGGTGGAGGTTCCATCATGCTTTGGGGCTGTGTGGCCAATCCCGGCACCGGGAATCTTGTTAAAGTTGAGGGTCGCATGGATTCAACTTAGTATCAGCAGATTCTTGACAATAATATGCAAGAATCAGTGACGAAGTTGAAGTTATGCAGGGGATGGATATTTCAGCAAGACGATGATCCAACACTGCTCCAAATCTACTCAGGAACTCATGCAGAGGAACAATTACAATGTTCTGGAATGGCCATCCGAGTCCCAGACCTGAATATCATTGAAAATTTGTGGGATGATTTGAAGTGTGCTGTCCATGCTCGGCGACCATCAAACTTAACTGAACTGGAATTGTTTTGTAAACAGGATTGGTCAAATATACCTTCATCCAGGATCCAGGAACTCATTAAAAGCTACAGGAAGCGACTAGAGGCTGTTATTTTTGCAAAAGGAGGATCTACAAAATATTAATGTCACTTTTATGTTGAAGTGCCCAAACTTTTGCACTGGCCAAATTTTGTTTAAATGCGGATTGCACATTTTCTGTTAGAACAATAAACCTCATTTCAATCCAGAAATATTATTGAGTCCATCAGTTATTAGATATATGAAACTGAAATAGCTGTTGCAAAAACCCAAATTGTTATAAAGAAAAAAGGTTAACATTAATAGGGGTGCCCAAACTTTTTCATATGACTGTATGCTGTGTAGCCCGGGTTAATAACTGCTGTTAACAAAATAGAATGTATTAACAAAAATTTATTCTGCACACAAAAACCACAAAACAAATAGATAGAAATGTAATTATTAAAAGGCAAAAACTAAGCTAATAGAAGCATTTCACAACATATATTTCAACACCACAGATATTCCACACAGATTTTGTGATTGTAAATACAACGGTGTGGATACACTTTTCGTTTCACTTTTTCCCCATTATGTAGATAGGGGCAAAATTGATTGGTAAATTGGAACGCGTGGGGTTAAAATTTTGCCTCAAAACATAGTCTATGACGCTTTCGGGGTCCAGCACCCGGCGCTGCCCGGGATAGTAACTGTCTCTCTGTTTCTCTCACATTCTCTGTCTCCCCCTCTGTATATCTTTCTCTGTCTCTCTCTCAATCTCCTTCCCTGTCTGTCTCTTTCCCTGTCTGTCTCTTTCCCTCTCTTTCCCTGTCTGTCTCTTTCCCTCTTTCCCTCTGTCTCTTTCCCTGTGTCTGTCTTTGTCTGTCTCTTTACCTGTCTTTGTCTGTCTCTTACCCTGTCTCTCTCTTTCCCTTTCTTTCCCTGTCTGTCTCTTTCCCTGTCAGTCTGTCTCTTTGTCTGTGTCTGTCTCTTTGTGTCTGTATGTTACCCTGTCTATGTCTGTTTCTTACCCTGACTGTGTCTGCCTCTTTCCCTGTCTGTGTCTGTCTCTTTCCCTGGCTGCATTGTGACACGCCAACATTCCATATAAGGGTGTGGCTGCGCATTCTTCTGAAGTTCTGGCTGCACTGTGGCTCCCAGCTCTATTCGCTTTAATGGAGGCAGGTTTTTTGGTGAATAACGGTAAAGAGCGGGGTTAAAATTTCCCCTCAAAGCACCTATGACGCTCTTGGGGTCCAGAAGTGTGAGTGTGCAAAATTTTGTGGCTGTAGCTGCGACGGTGCAGATGCCAATCCCGGACATACACACACACACACACACACACACATTTAGCTTTATATATTAGATATAGATATATATACATACAGTATATCTATAGTATATATGTATATATATACACAGTATATATGTATAATATATATATATATATATATATATATATATATACACAGTATATACACACACACACACACACACATATACAGTGCTCAGCATAAATGAGAACTACTCACTGACAACAAGAAGAATTTCAAAAGTTGTGACAAGACTGAGTTTCATATATTGTTTTTTTATTCCATAACATAAAAGTAATTTCAATAATGTAACTTTCGTTACAAACCTTCAGTTTTACTCAAATTAGTTGATGCAAAAATAAATCCACCCCACATCAAAAACTACTTCATCTAATATTTTTGCATTACCTCCATGATTGTTAACCCCTCAATTGCCAGGTAAAATTTTTCAAATCTGACATGTGTCACTTTATGAGGCAATAACGCTGGAATGCTTGAACAAATCCCAGTGATTTTAAGAATGTTTTTTTGTGACATTTTCTTTGTACTGCTCACCTTTGCGACCCCACACAATTTTGAATCCATTAGTTTCAAAAACATTTATCTTGGTCTCATCACTCCAGACTTTAGGGTCAGTAATTTTCATATTTTTTAGCATGGGCCCTGGCAAATTGTAGGTAGGCTTTTTTCTGCATGGTTTCTGGAGAGGCTTCCTTCGTGGACAACAACCATGCATGTCATTCCACTGCAGTGTACACCGTACGGTGTCACAGGAAATACCTCGGTTTGACTTTCTACTTCTTTCGCTAACAGCAGTCAACTTGCATGTAATTTTCTTCATCCCTTCTGATGAAAATACGCTTTTGTTTAGGTGCGTGCACTTTTGGTTTTATCAGTGTTCACTTCCATAGTCTGCCTACACATATCTGTGAGATAGTTTCAGTTTCACCTTTGTTACATTTTTTAATTACTTTTGCTACAGTATTCTAACTGAAAAGTTCAGTTTTCTGATTTTCTTGTAGCCCTCACGTTTCTTGTATAAAGAAATTATTTTCTTTCTCTGGTCTTGTGACATTTCTCTTCCATGTGGTGCCATTGCTGACAGCATGAAATGTGAAGGGGTTTTATTTGTCATCTATTGTCCACTTATAGTCACCTGTCTACTGGACAGATGTTCAATGAAAAATTAGACCTACCTATGGTTGAATTTTGTAGTCTATATTACTATATGTGAATTAAAGCCAAGTAGTGTGTGCAATATGTGGGTGTGTATGTAGCAGTGTTGCTATGCATGTGTATGTATGCATATATGGAGTTTATATACATGTGTGTGTATGCATGTGTGCAGCGTATGGATGCATATATGGCGTTTATATATATGTTTTTAATATATATATATATATATACATACATAGATGTGTGCTGTATGTACAGTACTATGCAAAGGTTTTAGGCAAGTGTGGAAAAAAATGCAGTCAAAAGAAGTTTTAATAGTTTATTTTTATCAATTAATAAAATCAATTCAATATTTGGTGTGACCATCCTCTACTCTACATCCTTTACTTTTACATGATGAAAGCATCAATTCCTGTAGCTACACATGTACTTGTACACAATTTTGAAGGAACTCAGCAGATAGGTTGTTACAAATATCTTGACTAACCACAGATCCTCTTTGTATGAGTTTTGTGCAAATCCTTCTGTTTCTGCATGTGATCCAAGACCGACTTGATGTTGAGATCAGGGGTCTGTTGGGCCATATTATCACTTCTATGACTCCTTGTTCTTCTGTACATTAAAGATCGTTCTTAAAGGGGTGGTCTGAAGGCTTAAGAAATTTTCATCTACATCCCCATCTATTGCTGTAACGTAAACTAATTTTTAATATGGCTGAAATAAAAATTCCCTATCATTCCCTATCTACACTATCTTGACTGCTATTGACCCCCCCCCCCCCCCCGACTTCCTGTCTTATGACACTTCTTTGAGAATCCCAGTTCATGCTGGTATACTCAAACCAAGCATCATCAGGGTGCAGAGACTATAGTCACTGCCACACCGGGACACTTTAGCATTTAAGCAGGGGTTGTTTAGTAGTGGGCAACCTCTTTAAGCTCTCATTATATCCATAAATGAATAAAATTGTATTATAAGAAATCATGACATAAATATTTCCAATGTATAAGGGTATGTTCACAAGACATGATTTTATGGGGGGGTGGTGAGGTTTTAGCAGGTCTGCCCTAAAGGATCTAAGTGAAATATATCTTTGTACCGTGTTAGCCAGTAGAGATAAAAAAATTGTTTAAAAGAACAGAGAGTCCTCAGTGGTTGATACCTTTTAATGGCTAACTGAAAGATGGTAATAATTGCAAGCTTTCGAGACTACTCAGGTCTCTTCATCAGGCATGGTATTGTGTTATACCATGCCTGATGAAGAGATCTGAGTAGTCTCGAAAGCTTGCAATTATTACCATCTTTTCAGTTAGCAATTAAAAGGTATCAACCACTGAGGACTCTCTGTTCTTCTAAAGGATCTAAAAATGTATTTAGAAAATGCTTAAAAGGCTCTTCTTGATCATTTCTATTGCAAAACTACTTTATTGTTCATACGTTAAAGCTTTTGAATATTTTTTAACTGCTTAAGGTTTCGCCATCACCAAGAGATTAAGAGATGTGACCTAACCATTCTTCAAGCATTTTCCTTCATTAAGTTGCTCCATACTTTACAATAAAAATTAATGGCAAGGCTAAAAAAATCCCTGAATATGCTTGAACTTCTTTTTGAGCATTTTGAAAATGTTTTCACCACAAAAAACACTAGAATTTCCTTCATTAGTTAATGGATTTAAAAAATACATCAGAAAATTGCTCCCCCCAAAAAGTCTAAGAAAAACGTAAACAAAAATGTTTAAGATTAAAACAAAAATACATGAAAATACTGATTTCTGCTTGAAAAATTCATTGTTTTTGACCCTTTGAAAAACACATTGTGTGAATATACCTTAACAATTTATTTATTTAATGGCCTTCAGCTTGATATCGAGCCATGGTGACTTGATGGATGAACGCTCTATATGAAAATTGATCTTGTTCAGCCTAGATAGGTCCATCAGGGTCTTCTCTGCTGTTATCTTGATAGTACCAAACTAATGGGTTGCTGGGCATCCTCATCACCTTGTTCCTTCTGTTCTTCTGACCATGATGTCCTCCAGTGATTGCTCTTTTCGTTTTATGTGTTCAAAGTAGGCAAGTCATAGCTTGGTGATCTTTGCTTCAAGTGACATGTGTGTCGCTCAGGGGTAAGGGGTACTCAGATCTGAGCCAAGGGGTCACTGCTGTAGGTATCACGGTGGCGTGACCCGTTCTGTGATCCCAGGCCCCACAACCAAAAATGGGAATTATGTACAGGGGAATTTGTAAGTCTATGATCCGTGACCCCACCCGTGGTGTGCGGTGAGGTAATGGAACACCGCCGCTGCCGGTAAGAGGATCCCGGGGAGGGTGATGGGCAGCAAGGTGGTGATTTTCCCTCCACGTGTAGGGTGTTGATGTCCCGGGACCCCGGTATAATGGATTGAGGAGTGACGGGTGCAGTCCACGGCTTGGACCGGGTGGTGCAGGAGTACTCACAGCATAAGGCAGTAACTGACACGAATCCAGGAATTAACCAAGTTGCTGGTAACTGGTGCCCACGGATGCTGTGAGGATGGGTCCCACACCCGTGTGTGTATTTCAGGTGTTTTTCTCGTGCCTGATGTCTGTGTCTGCTCCGTGCACAGGTCCGGACAGGGTCCCAACAGTCAGCACCAGGGGGCCACTACCCTGTCCCGGTCCACTTCGGTTCCCTACAAGCGGCTGGCCTATTCCTGAGGCCCTTGCTGCCACTCCTCCCTGCTCCACAATGGAGCTCCTTCCAGACTTCTCTCCTCCTGCAGACAGACTACAGCTCAAACTCTGCTCTGCCCTTCCTAAGCTCCTCTCGCCCCCCTCCCGTTTTCCTGGGGAAGGGGTGAGTAGGGCCTGATTGGCTGGTGTGTATCTGTGTGGGAAACTCCCCAAGGGAGAGTGAGATCTGCACCAAAAAGATGGATGCAGACCCCTGTGACACCCTGGTTTTGCCAGGGCAGCACACCCTCCCTTGGTTAAATACAGACTGTCCGTGGGCTGTCCAGCTACCAGCATTTATTATTTAACGGAAAAGAAAAAAAAAATGTTAAACATTACAAACATGCATCTTCCCACATTGGGAGGTAAATTTGCTCAAACTGTAAAGTGTTAACGTTACGGCGCCCACAGCCCACCTCCCACCAGTCCACAGCAACAAGCAGGTCACCAGTCCTCATGGTGACTTGACCTCGGCCACTTTCATCACAGGCCTCTCCTCGGACAGTCCACTCCATGTTGTGCTACAGTCCTGGTGGGGCATAGCAGGACAAAAGGGGTAGCCGGGTTTCGCTACCAAAACAGTTAACTGCCCATCGTCCTCCACCTAGGGTCCCCAGTGACACCGACATGTCACACACCATTCACGACCCTGATGGCCCCATCTGGTTCCCACCAGAGGGGTTCAACAAGAACGATGGGCCTCTACCACCTTCCACCCGGAATTCCGGATAGCCTCTCCTGGGAACGTGGGGAGGTTCAACAAAGGTAATAAGCAGTCACCTAAACTTGAAACTTTTAAACTGTCAACTTGCGGGTAGCCGTCCATGTTCCGCTACCGCTGCTGCTGCCGCCACTCCCAGTAAGGGGCACAGGTTCCGTGCTCTGCCCCCTGCTCAGGAGCCAGGCCCACTCGGATGCCCTCGGCGCCGGCTACAACTGGCCTCGCTAACTGCCGAGGGCCCCATCGCTCAGTGGCCTGCTCCTCCTCTCTGCAGGTGCACTCCCGCTGTTCCACAGCCGGGACGGGGTACCTGGGAGCGGCTGGCGCCGCATCTGGGGCAGACTTCCGGTCGGGTGTCGCCTCTGCTGCGGCCGGGCAGACTGCCGGGGCTGACGTCATCACCGTTGCGGCCGGGTGGACTGCCGGAGCCGACGTCCTCACCGTTGCGGCTGGGCGGACTGCCGGAGCCGACGTCATCTCTGTTGCGGCCGGGCGGACTGCCAGGGTCCGGGATGATGTCATCGGGGTTGCAGCCTGGTGTGACATCTTGCCGCTCTTGTGTCCAGGAACGGAATTTTGCAGAGTCCTGGCGTCCCTGCACTTTACAGCTCTGGTTACATGCCGCAGTTTCTTCGCCCGCCCCCTTGGTCTTTTGCCAGCACTTCTTCGTGCCACTGGTTAGTCTCTCTTTCGGCCTCAGGGTCCTCCTTCCGTCCATGTTCCAAGGGGGCGGGGCTACAGCTTTGCGCCCTTTCTCGGGGAAGAAGACGCTGGGCTGTCGTTTTTCGCGCCAAAAGATGGCGGCAAAATGGCGACCTCTGAAAATTTTGCAGTGGAGCATCGCTGACAGTCCAGAATAAGGCGCACTTCCTCCAGATAAATGGATGGGTAAGTATCCTGTTTGTGACGCCAGAGGTTGTGTCGCCCGGGGGTAAGCGGTACTCAGATCCGGGCCAAGGGGTCACTTCTGTAGGTATCACGGTGGCGTGACCCGGTCTGTGATCCCAGGCTCCACAACCAAAAAGGGGAGTTATGTACAGGGGAATTTGTAAGTCTATGATCCATGACGCCACCTGTGGTGTGCGGTGAGGTAATGGAACACCCCCTCTGCCGATCAGAGGATACCGGGGATGGTGATGGGCAGCAAGGTGGTGATTTTCCCTACACGGGTAGGGTGTTGATGTCCCGGGACCCCGGTGTAATGGATTGGGGATTGACGGGTGCAGTCCACGGCTTGGACCGGGTGGTGGAGGAGTACTCACAGTATATGGCAATAACTGACACGAATCCAGGAATTAACCAAGTTGCTGGTAACTGGTGCCCATGGATGCCGTGAGGACGGGTCCCACACCCGTGTGTGTAATTCAGGTGTTTTTCTCCTGCCTGACGTCTGTGTCTGCTCCGTGCACAGGTCCGGACAGAGACCCGACAGTCGGCACCGGGGGGCCACTACCCTGTCCCGGTCCACTTCGGTTCCCTACAAGCGGCTGGCCTATTCCTGAGGCCCTTGCTGCCGCTCCTCCCAGCTCCACAATGGAGTTCCTTCCAGACTTCTCTCATCCTGCAATATAAGGATAAGGCTGCACATCAAACTTAGATAATGGTATAATGCCTCAAGTATATGGAAAAATATTGGAAAATACAATGAAAAATGCTACTTGCTAACTTGAACATATGAATAATGAATTGCATACCTGCCATGAATATTAGGAAAAAGGAGATATTTAGCAATCACATTGATCAATGTAACTGAGCCCCAAAACCTCGTCAAGGTATATCTCTATATTGGGGTCCCTAGCTCTGTGACCCTAACTGTGTGTCATCTCATTGCAATTAAAAACTGCTGTGGGTGGAGAGGGGTAACCAAGGACTGTCTTATATAGGAGATGGAAAAAACATGGCCGAAAGGGGCGGAGCTGTGTTCACATTCAGAAAAAAAACTACATATAACTGAATAGGATAACTGAAGTGAGCACGAATATATATATTCTGAGTGCAAGCCAAAAAAATACATACTATATAAGGATAAGGCTGCACATCAAACTTAGATAATGGTATAATGCCTCAAGCATATGGAAAAATATTGGAAAATACAATGAAAAATGCTACTTGCTAACTTGAACATATGAATAATGAATTGCATACCTGCCATGAATTTTAGGAAAAAGGAGATATCTCATCGTGCAGACTGACTACAGCTCAAACTCTGTTCTGCCCTTCCTAAGCTCCTCTTGCCCCCTCCCGTTTTCCTGGGGAGGGGATGAGTAGGGCCTGATTGGCTGGTGTGTATCTCTGTGGGAAACTCCCCAAGAGAGAGTGAGATCTGCACCAAAAAGATGGATGCAGACCTCTGTGACACCCTGGTTTTGCCAGGGTGGCACACATGTCTGACTTGATTTGATCTAAAATTGATTTATTTGTTCTTCTTGCCATCCATGGTGTTGATAACATCTTTCTCCACCACCACATTTTGAAGGCAAAAATTCTTTTTCTGTCTTGTTTCTTTGCTAGGGATGAGCGATTGTATTCGCCACTATTTGGTATCCGACGGATAATGGGATATTCGCTATCCGACGGCTAATATGGTATTTGCTTCGATACTTTCATTTTAATTTCTGACTTCCTGCCGCCTGTTTTCCAGCCAATGAACATATCTGATGTTGCTAGCCCTCACATTAACGCCACAGCCATCTTTGTTGTAGTGTTATTGTGATTGGCTTGGCTGCACAGCGTCATAAGGGCTATATAAGCGAGCGACCATTTTGTGAACACGCAGCCATTGGGAGTTGGCAGTGCGAGAGAGCGTTCTTAGATCCAACTAATAAATAGTCCTTCGAAAGGGCTGAACACAGTGTGCAGTAGCTGCTAGCAGCTCCATAAATCGCTTTTTTGATAAACAGAAGGCAGGTCTTTTGGTGTCTCTCTCTGTCTGTCTGTCTCTCCCTCTCCCCTCCTCACCGATCACTGACCAATCACCGGCGCGGTGCTGAACCGCTGTCACACTGCTCCGGCGGCTTCTCCAGCTTTTGAAAATGCCGGCCGTTTATTATTCCATTTCGTATTCCCTGCTTCCCACGCCCATCGGCGACTATGATTGGTTGCAGTCAGATTCGCCCCCATGCTGAGTGACAGCTGTTTCACTGCAACCAATCACAGCCGCTAGTGGGTCTATATAGTGCAGTAAAATAAATAATTATTCAATTCCATTCCATGGCAGCTATGGGCTGCCATTAACTCCTTATTACCCCGATTGCCAACACACCAGGGGAACTCGGGATGAGCCGGATAGAGTCCCGGGACTGTCGCATCTAATGGATGCAGCAATTCCGGGTGGCTGCTGGCTGATATTTTTAGGCTGGGGGGCTCCCCATAACGTGGGGCTCCCAAACGGCTTTATCTTGGCTGGTATAAAAATTTGGGGGGACTGCACGCTGGTTTTTTTTAAATTATTTATTAATTTTACTGCACTACATAGACTTGCCCACCAGCGGCTGTGATTGGTTGCAGTGAGACAGCTGTCACTTAGCGTGGGGCACGTCTGACTGCAACCAATCATAGGCACCGGTGGGCGGGGGAAGCAGGGAATACGAGATGGAATAATGAGCGGCCAGCATTTTCAAAAGCTGGAGAAGCCGCCAGAGCAGTGTGACAGCCGTGCAGCGCCGTGCTGGTGATCGGTGAGTATGAGAGAGGGGGGGGAAAGGGAGACACTGACAGACAGAGATAGATAGAGACCGAGAGAGAGAGACCAACCGACAGACGACCGACAGAGAGACTGAAAGACCTGCCTTCTGCTTGTCAAAAAAGCGATTACTTTGGTTTGAGAGCTGTTCTGGCGACTAGGTAAACGCTGCGTGCTGCTCTGAGCACGTTATTCCAAGACACAAGAAATGCAGTCACGCACCTTCTACAGGCTGTGCCCATACTGTTTCTGCCTTTTCCCATCCATTTCAGCCTTTTCCTCTGTCACCACAGCTTGCCGTTAGGTCCAACGTAAAATTATTTGCGTTTCCCATAGACTTACATTGCGCATTGAATATTCACGAATAGTCGACTATTCATCGAAGTGGATATTTTGGTATTCGATCATCCCTATAATCTTTACCATCCAGGTTTTTCATCCATATTTTACCACAGAAAAGACCAAACTATGTACAAGCTGTGTCTTCATTGCCAGTGAAATGTTCCTCGATTTGAATATCTTGTCCAGTGACTTCATTGTTGATTTGCCAATTGATATTTTCGCTTTGGGGTGTACTCTCTTTTGTTGCCAGAATTTTAGACATTAACCTCTTCACGCCCTGGCGATTTTCCTTTGTTCGTTTTCATTTTTTCCTCCCTTTCTTCCAAAAGCCATAAGTTTTTTATTTTTCTTTCAATATAGCCCCATGAGGGCTTGTTTTGTGGGAGATGAGTTGTACTTTTGAACAACACCATTCATTCTGCCACATTTTGTACTGGAGAACGGGAAAAAAATTCCCTAAAAAAAAGTGCAATTTCATGATTTTTTGGGGTTTTTTTTATTTACCATGTTCACTATATAGTAAAACTGACCTGGTAGTATGATTCTGTGTGAGTTCAAAGATACTAAAAATGTATAGTTTTACTTTTATCTACGTGGTGAAAAAAAATTCAGACGTTTGTCAGAAAAAAGAATTGCCCTTTTGTCACCATTTTCCGAGACCAATAGCCTTCTCATTTGTCAGGATCTGGGGTTCAGTGACATTTTTATTTATACAAGTTTTGGGTAGATACGATGTTTTGATCGCCTGTCATTGCATTTTAATGTAATGTTACGAAGACCAGAAATCGTAATTCTGACATTTTGGGGTTTTTTTCTCGCCACGTCATGTACCGATCAGATTAATTGATCAGTACACGATTAGATTGATTAAAATAAACCCCCTAAAACTACATTTCCCAGCAGCATTTTCTGCGCCTCAGTTTTCGAGACCCATTCCCCTTTCTTGTGTGCTGTTGACAAGCCCAGCTCTGAGTTATAATTACGCTAATCTAGGAATAGAATTCACTTTATGCTTCAGTGCACTACTGTACAGCACTCCGCCTCACATAATCTACGTCAGTATATATCCACAGTGTGCTTTTCCATGATTGTTAGCTGGTATATAGCAGAACACTAACCTCTCCTGCTCTTCTCTGCAACAGCAGTGCATAGCTGTGTTTTTTGCCTGTTGCAGGCAGATGAGTGATGTAAAACTGGAGATGATGCTCTATTAATGCATATAGCAGAAGATAATCCTGTGCCATATGTATCAAATGAGTGGCATTTACAGTTTCACATCACTGAACCCTCAGCTGTAGGCTACAGACATCTCAACTAATTTTAGCCTCTCTACACAGAGCTACATCCTGCATACATCTATTCTCTCAGCCACTATATACAGTGCACTCTCGATGATATCTCTCTTGTCTGTCCCCCTCCATGTATCAGCCCCTTCCTGCAGTATATCGCTCCTTTTGGCCTCTGTACTCAGAGCCCCATACAGCAGAACACCCCTACTTTCAGGCCCCTATGTATATTGTCCATCCTGCAATATAGGTCTCCTTTCTGACCAATCTATTTACAGCCATCATGCAGTGTTTCTACATTTTATTTCCTTTACATATAGGCCATCCTACAGTATATCTCTTCTTCTGCCCCCTCTCTATATATCCCATCCTGAAATATATCTGTACCGCCCCGCAGGCTCGGCCGGCTGCCGAGCCGCTTGGATCCGTGCTCGTACAGTGGGTGGCTCGAGCTCCTCACAGACCTAGGGGTCACGTCACTCTGCAAGGGGGTTGGCGCTACACGCAGGGACTTTGGTGGGGAGTTCCACGGCCGGGGCCGCGGTGGTTTGTAGGGGATTTAAGTTTGTGACACCACCCACGGGTTGTGGTGAATGGATGGACACCACCGCTGCCGTTGACTAGGCCTCCCGGGGACGGTGTTGCACAGCTTGGTGTTGACCCCTCCATGAGTAGGGGGTGATGGTCCCGGGGGCCCGAGGGAGGTGCTGAGGTGAGGGGATGGGTGCGTGCTGGGTGCTGGTGCGGTGCGGCGCGGTGCGTGGCCCGAAGGCACTGGTGTACTCACTATGACACAACACACTGGAGTCTCTGGTAAACCAAACGGGGTGATGAACGGTGCCCGCAGCCGGCTGCAGCTTCTCCCTTAATAGGTTGGTGGTTTCCGCCTTTCTCCTGCACCTCCTTAATGTGAATGTTATGACTCCTATGCCTAAGCAAAGGTAGTCCGCTCCCCGCCTTGCTGGGTGTTGGGAGAGCCCTGTTTGTCCGCAGACGCTGGCCCTTTGGGTCTCTATGCCTTGGCGGTGGCTTTACCCTAAAGGTTGGGCTGTTGTCTTCAGTCGGGTCTTGTGTGGGAAAGGTCCTTAAGTCCAGTCCTCAATCAGTTGATTTGACTCAGCCCTGTGGTTTCTGGGCTTCGTACTGGGTCTGAGTACCCCTCCTGGTGCTCCGGTTTTCAATCGGCTCCCCGGTTCGGTTCCGGCGGGCCACCGCCCCACCCCGGTCCCTACGGTTCCACCGGCTGTAATCCCAGCTCCTGCAGGCGGCCACCACCGTCTTCCTCCTTGTCAGAGGTGAATGGGCTCTAACCCAGACACCTGGTAGACTATGGCAGGCCTGGTCACAGTGTACCGCCCCGCGGGCTCGGCTGCGACCGCCGAGCCGCTCGGATCCGTGCTCGTACTGCGCGTGGTGGCTCGAGCCTCTCACGGACCTGGAGGTCACGTCGCTCTGCAAGGGAGTTGGCGCTACATGCGGGGATTTGGGTGTTTGGTTTGGGATGATAGTTTGTGACGCCACCCACGGGTTGTTGTGATTGTGGACACCACCACTGCGGTGAAGGTATGGGGCTCCCGGGAGCGATGTAATGGCGCAGGTAGGTGTTGACCCCTCCGTGGGTAGGGGTTGTTGGTCCCGGGGCCCGGTAGACGAGGGCCGGGGTGCAAGGTGAAGTGTTGCAGTGCAGTGCGGTGAGGTGCCTGATGGCACTGGTGTACTCACTCTGAAACAAGACACCGGAGTCTCTGGTAAAACAAACGGAGTGATGAACGAGGCCCGCAGCTGGCTGCAGCCTCCTTGCCAATGGTGACTGGGCTCCGACCCAGCTACCGGAGTAGTCTATGGCAGGCCTGAGCGCAGGCCTGCCTCTGGACTCAACCTCTCTCCTTCACTGTCAAAACTACTCTGTCTTCAACTTGAACTTGACTACTGTGTTTCCCGCCTCCAGGCCTGTGAACTCCTCGGTGGGCGGAGCTGACCGTCTGGCTCTGCCCCCCCTGGTGTGGACATCAAACTTGGAGGGTGGTGACAAGGTTTTTAGTTGACTGGTGTTACCTAATCGGGAGGGGGGTGTGGTGTTGTATGTGACTTTCTGGGATGACCCGACTAGTCCGGGGCATCACATTCCCCCTTGGTTTAATGCAGACCGTCCGTGGGCTGCCCGGTTTATTTTTGTTACTGGAAAATAGAAAATAGGACAAACAATACAAGCATAATAACATTTCAACATTTTTATCTTTTGGATCTTCCCTTGCAGGAGGCACATACTTAAACATTACGGTAATATTTTTAATAACACGGGAACCGGGTCCTCAGTCACCCACCCAAACAACCTAGACCTTGATGCTGCCCCTAAGAAGTGGGCAGCAGCCCTTTTCCCCAGTCCAGGAATGGGCCCAGGTGTGTTTAACGGGATGGGTGCAGGGTTTCACAGTCTTCAGAGGCCCCACGTCCAGGGGACCCCTGACTCGGAGGATGGCCACCGGTTGTAGTGGTGGCGGCCCTCAGCCAGCAGCTTCCCGCAGGCCCATCCTCCTGTCTGCCTCTTCGGAGGCGGTGAAACCGGACGGCCGGTTAAGGGAAGGGATTATTTACATGCCCAAAAGTTTTTTGGTTGGACTGCAAGTTCTCGGCCTTGTCTTTTTGTAAAACGGGGGCAACAAAAGTCCCAACAGGGATGGGCAGTCAGGGTCCCAACGGGGACTCCAACATGGTTGCTGAGAACCGCTACCGCACTTTAACTTTCTTCTGTGGAGCTGTATGGCAGGGGAGGGGACTGGGGACGCCTAGGAACGCTGCGGCTCGACCTCCTCTTTACATCCAGGGCGAATCAGCCCCTCTCCCTGCAGTGCTGGGTGTAGGTGACAAGCTCACCGGGCTTCAGGTCATGATCCGGGTGACCCAGGGGGAGATGAGGGTTGACGTCCCACCGGGAAAAGAAAATTTCGGCCTCCAGGCCCGGTTCAAAGATGAACCCCCATCCACGCTGGGGGTCAAATTGCCGGACCTGGCCCTCGTAGTTCGGGCCACGTACTCTGTAGGTAGTGCTCCGGAGATGCTCCTTCTCCCGGATGGTACGGGCCAACACCTTGGCCTTCTGCCTCTCCCGGGCCTCGATCTCCCGGCCCAGTGGGTTCTGCTGCCGCTCCCAATATGGAGCGTCTGCCTGCTCCCCTTTCGCGGGGGTCGGGCCCAGCCAAAGCTCCCCCACGCCGGCTACAACCGGTATCGTCTGAGCTGGGGAACCCCGCTGTGTCGCAGCCTGCCGTGTTGCCTTGCAGTGACAACCCTCCGCTGCCTCAGCCGAGGCTTGGGACCTGGGAGCGGCCAGCGTTACCTTCTGGGCCTCCTTCCGGTCAGCATCCTTCATTTTCCTGGCCAGACGGACTGCCGTGGCCGGGACTTCTCTGGGTGCGGACACTTCCGGGACCGGCTGCTCTCCTTGGGGAACGGGCACCTTCCATGGAAGCGGGATCGGTGCCGACCGGGCAAGCGGTCGTCCGCGGGCTGCCTCCCCAGGTGAGTCCTCACAGGCGGGTGGGACGGGCTCCGCTGCCGGTGGTGGGGGCAGCGGACTGAGTGGGGGAGCAGCGGCAACCGGCATGAGCGATAAGGGAAGCAACATGGAGAGTGGCAGCAGACCGGGTCCCTCAGCCGCGATGACCGGTCTCTCAAGGACACAGGGGCGTGGGTCGCTTACCTGCTCTCCAAACTCTGCCTCCACTTCATGTGCTCGCACGGCCGCCGCGATCTCCCTCATCTTGGCCACCCACCGCTCCATGAAGCATCGCACCTGGGTTTGCAAGCGGCAACACATCAAGGTGGTCTGGGCCTCCACCCACGCCGCTGTTCCAGGTGCGGGCTCCGGGTTTACGGGCTTGCCAGACAGGGAGGACATGTTGCTTGCCGAATGTCCAGGAACCAGACGGGTAGCAGAGTCCTGGCGTCCTTGCCTTTTATCTCCTCAGTCACATGAGGCTGGATCTTCACCCGTCCCCCCTTAGTGTTTTCCGAGCACTTCGCCTGCTTTTTGCTCCGCTCCACTCTCGGGGGGCGGGGCTTCGTCTTTGCGCCCTTTCTGTTCAGGGAAGATGGCTCGGGCGGGAACTTTTTGCGTCCAATTTTTCAGCGGGACGCCGCTGGTGATGATCTGAAGGCGCACTTCCACAGGTAAGTGGACGGTTCTATCCTGTTCGCAGACGCCAGAAGAGTCGATGTGTACCACCCCACGGGCTCGGCTGCGACCGCCGAGCCGCTCGGATCCGTGCTCGTACTGCGGGTGGTGGCTCAAGCCTCTCATGGACCCGGGGGTCACGTCGCTCTGCAAGGGAGTTGGCGCTACACGCGGGGATTTGGGTGTTTGGTTTGGGATGATAGTTCGTGACGCCACCCACGGGTTGTGGTGATTGTGGACACCACCGCTGCGGTGAAGGTATGGGGCTCCCGGGAGCGATGTAATGGCGCAGCTAGGTATTAACCCCTCCGTGGGTAGGGGTTGTTGGTCCCAGTGCCCGGTAGGCGAGGGCCGGGGTGCAGGGTGAAGTGTTGCGGTGCGGTGCCTGATGGCACTGGTGTACTCACTCTGACACAAGGCACTGGATTCTCTGGTAAACCAAACGGAGTGATGAACGGGGCCCGCAGCCGGCTGCAGCTTCTTCCAGAATAGGTTGGTGGTTTCCGTCTTTTTCCTGCACCTCTGTATGTAAATGTTTGACTCCTGTGCCTAGACACCGGCAGTCCGCTCCCCGACTTGTATATGCCATAGGAGCCCGTTTTCCCGCAGACGCTGGCCCTTTGGGTCTCTATGCCTTGGCGGTGGCTTTACCCTGTATGGTTGGGATGTTGTCTTCTAAAGGGACTTGTGTGGGATAGGTCCTTAAGTCCAGTCCACAATCAGTTGATTCGACTCAGCCCTGTCAGTTCAGGGCTTTGTACTGGGTCTGAGTACCCTGCCTGGTGCTCCGGTATCCAGTTGGCTCCCCGGTTCGGTTCCGGCAGGCCACTACCCTGTCCCAGTCCCTTACGGTTCCACTGGTCGTTTTTCCGGTCTCCTGCAGGCGGCCACCACCGTCTGCCTCCTTGCCAATGGTGACTGGGCTCCGACGCAGCCACCGGAGTAGTCTATGGCAGGCCTGAGCGCAGGTCTGCCTCCGGACTCAACCTCCCTCCTTCACTGTCAAAACTACTCTGTCCTTCAACTTGACTACAGTGTTTCCCGCCTCCAGGCCTGTGAACTCCTCGGTGGGCGGAGCCACCGCCTGGCTCCACCCCCCTGGTGTAGACATCAAACCTGGAGGGTGGTGACAAGGTTTTCAGTTTGGCTGGTGTTACCTAATCGGGAGAGGGGTGTGGTGTTGTGTGTGACTACCTGGGACGACCCGACTAGTCCGGGGCGTCACAACAGGTCTGCCCTTGAACTCGACTTCTCTCCTCCACTGTCAAAGCTAATCTACTACTAACTGTTTTCCCGCCTCCGGGCCTGTGAACTCCTTGGTGGGCGGAGCCCACCGCCTGGCTCCACCCCACTGGTGTGAACATCAAACCTGGAGGGTGGTGACAAGATTTATTTATTGCTTTCTTTTTTAACTGAAAAATATAACAAGTTTAATTTTTTTTTTAAAAACATTATTTACATTTGAAATCTTCCCGTACGGGAGGCACATTCTTGAACCGTTGCAAACATGAACATTTTTAATAATACGGGAAACGGGACCGGGTCCTTCAGTCACCCACCCAAACAACCTGAACCTTGATGCTGCCCCTAAGAAGTGGGCAGCACCCCTTTTCCCCAGTCCAGGAACGGGCCCAGGTGGTGTTTAACGGGACGGGTGCAGGGTTCACATCTGCTCGTCTCTTGGAGGCCCCACGTCCAGGGGGCCCCTGACCTGGAGGATGGCCACCGGTTGCTTTGGTGGCCGGGCTCGGCCATCTGTTTCCCGCAGGCCCATCCTCCAGTCTGCCTCTCCGGGGGCTGTGAAACCAGAAGGCCGGTTAAAGGGGGTTTATTTACATGCCCAATAGTTTTTGGGTGGGCTGCTAGTTCTCAGCCGTGTCTTTAGGAAAACGGGGCAAAAAAGTATGGTCCCAACGGGGACTGTGTTAAACTTGGCAGCCGGGTTCCGCTGCCTTTACTCCGTATCTACATTTTCATCTGCGTACTGAGGCTCAACGGTCACTTCAGGTCTGTACGGTGGGGAAGGGGACTGGGAGCGCTCCGGGCCTTCATGGCCGGCCCTCCTCTGCACGCTCAGGGCAAACCAGCCCCTCTCCCAACAATGGCGGGTGTAGCTAACCAGCTCCGGGGATCAGGTCACGGTCCGGGTGGCCCATGGGCAGGTGGGGGTAGACGTCCCGCCGGGACACGAAGACCTCCGCTTCCAAGCCGGGCTCAAACACGAACCCCCACCCTCTGTCGGGGTCAAACCTCCTGACCTGGCCTTCGTGCCTCGGGCCTCGTACACAAAAAGGTAGTATTACGGAGATTGTCCTTTTCCTTTATGGTGCGGGCCAGGACCTCCGCCTTCTTCTTCTCCCAGGCTGCAATTTCCCGGCCCAGCTGGCGCTGCTAGCGCTCCCAGTATGAAGCATCCAGTTGCCCTTCTTGCGCGCGGGTTGGGCCCAGCCGGAGCTCCCCCGTGCCGGCCACGACCTGCACCTTCTCTGGGGAATGTCGCGGCCTGGAGCGCTGCCTTGCAGCAACAACCCTGCGCTGCCTCCGCCAAGGCCTGGGTTCGGGAAGCGGCCAGCTTTCCTTGCTGGACGGGTCTCTGGGGTGCAATAGCCTCCCTCTTGGCCGGGCGGACTGCCGGGACCGGGGTCTCTCTGGGTGTCGCTTTCTCCGGGACTGACGGGATCGCGTCCGGGACGGGCACCTTCCAGGGTATCGGGGTCGGTGCGGGCCGAGCATACGGCCGTCCGCGGGCCGCATCTACAGGTGGGTCCTCACGGGCAGTAGGGACGGGTTCCACTGCCGGTGTCGGGGGCGGCAGGACGAGCGGGGGGGCAGCTGCGACTGGAACGGGCCGTGGAGGAGGCGACAGGGGAAGCGGGGCAGACCAGGTCCCTCAGCCGCAGCAACCGGTTCCTCCAGGACATAGGGGCATGGGTCGCCCACCCGCTCCTCCAAATTCACCTCCATCTCGCGTGCCTGCACAGCCCAAGCTATCTCCCCCATCTCGGTTGCCCACTGCTCCATTAGGTACCTCACCTGCACTTGTAGGCGGCAACACATGAGAGTCGTCCGGGCTTCCACCCACGCCGCTGTGGGAATTCGGGCTTTTCAGACGGGGCGGACATGTTACAACTTGTTTGTCCAGGAACCAGACGGGTGGCAGAGTCCTGGAGTCCCTGCCTTTTATCTCCTCAGTCACATGAGGCTGGATCTTCACTCGCCCCCCTTGGTCTTTTCAGGGCACTCCGCTAGCTTTCCGCACCACTCTGCTCTCAGGGGGTGGGGCTTCACTTTTCGCGCCCTTTCTATTTGGAGAAGACGGCTTGGGCGGGAAACTTCGTGCCACTGGATAGTGACAAGATGGCGGATTCTGCAATTTTTCAGCGGGACGCCGCTAACAATAACTTCAAGGCGCACTTCCACCGGTAGATGGATGGGTTCAATCCTGTTCGTGACGCCAGAAGAAGCGTATGTGTACCACCCCGCAGGCTTGGCCAGCTGCCGAGCCGCTCGGATCCGTGCTCGTACGGTGGGTGGCTCGAGCTCCTCATGGACCCGGGGGTCACGTCGCTCTGCAAGGGGGTTGGCGCTGCATGCAGGGACTTTGGTGGGGAGTTTCACGGCCGGGGCCGCGGTGGTTTGTATGGGATTTAAGTTTGTGACGCCACCCACGGGTTGTGGTGAATGGATGGACACCACCGCTGCCGTTGACTAGGCCTCCCGGCGACGGTGTTGCGCAGCTTGGTGTTGACCCCTCCGTGGGTAGGGGGTGATGGTCCCGGGGGCCCGAGGGAGGTGCTGAGGCGAGGGGATGGGTGTGTTCTGGGTGCTGGTGTGGTGCGGCGCGGTGTGCGGCCCGAAGGCACTGGTGTACTCACTATGACACAACACACTGGAGTCTCTGGTAAACCAAACGGGGTAATGAACGGTGCCCGCAGCCGGCTGCAGCTTCTCCCTTAATAGGTTGGTGGTTTCCGTCTTTCTCCTGCACCTCCTTAATGTGAATGTTCTGACTCCTATGTCTAAGCAACGGTAGTCCGCTACCCGGCTTGCTGGGTGTCGGAAGAGCCCTGTTTGTGTGTCGCCCTGGGATAAGGGGTACTCAGATCCGGGCCACGGGGTCACTTCTGTGGGTATCATGGTGGTGTGACCCGGTCTGTGACCCCAGGCTCCACAGTAAGAAGGGGATTAGGTAAGGGAGATTGTCCGTGACGCCACCCGTGGTGTGCGGTGAGGTAACGGAGCACTGCCGGTAAATGGATCCCGGGGATGGTGGTGGGCAGCAAGGTGGTGATTTCCTTCCACGGGTAGGGTGTTGGTGTCCCGGGACCCCGGTGAGGTGGTGCAGGGAGGAGATGGAGACCGTCTGAGAGCTGTGCGTCCGGTTGGACCGGTGGATGTTGTTACTCACAGTTTGCTTTGCAAGAAAATTCACACAGAGTCAGGAATTAACCAGAAATTGCCGGTGTCTGCAGCCTTCGGTGCGGAGGGTGTGTGGGGTCCCACACACAGTCCAGCAGGATCCTGGTCTTGTTTTGCAGCCAGACGCTTCTTTCTCCTTCCTCAGTCGGGAACGGGGAGCCCACTCCCCCTGCAGTGATCCGGGTCACCCCTGGATGCCGGCGGGCCACTACCCTGCCCCGGCCACCTTGGGCCCCTTCCTCACACTTCCCTTCCTTATAGCAGCCAGGAGCTATCCTCTCCTGGTCTGCTCTCTTCACACTCTAAACTCACTCTGCAGCAGCCCCTCCCCTCCTGCCCTGTTTAGCTCTTACACTGGGGGGGGTGTCTGTCCTGCTGCACTGGTTTGGGATCAGGTTACCAAGGAGGAGAATGGCCTGCACTTTGCTGGATTTTGCAGGCTCTGTGACACCCTGGTTTTACCCGGGCCTCACATTTGCCCGCAGACACTGGCCCTTTGGGTCTCTATGCCTTGGCGGTGGCTTTACCCTAAAGGCTGGGCTGTTGTCTTCAGTCGGGTCTTGTGTGGGAAAGGTCCTTAAGTCCAGTCCTCAATCAGTTGATTTGACTCAGCTCTGTGGTTTCTGGGCTTCGTACTGGGTCTACCAAGCACCTGGCTCCGCCCCCCCCGGTGTGAACATCAAACCTGGAGGGTTTGGCTGCTGTCACCTTTTTAGGGAGGGGGTGTGTGTGCATGGGACTACCTGGGACGACCTGGCTAGTCCAGGGCGTCACGTATCCCCCTTCTCAGCCCCCTCTTTACAGTACCACATCCTGCAATATAATTCTCCTTTTTATCACTTGTCTAAATACAGCTGCATCCTGCAGTACATTGCTCATATTAGTTAACAACCCACAGGGACACTGCTCTTTACTGGTATGAGCTCTGCACTATAATGAATGAATCTCGGCCTCTTTTTATGACATCATCATTCACAGTATAAACTCTGTTCTAGACATGACTCAGAACACAGCTAAGCTTTCAGGATGCCAGCTGAGAAAGATTGCATTGCGCAAGATTGCGAAAGGACAGTCCTAATGGCAGCTGAAGAGTAAATAGAGCCTGGAAAGTCATCTTTAGGTCTAGGACACATATTGAGTAAAACAGACTGAGTGGAATTCGATAAAAAAGCCGGATGTTACTCTATGGGGTTGTTCACATCTGCAATTATTTTATCAGCCCTAATTGGACCAAGAAAACAGTCGCAGCATGCTTCTGGTGAAATCTGTTCCGTATTCACTCGCACCCATACAAGTCTATGGGTGCGAGTGTAACATCGCTCTGCACTCGGATGACACATGATCACATGATCGTGTCTCAGTGGCATGACACTTGGCTTACACTCGCAGCACAGCAGCAGATAGCATATCATATGCACTCACACTCATGTAGCCTTAAAACACTCCAGATTTGAAATGGCTATATTAGCACAAATAAATTATAGAAATAATTTATTTATATAATAAGTATAATAAATTTATGTGTAGATTAGTATAAGACCATATAAGTGCTGAGACGCTAAGTGCTGATGCTTGAGTGTGAATAGCACTGCCACATCAGAGTCGGCCATAGACTAGTGTGAGTGTATGTGTAAAATACTAATGTACAGAACTATTTCATGTGTGTCTCAATCGAGTAGAAATTTAAAGTGCACAAACTAGAATTTTTCTTACAGTTTAGTAGAATCTAATATATAAAGCTGAGTGTATGTATGTATGTATGTGTGTATGTCCGCTAAAGGAATCCGCACCATCGCATTTGCAATCACAAAATCTTGCACAGATGCCCCATGTGACCCAGGGAGCGTCGTAGACTATGTTTTGACGGGAAAATTTAACCTTGCGCTTTACAGTTACTCTCCAAACAACCTGAATCCATTAAAGTCAATGGAGCTGTGAGCTATTAGGTTATTAATAGCAGATGTGATTGGTTGCTATAGGAACAAAATAAATTGTTAGTATAAAAAGCTTATGTGTGAGGTAATAAGATGTCGGTGGGGAGACGAATAGAGAGCGACAAAAAGAGACATAGAGAGAGAGACAGACAGTCAAAGAGAGACAGAGGCAGACAGACAGGGAAAGAGACAGAGAAAGCGAACAGACAGACACAGACAGACAGAGAGAGACAGACAGACAAAGAGACAGAGACAAGTAAAGAGACAGGGAAAGATGCAGAGACAGACGGGGAAAGAGACAGACGGGGAAAGAGACTGATAGACAGATAGAGAGACAGACAGACACAGAGATAGAGAGAGGCAGACAGACACATAGATAGAGACAGACAGAAAGACTGATACAGAGACAGACAGAGAGACTGATACAGACATCAGAGACAGACAGACAGAGACTGGGAGAGAGACAGAGAAACAGTTACTATCCCGGGCAACGCCAGGTACTACAGCTAGTATTTTTATAAAACCAAAATAAAACAGATAACGAACAAATCACAACTGTCAAAGACATCAAAATAGCACAAAAGCAGGAGAAAAAAAAAATGAAACCACTCTTCCTTTTCTTTCTTAGGCCTTGCATGTTGTGCTATCAGAATCCTCATGGTACGCTTCCTGATCATGGGGAACTTTCGTTTTAAGGGCTGTCCTCGCATGGGGCAGCTCATTGACATGGGCCCCACTCCTCCTAAAGTCCAGCACTCAATTCTGTTTTTGTCTAAGCCTGAATAGTTGTTCTTCAGGAGGGGTATAACCCCTCTCTGACCGCTCCTGACACCAGGATACAGGATTTGGTTCTATGGTAGCTGAAGGATCTTTTCTTATGCTTTGTAATTCCTCCCTGATCTCCCGCAGTTCCTGTCTTAACTCGCCTTCCAAGTCTAACTCAACGTGGGGCAACTCTGAGAGGTTTACCTCATAACTCGGACTCCAGATTCCTCCCCAAACTCCAGAAAACTCATATTGGGGTTATAGCATAGGCGTTCCTTCAGGGCCTGTTTAAGGTAGGGATCCATCAGACTCATGACTAGCTGGTCCCTTAACACCTCTTTCAGATATCCCAGTCACCAAGATTCTCCAAAAGTCTTCTGAATGTCGGGAGTCGTTACCTCCTGCAGAGTGTATACATACTGGACCACTGTTTTTCCCTCTCTCTGGACCCGATGAAACAGGCGAATGCGTACGTTATCTAGATCAGATGTGTCATTGTGCATGCCCTCTTGAATTTTGGTCACCTTATCTACCGTATCACGATCTCTTGGTTTACTTAACATTACCATCTATCAGACTCTAGAATCCTCCCCAACCCCCAGAAAGCTCATATTGGGGTTATAGTATAGGCATTCCTTCAGGGTCTGTTTTAGGTATGTGACGCCCTGGACCCCAGGGGTCACAGGTAATAACACCTACCACATTACCCACATACCCCCACCCCCCTGTGAGGACATACCCGTCACTCGAACGGGAGACCTGATGCCTCCCTCAGGGCCAGTAGGGCACACCAGGTGTGCGGAGTCTGGTGGAAAGGCACGCCAACCGAGGAGACTACTGCCCTGAGGCAGGAAATACAAACAGTTAGTTGAAAGAAAAGTTTTGGAGTTGACAATGAGTGGTAGTGGAGCAGCTGTCAGGGACCCGGGTAGGAGCCTGGGACCCTTGAAACGTCAGGCAGGCAGACGGTGGTGGCCGTCTGCAGGAGTACCGGTACAGCAACCGGCGGAACCGTAGGGACCGGGCCTGGGTTGGAGCCCGCCGGCCCTGAACCGGGGAGTCAACCGTGTACCGGAGCACCAGAAACCGGGTACTTAGACTCCGTCCTAGCTTAGAAGCCACTGAGTTTAGGCAAATTGACTGATTGCTGGCTGGATCTCACGGGTTCATCCACACCTAAAGTCCCGAAAGAAGGCAAAAGCCCACCGATTCCGGGTGAGTGCCACCGCCAAGGTCCAAACACCTGACGGGCCAGCGCCTGCGGGCAACAGAGGGCTCCTCCGGCAGCTCAACGCCGGGGAGCGGGCTACCACTGCCCAGGCAGGGGAACCAAAAAACCACAACAAGAGGTGCAAGGGAAAAGGGGCCACCATCAACCTCACAGGGGACATCAGCAGCCGGCTGCGGGACCCGACCATACCCGAACTTTGGTTTACCAGTGACTCTGAGTGTGGATTAATCGTGAGTACACCAGTGCCATCCGGGCACGATACTGCACCGCAGCACGGCACCCTGCACCCCAACAGCAACATAAGCGCTCCAGTCCACCACCGGGCCCCGGGACACACCGCCCCTACCCACGGAGGGGCTAACATCAAGGCTACGGCCGCAACACCGATCCCGGACGAGCCCGCCTTCACTCCAACCGCAGCAGTGGTGCATCCTGTCACCACGACCCTTGGGTGACGTCACGACCCGTTAGACGACCGCGCGGCCCTCCCCGGCTGCGCGCCTCGTCCCACCTCACCACCACCCCACTGCCTCCCCTTAACAGAGCGACGTGGCCCCCGATCCGGAGGCGCTCGTGCCACCGACAACCCGAGCCCGGACCTCGAGCGGCTTGGCCCGAGCAAGCGGAAGAAGCGGCCAGGCCCCTCTCAGGGTGGTACAGGTAGGGATCCATCAGACTCATGACTATCTATCTGGTCCCTTAACACTTCTTCCAGATGTCCCAGTCCCCAATACTCTCCATCATTCTTCTGAGTGACGTGAGCCTTTACCTCCTGCAGAGTGTTCATATACTGGACTACTGTTTCTCCCTCTCTCTGGACCTGAAGAAATAGGTGAATGTGTAGGCTACCTAGATCAGTCGTGTCACTGTGTATGCCCTCTAGAATTTTGGTCACCTTATCCACCGTATAATGGTCTCTTGGTTGACTGAACATTACCATCTATTGGGCCTCTCCATCTAAAGCCAGCAGGGCTATCTCCGCCTCTAAGGCAGGTGTCATAGGGTGCATGCATAACATGCTTTTTAGCCGTTCTACCCAGTTTCACAACAACAAATTATCACTCTTCAATTTTGGTATATTACTAGGTATAGCTCTGAGCAGAAGGCTTCCTCTTGTGGACTCGGTCACCGACTAATCTGCCATTTCTGCGCTGGAATGTTGCATGCTGTTGACTATGTCAAGTGTAAGCAGGTTGCTTGGATGTAGTAAAGACTACTCATTGGTGGCTCCCACAATAGAAATTTATTTGCACAAACAAAGGAGTGGCAATGGCAAGGTACGATCAGGGATCTTTACAAGTGACTATTAAAAGGCTGATTATATTACAGTGGAAGACTTAGGAACACAGTTATTCGGAATATAATCACAATATTATCTACACAATATTATGCTTATACAACGGTTACCATCAATGTTATTGTAAATAGTGATGGACGGACCCAGACTGTAAAAGTTCAAATCTGCGCCGTTTCAAAAGTACCGAGTGTTGGGCCCGGAGTTCTCAGAGAACTCCAGGCAGTGGTGTAACTAGAGTTTGATGGGTCCTGGAGCAAAATTTGGACCGGGGCCCCCTCCACATACATCGACACTTAGGGTATGGGATAATGACACTGACACTCGGGTTACAGGACAATGACGCTGACACTTGGCTCTTACCCTGAGCACCCAACTTTCCCATGATCTGATATCCAGCTTTCCTATGCTCTGCCATACATCTTTCCCTCAGCACCCAGCTTTCCCATATCAGAGCATGGGAAAGCTAGGTGCTGAGAGAAGATGTACAGGAGAGCATGGGAAAGTTCTCCAAATACTATAATGACCCCCAGATAGCCTTCCATATAGTATAAAGGGTCCCACATAACCCTTCATATATTAGAATGCAGCCCCATCGTCCTCCATGTATTATAATTGACCACACAGTCCTCCATGTTTTATAACACACCCCCATAGTCCATGTATAAGGTAGCCTCCATAGTCCTCCATATATTATAATGTAGCCCCCATAGTCCTATATGTATTATAATGCAGCCCCATAAATCTTCATATTGTATTATGCGGCCCCATACTCCTCCATGTATAATGTACCCCTATATTCCATGTATAAGGTGTCCTTCATTTTGTATTATGCAGCCCCATACTCCTCCAGGTATAATGCACCCCTTGTCCATGTATAATGTGTCCTTCATGTTTATTATGCAGTCCCATAGACCTCCAATTATCATGCAGCCAGCCCCCCCAGGGTCTCCATGTGTCATTCAGCCAGCCCTCCCCCCCGGGCCTCTACATGTCATGCAGCCAGCCCCCCCAGGTGTCATGCAGCCATCCCCCCGAGGGCTTCCATGTGTCATGCAGCCAGTCTCCCGAGGGCTTCTATGTGTCATGCAGCCAGCCCCCCCCAGGGCCTCCATGTGTCATGCAGCCAGCCCCCCCACGGCCTCCATGTGTCATGCAGCCAGCCTGTTACGGGGGGCTGTCTGATAATAACTTAAAGGAGTATCAGACAGTCAGGGTCCACCGTGCAAAGACTCTGCTGCAGACTATGGCAGAGTGCAATACCTCTGTTAACTCACAGAAGGATATAATAAGTAAGTAAAGCAATTCCTCCCTTACTTGGAGGGTGTGTGGAATGATCTCTGTTAATAATCACAGAGACAAAGGCAATGTGTGCGAAATGGCACCTACCTAGGTCCGCTCTTCTAGTGGTGCAAAAGAGACGAACAGCAGCGTAAGCCGCACAAAGCTCCTACCTGCGTTCGCTCCACTAGTGTGCGAGGACACGAACCACTAGATATGGCACCTGCCTAGGTCCGCTCTTCTAGTGGTGCAAAAGAGACGAACAGCAGCGTAAGCCGCACAAAGCTCCTACCTCTGTTCGCTCCCCTAGTGTGCGAGGATACGAACAACTGCCAGACGCAGTATAAGGAACGTTACCCTAGCGGCAACGTCCACCTACGAGTCGAACCACAAGGCCCAGCCAGACCATGTGCCTCAGGCACCTGCCTATGTCCGCTCCCCTAAGAGGTAAGGATACGGACAGCAGCCGAAGCTGTAAGGTATAAGAACGCTACCCTGCCGGTAGCGCTCACCTAGCATAGACAGAGGAATGCCTAGAGGAACGCGCACAGAGCGTCTACTCTTATGCATGAACCAAGAGGACTGAGCGCCATGCGGCGTGTGTCAGGGTCTTATATAGACTCTGTGCCTCATCCAAGATGGAGGACACCAGAGCCAATCCGCTGCCAGAACGACAGGAGTGACATCATGCTGGCCTATCACCGAGCAAGGCATCACAAGCACATGACCAGCGACCAATCGGCATAGAAGGTGTCAGAGACATGTGACCTCGTGTCAGCGATGATGTCACCCGCACATGTGCAATGGCTCCAAGATAGGACTTAGTCTCTGGCGCTCGCACATGTGCAGTAGCAAGAAATCTGGACTTAGTCTCCAGCGCTCGCACATGTGCAATAGCAAGAAATCTGGACATAGTCTCCAGTGCTCTCAGCAACCGTAACAGTACCCCCCCCTCAAGGGCCCCCCTCCCGGCGACGCAGGTAATCGGCAACTAAGTCGGGAGCATGGACAGCCTCCTCAGGCTCCCAAGAGCGATGTTCCGGGCCGTAACCCTCCCAATCTATCAAGAAGAACCTGCGCCCTCTAACCATCTTAGAACCAACTATGGCTCGTACCTCATAGCTAGAGCGAGAGGAATCAGAGGCAGGAGAGTGCACTTCACGAGCGTGAGGTAAAATAGCCGGCTTTAGCAGTGAGACATGGAATTTGTCATGAATCCTAAGATGGACGGGTAACTTCAATTGGTAGACTACAGGATTTACCTGTCGAAGAACCTCATAAGGACCCAGGAAGCGAGGAGCAAATTTGACAGAGCTCACTCTAAGTCTCACGTGTTTTGCAGAGAGCCACACAAAGTCCCCTGGAGAAAAGACAGGAGCCGGGCGACGAAACCGATCGGACACCGTCTTCATACGGTCCTTAGCTGCTTGGATCGACTCTTGAGTCCGATCCCAAACCTCTCTGGCATTAGTTGCCCAGTCGGCCACAAGAGGAGGAGGTGCAGCAGCGGGAAACGGTACCGGTGCCCTAGGGTGTTGCCCATTATTGAGTACGAACGGTGTCTGCCCAGTGGCCTCAGCCAGCGAATTGTTAAGGGCAAATTCTGCCCAGGGTAGGAGGGAGGACCAGTTATCGTGGTTCTCAGCAACAAAGTGTCGAAGGTATATAATCATAGATTGATTGGTACGTTCAACCAAACCATTGGTCTCTGGATGGTATGCCGAAGAGAGATTCAACTCAATTTGCAGAAGGCTACAAAGATCTCGCCAGAAACGGGAAGTAAATTGCGGGCCTCTATCACAAATGATACGATCTGGCATCCCGTGAAGCCTAAAGACATGCTTGAGGAATAGTCTGGCTAGTACCTTGGAAGATGGGATTCTCGATAACGGTACGAGATGAACCATCCGGGAGAAATGGTCCGTAATGACCCACACAAATCTATGTCCCTGTGAACATGGAAGATCACCCACAAAGTCCATGCCTACCACCTCCCATGGTCTATCTGGCACTGGTAAAGGATGCAAGAGCCCAGCAGGTCTCTGCCGTAATGGACGGTTGCGAGCACACGAGTAGCAGGAACCGACATATCTCTTGACGTGGCTGGCTAAGTGTGGCCACCAATACCACCTCTCCAGTAACTCTCGTGTCCGCCTAATACCAAAATGCCCACCCACCTTTGAGGTGTGGGCCCATGACAGTATATCATTCTGTCGATCAGGCGGAACAAAGGTCTTGCCCGGTGGGATTTGGTCTAACGTCACAGGGGAGAGCGTATGAAAAACCCTGGAGGGAAGGATAAGACGAGGTTCGTCAATCTCTTCCTGGGTAGAAAGCATAGAGCGAGACAGGGCGTCTGCCTTGTTATTCCTACTCCCAGACAGATAGTTGATGGAGAAGTGAAAGCGGGAGAAAAACAAGGACCAGCGGGCTTGGCGAGGATTCAGACGCTGAACGGTTTGTAAGTACGTCAGATTCTTATGGTCTGTATAGACCTGGAAAGGATGTTTCGCTCCTTCCAGCAAGTGACGCCACTCCTCCAAGGCTAATCTCAGGGCGAGCAGTTCCCTATCCCCAATGGTATAGTTTCTCTCTGCCGGTGAAAAGGTTTTAGCAAAGAAGAAACACGGCCTTTTTCTACCTGCACCGTTCTTTTGATACAAGACCGCACCAGCACCCACTGAAGAGGCATCAACCTCCAAGAGGAAGGGCTTACTCTCATCGGGTCTTTGAAGAACGGGTGCAGTTGAAAAGTGTCTTTTTACTGCCTCAAAAGCCTGAGATGTCTCAGTAGACCAGGCTTTGGGATTAGCACCTTTCTTAGTCAAGGCCACCAAAGGGGCCACCAAAGTAGAAAAATGGGGTATGAACTGCCTGTAATAATTTATGAATCCTAAGAAGCGTTGCACCGCCTTCAAGGAATGAGGTTCGGACCATTGCAGGACAGCAGAGAGCTTCGCAGGATCCATAGCCAGGCCCTCTTGTGAGATAATGTAACCCAAAAAAGGCAATGAGGACTGCTCGAATACACATTTCTCGAGTTTAGCAAACAATGAGTGCTCCCTTAAACGGGAAAGGACACGAACGACATCCTGACGATGAGTCTCCAGATCAGGAGAAAAAATCAGGATGTCGTCCAGATACACCACTACTGAGGATAACAGTAAATCCCTGAACACATCGTTTACGAAGTCCTGAAATACTGCGGGTGCATTACATAACCCAAAAGGCATGACGAGGTATTCATAGTGACCGTCTCGGGTGTTAAAAGCGGTCTTCCATTCGTCACCCTTTCGAATTCGTACCAAGTTATACGCACCCCGCAGATCCAACTTCGTAAAAAC
Organism: Anomaloglossus baeobatrachus; assembly: GCF_048569485.1. Taxonomy (NCBI): domain Eukaryota; kingdom Metazoa; phylum Chordata; class Amphibia; order Anura; family Aromobatidae; genus Anomaloglossus; species Anomaloglossus baeobatrachus. The sequence goes on along the minus strand of NC_134361.1, from coordinate 157,593,388 downwards.
TTGAGCTCCTCTTAGTCTGTCAAAGAGCTCCGAAATTAAAGGTAATGGGTATTTGTTCTTTATTGTGATTGCGTTGAGACCCCTGTAATCTATGCAGGGACGCAAATCACCCTCTTTCTTCCGAACAAAGAAAAACCCAGCTCCCGCGGGAGAGACAGACTTACGAATGAACCCCTTCTCTAAACTCTCTCTTATATAGGTCGACATGGCCTCCGACTCAGGTATCGACAGGGGGTAAACTCTGCCTTTAGGTGGAACCGAACCTGGGATAAGGTCTATGGCACAGTCATACGGCCTATGGGGTGGAAGAACCTCAGCACCCTGTTTGGAGAACACGTCAGCGAAATCCAAATAGGGTGTAGGTATGGGAGAGAGATCAGTTGATGCAACCGCAACGACCTTAGGTGGTAAGGGAAGACATCGGGACTGACATTTCGAACCCCAACTAATAATGCTGTCAGACTCCCAGTCAATGTGAGGAGCATGAGTCCGAAGCCATGGGAGACCCAGAAGGACGTCGTCTATACCCTCAGGCAAAACAAGAAAAGAAATCTCCTCTATGTGACCCTGAGACAGGGAAAGGCGCAAGGGAACTGTCCTCAATGTAATGGAGTCAGACAACATAGTTCCATTAACAACACGGACAGGAATAGGCGCCTCTAACATGATAGAGGGAATATTGTGTCCCTTTACAAATCCTGAGGACACAAAAGTCCCGTCAGCTCCGGAATCCACAAAAGCCATAATAGGCCATGTATTCTCAGATAACGAGAGCTGACCTGGGATACAACACTTAGAGGGTGCAGAAGACGTCTCTAGTAACCCCCCTCTAATGGTTACTAGGCCAGGGAGTTTTCTTGACGACTAGGACACTTGTTGGCATAGTGCCCAGCCTGACGACATACGTAACATATAGGAGGACCAGACTTGCGTAGTCTGGAAGACGTATGACCTAACTCCATAGGAGTGGGAGATGTTTCAGTTGCTGAGGAAGATGGTAGTGGACCCTCAACAACTGGAATAGCCCGATGCTTAGGGCGTGAGGAAGAGACCTCGAGTCTACGTTCCTTATGGCGTACATCGATCCTCGTTGCTACTGTGATCAAGTCCTCCAGAGAAGCAGGGACCTCACGAGTAGCAAGAGCATCCTTGACATAGCCTGCCAACCCTCTCCAGAAGATAGGAATCAACACCTTCTCTGGCCAATCTAGTTCTGCCACCAGAGTTCTAAAAGCAATGGCATAAGAACTAGTGGATAACGAACCCTGAGATAGATCTAACAGTCTCAGGGCCGCATCATGGGTAACCTGCGGACCCATGAATACCGCCTTAAGAGCATCAAGAAAGTTTTGATGTCTCAGAGTAACCACATCAGAGCGCTCCCATAGGGGAGTCGCCCATTCTAAGGCTTTATCCTGAAGTAAGGAGATGATAAAGCCTACTCTGGACCTCTCCGTAGAGAAGCGAGAAGAGTTGACCTCTAGGTGTATCTGACACTGACTAATGAAACCACGACATGATCTGGCATCGCCAGAATATCTGTTTGGCAGAGCAAGTCGAGGATCATGTGCAGATGTCACCATGGTCTGAGGTTTATCCTCTATACTCTTGAGCCGTGACTCAAGTACTTGTATGTAACGGTGTAACTGCTGATATTCTGCCATAACTGCCAGACCCTTGGCTCAGTCCTAATGTTACGGGGGGCTGTCTGATAATAACTTAAAGGAGTATCAGACAGTCAGGGTCCACCGTGCAAAGACTCTGCTGCAGACTATGGCAGAGTGCAATACCTCTGTTAACTCACAGAAGGATATAATAAGTAAGTAAAGCAATTCCTCCCTTACTTGGAGGGTGTGTGGAATGATCTCTGTTAATAATCACAGAGACAAAGGCAATGTGTGCGAAATGGCACCTACCTAGGTCCGCTCTTCTAGTGGTGCAAAAGAGACGAACAGCAGCGTAAGCCGCACAAAGCTCCTACCTGCGTTCGCTCCACTAGTGTGCGAGGACACGAACCACTAGATATGGCACCTGCCTAGGTCCGCTCTTCTAGTGGTGCAAAAGAGACGAACAGCAGCGTAAGCCGCACAAAGCTCCTACCTCTGTTCGCTCCCCTAGTGTGCGAGGATACGAACAACTGCCAGACGCAGTATAAGGAACGTTACCCTAGCGGCAACGTCCACCTACGAGTCGAACCACAAGGCCCAGCCAGACCATGTGCCTCAGGCACCTGCCTATGTCCGCTCCCCTAAGAGGTAAGGATACGGACAGCAGCCGAAGCTGTAAGGTATAAGAACGCTACCCTGCCGGTAGCGCTCACCTAGCATAGACAGAGGAATGCCTAGAGGAACGCGCACAGAGCGTCTACTCTTATGCATGAACCAAGAGGACTGAGCGCCATGCGGCGTGTGTCAGGGTCTTATATAGACTCTGTGCCTCATCCAAGATGGAGGACACCAGAGCCAATCCGCTGCCAGAACGACAGGAGTGACATCATGCTGGCCTATCACCGAGCAAGGCATCACAAGCACATGACCAGCGACCAATCGGCATAGAAGGTGTCAGAGACATGTGACCTCGTGTCAGCGATGATGTCACCCGCACATGTGCAATGGCTCCAAGATAGGACTTAGTCTCTGGCGCTCGCACATGTGCAGTAGCAAGAAATCTGGACTTAGTCTCCAGCGCTCGCACATGTGCAATAGCAAGAAATCTGGACATAGTCTCCAGTGCTCTCAGCAACCGTAACACAGCCCCCCCAGGGCCTCCATGTGTCATGCAGCTAGCCCCCCCAGGGCCTCCATGTGTCATGAAGCCAGCCCCACCACCCCGAGGGCCTCCATGTGTCATGCAGCCAGCAAAAAAAAAAACAAGTACCTCTCTTCTCTTTGTGACTGCGGTGGTTACGCCCCTGCCTCCATACTTCACACACCCTGCTCCCAATACAGCTTTCACCCCCCATATCACACACACACTACACCCCCATATGTCACACACCCTGCTCCCCATACAGCCTGCACCCCCCATATTACACACACACAACACCCCCATATGTCACACACCCTGCTCCCCATACAGCCTGCACCCCCCAAATCACACACACACTACACCCCCATATGTCACACACCCTGCTCCACATACTGCCTGCACCCCCCATATCACACACACACTACACCCCCATATGTCACACATCCTGCTCCCCACACAGCCTGCACCCCCCAAATCACACACACACTACACCCCCATATGTCACACACCCTGCTCCCCATACAGCCTGCACCCCCCCCATATCACACACACTACACCCCCATGTCACACACCCTGCCCCTCTTACAGAGCCGCTGCCGTGCCCCTATCACCCTGCCGGCCCGGTCGCGGTGGCGACCTATGCGACCTCGGTCGTTATGCCCCTGACTCCAGGTAATGATGGGTTTGGCAACTCAAGTAAGAAGAAAATATGAATAAAGCATGCTATACTTGCCGAGTCTCTGGCGTGGCTGTATACTTCTTCCGGGGCCGCTCATTCTACTTCCTGGGCCACTCATTAGCTTCATACATATTCATTGCTTCCCCTGCCCACCGGCAGTCCTGGTGTCTGTGATTGGTTGCAATCAGACGTGCCCTCACCCTGTGTGAGTGAGTGTAACTGCTTGCAATCACAAACTTTGGTCTGCTGGTCTATTTTGTGGAGTAATAATAAATAAATAGTTAAAAAATGTGAGTATAGTTCCCCATATTATGATACCTAGCACAGATAAAGCATATGGCTACAGGCTACAGCCCACAGCTGTGTGGTTTTCTTGGCTGTGTATCTAAATAAGAGGGAGCGCATGCGGCTTTTTTTTTTTTTTTTTAATATTTAAATAAATAATTAAAAAAAATGGAGTACAGTCCCCTCCAAATTTGATACTCAGCCATTATAAAGCCAACAGCTGGGGGTTAGTATTCTCAGGCTGGGAGGCCCATCTTTACCTGGCCCTTCCTAATTGCCCTGGTGCGGTGGCAGTCGGGGTAATAAGGGAGTAATAACAGCTCACAGCTGCCAGTAAGCCATAGATTAGTAATGCAGCTCTGCTACATTTGAAGTGACAGCACGCTGCCTTATGGCTGCCTGCTGTGAGTTTCAGGCAGAGACTTAGTCACTCCCTGAGCGGAGACGTCACTCAGGTTATTTGTGGTCACAGCTGGAGGTTCCCACGGTCCTCCACCTGTGATCGAAATGCTGGAGCCTATGTAAAGCGGGGGCACAGGGCAGTGGTCGTGGTTGAGGGATTCCCTCAAGTAGGCGCCCCAGCCTCACTTCAAAAAAAGGGTTGTGGTCCTGGCTGGGTGTGTGGATAGGTGCAGTGCTGTTCATACCTTTCAGAAGGCCGCTTCTCACCATTGCCTTTGACAGGCCAGGACCGGATAATGGAGGAAATGGAGATGAAGACTGATAGTTCTTATTACACAACAGTTCTTTACTACACAATCTCTGGATGGCAACTTTACACAAGACGTAGCGGGCATAAATCTCATAGGATATTTCATTAGTATTAGACACGAACAGACACATTCCCTCAGTTCACCTCAGCTGTTATTATTGTGGATGCTCCCAGTCTTTCTGCCACTGCCGAACCTAGCACAACAGAGCCGTCTGTGAGAGTCAATCCAGTCCTCGTGTGGTTCCATGCCCTCCCAGCAATATGGAGCAGTGGTGCTCTCTGATCTGCCACACTGGGCTGAATACTCCTCTCACATTCAACTCAACTCAACCCAATGGGGTTGATTACAGGTGTGTGGTTTTGCATTTGGAAGCTGTTGCTGTGACCAGACAACATGCGGTCTAAGGAACTCTCAATTGAGGTGAAGCAGAACATCCTGAGGCTGAAAAAAAAAGAAAAAATCCATCAGAGAGATAGCAGACATGCTTGGAGTAGCAAAATCAACAGTCGGGTACATTCTGAGAAAAAAGGAATTGACTGGTGAGCTTGGGAACTCAAAAAGGCCTGGGCGTCCACGGATGACAACAGTGCGATGAGGGCCAGGGCTAAACAATGAGAATGGGGCAGGCTGTGCTCCGGCCGCACAAGCAGGGGAGGCCGCGGCCCCTGCCATTGCCCAGGTGATGCCGTTCTCCTTGCCCTATGTGCCCGGAGCTACCTGGCTGCCGCAGTACGATGGGAAACCTGATGCTTTGCAGGTCTTCCGGAAGAAGCTTAACCCGGTCCTAGAACTGTATCCCCTGACCGATAAGCAACGAGCAGTGGTAGTGCTGGGGCAGCTAACCGGCGCGGCTGAGCAGGAGACGGAGACCTGGACCGAGGGGGACTGGTCCTCCGTGGCCACCATCTTTGAAAAGCTACAGATTGCCTTCGAGACCCGCACTGAAGCCGAGCTGCGGATGCAGTTTTACCAATGCCGACAGCGACCTGCAGATAGTATTAGAGACTATGCCTTGCGCCTGCAAACTTCCCTCCGCACACTGAAGCAGGTGGATGCCATTAATGATGCAGACAGCAACAAAATGTTGGTCGAGCAGTTCGTGCAGGGGATGGGATCCCCGGAGGAACGCAAGCAGCTCCGGCTGTGGGCCCTAAAACACCCTAATGTGGACTTTGCCGTGCTGAAAGAACGGGCCATCAAAGCTCTGCAACCCCCAGCATCCGACGTCCCAGAGGCGGCTCCATGGCCAGCTGAGACGGCCCCCATCGTGGTGGTCCCTTCTCTCCCAGCTCCCTCGGCGCCTGCAGCCCCTGGAAGAATGATGGAGGAGCTGGCTGCCCAGGTCCGTCGCATGGATGGAGACCTCGCCAAGATCCTCGCCGCACTCCAGCCTCTGACGAGACCCAAGCCCCCGGGGAGGATGCAGCTCGCCGACAGCCCAGAAGACGTCCCCTGGATGCAGCGGAGAAGGGCCAATGACTCACGGTATGGACCTCCAATTTGTTACAGGTGCAGCAAGCCCGGCCACTACTCCCGACGATGTCCGTTAAACGAACAACCCCTGGGGCCAAGGGCCAATCCTCAGGAGTAGAACCCCATGGCCCCCTCGACTGGCGGGACCGGTACATTGGAGCCCGGCCCATCATCCCTCTGGCAGTGGACGGCATCCCGCTGATGGCACTCCTGAACACTGGATCCCAGGTAACCACGATACCTTACACACTGTATCAGCGGTATTGGGGAAATGATGAACTTGCCCCTCCAAACGGTAGCATGACACTAGTCACAGCCGATGGACTCCCCTTGACCCAAGTGGGGTACAAACAAGTAGCCATGACCGTGGGACGGGCTGAACTGCAGCACCAGGGAATGATTGTGATAATGAATGAACCCAGTGACCATAACCCGAAGGTAGTGCTAGGGACTAATGTGATGGAGCACTGCATGAGTGAGGTGTTGACCCTACTGCGGCAGTTAGCCGCCACAGCAGCAGGAGGCCGACAGTGGGCTGTGCAGCATGAGATCCAGGCCTTGATGTATCGGCAACAAGTGAACTCCACAGGAGGAGAGATTGGGGGAGTGAGAGTAATGGATGCGGCCATGATAGAGCCTCTCCGAGCACTGGCCCACAGTAACGGCCGCCCGAGGGGTGGTCGACGTCAAGAAAGGTAGAGTGCCCGTAAGGGTGTTAAACTGCGGGGAGCAGGAGGTTAGGCTTCCCCAGTACGCTACCCTCGCCAAGCTGCTTACTCTAGACTCCCACACTATCCAAGAGGCCATTCCCTTGACCCCACCGCCTCCTGCCAGTCACCATCCATCCCCTGGGCGGTTAGATGAGTGGTGTCAAGAGTTACACGTAGGCACTGATGATACCCCCACACATCACAAAGAAGGGGTATACAGGGTGGTACAGGAATACGAGCAGGTTTTCAGGAAGCATTCATTAGATTTTGGGCGGATTAAAGGGGTCCAACACCACATCCCCACCGGTGAGCATCCTCCCATTAAAGAGAGATACAGACCTATTCCCCCTGCACACTACCAATGCGCCAAAGACATGTTGAGGAACATGAAGGAGGCGGGGGTTATTCGGGACAGCTGCAATCCCTGGGCCGCCCCACTGGTGCTGGTAAAGAAGAAGGATGGCACCATGAGGATGTGTGTGGATTACCGGAAGATCAACCAGATAACGCATAAAGATGCCTATCCTCTGCCCCGTATAGAAGAGTCCCTGGCCGCGCTGAGAACCGCTAATTATTTCTCTACCCTTGACCTCACCAGTGGGTACTGGCAGGTGGCCGTTGCGCCCGAAGACCGTGAGCAGACCGCCTTCGCTACCCCCATGGGACTCTGAGTTCAACAGCATGCCGTTCGGGCTGTGCAACGCCCCTGGAACCTTCCAACGGCTAATGGAATGCTGTCTGGGGCATCTGAATTTTGAGACCGTCTTGTTGTACCTGGACGATGTAATTGTATACTCACAGACGTATGAAGCCCACCTGGAGCACCTAGCTGAGGTGTTCGCGTCCCTTGCCAAGTATGGGATGAAATTGAAGCCCTCCAAGTGTCATCTGTTGAAGCCCAGGGTGCAGTACCTCGGACATGTGGTGGGCGCGAAAGGCGTCGCCCCAGATCCCGAGAAGATCACTGCCATTGGCAGTGGCCGACCACGGTGAGAGAGGTGAGACAGTTCCTGGGTCTGGTGGACTACTATCGCCGCTTCATTAAGGGGTACACGAAAATGGCTGCCCCCATGCAAGACCTCCTCGTGGGACAGACCAAGGGTGGTAGACCCCTTGGAACCCCGTTGGCGTGGGAAGAAAAGCATGAAGAATCCTTCCGCCAGCTGAAGACGGCCTTGACCGGGGAAGAAATCCTAGCGTACCCCGACTACAGCCTCCCATTCATCCTCTACACCGATGCCAGCAATGTGTGCTTGGGGGCAGTCTTATCCCAGGTCCAAGACGGAAGGGAGAAGGTGATCGCTTACGCTAGCCGAAAACTCCGACCTACGGAAAGGAACCCTGAGAACTACAGCTCTTTCAAGCTCGAGCTCTTAGCACTGGTGTGGGCTATCACCGAGCGATTCTGCCATTACCTAGCGGCAGCCAAGTTCACCGCTTATACGGACAATAACCCGCTAACCCATCTGGATACAGCTAAGCTGGGTGCATTGGAGCAGCGGTGGGTGGCCAGGCTAGCCAATTACGACTTCACCATCAAGTACCGGGCCGGCCGTACAAATGCTAATGCCGATGTACTCTCCCAGATGCCCCACCTGTCGGAAGAGGGGCCGGATGATGATGACCTCAAAGAAATCGAGTTGCCTGCGTTTCACCTGCCACTGGCTGAGAAGTTGCATGTCCATCAACAACAGGTGAACCTAGATCCGCTGCCCAGTCAGGGGTGGCAAGAAGCCCAGGACCAGGCCCCTGCTGTCCGCTTGGTCAAGACCCTGGTGGAACAAGGCTCTGCTGGGATAGACCCTGCCGCCCCTGCCGAGGCCCAACTCCTGTGGTGGGAACGAACCCGGCTGTACCTGCACCAAGGGAAGCTGTATTCGGAATTGATCAATCCGAAGACCCACGAGAAGGTCCGCCAGCTGGTGATTCCCCAGGCTAATGTGCCCACTGTCCTACAGGCATACCATGACGGTGCCGGGCACTTTGGGTGGAAGAAGCTGGAGATGCTGTTGAGGGAGTGGTTCTATTGGAGTGGGATGCGGGAGTCTGTGGAGGCCTGGTGCCGAGAATGCGGTCCCTGTGCACTGAGAAGAAGGGACGAGGCCAGCCAGAAGGCCCCTCTACGCCCAATCATTACAAATCAGCCGCTGGAGCTGGTCGCCCTCGACCACGTGAAGCTCACCCCTAGCCGAAGTGGGTATACCTACGCTCTGACCATTGTAGACCACTATTCAAGATTCATGGTGGTTGTCCCAGTCAAGGACCTCACCGGTCGTACGGCCGCTAGAGCATTCCAGGCCTATTTCTGTCGACCGCACGGGTACCCGGAGAGGGTGCTTACCGACCGGGGCCCGGCCTTCGAAGCAGAGGTGTTCCAAGAATTCTGCCAGTTGTACGGCTGCAAGAAAATTCAGACCACGCCTTACCATGCCCAGACCAATGGCATGTGTGAAAAGATGAACCACCTGGTCCTGGGCCTCCTCAAGACGTTACCGCTGGAAGAGCGGAACCTGTGGCCAGAGAAGCTACCTGATCTGGTCGATATGTACAACAACATCCCTTCCAGCTCTACGAAATGCACACCGGCGTACCTGATGAGAGTTCGGCCCGGTCGGCTGCCAGTAGACCTGGAAATGGGTCTGGAAGCCCCAGAAGCACTCCTTTCGACTGCTGGATGGGACAATCGGCGAAGGGCGCAGTACCGACGGGTCCAAGAATACGTAGAAAAGAACTTGTGCCGGAGTCGGGGACAGCAGGAGCAGTGCTTCAACAGGAAGGCGCCTGCAGGTCCCTATCAGCCTGGGGATGTAGTACTGAAGCGAAAGAGAAGCTGGATGATCAATGGGAGAAGACCCCGTATGTTATACAACCCACCAAATGGGAGGATGGGAAGGCCTACCAGGTCAGTCGTGACCAGGGGAAGACTTTGGCCACGGTTTCCAGGGACCACCTGAAGAGGTGCCCACCACCATTGCGGGTGGCAACTGAAGCTCCGGTCCCCAGACCGGTTAGGGAGAAGGAAAAGGGGGTAATCCACACCATGATGGGCGATTTCCCGGCAGATTGGCCTACGCAGAACGGCGCATTGATTCTTCCAGTAATACTGTTCCCACAACCCGTGGATGAGAAAGTGATGGAAGTGGTCGACGATGAGCCAGTGCCCGGGGATGCACCTGTACCCAGCTCCCCTATGCCTTCGCCTGCCCCACACGATAGACGGGAAGAGGAACCAGTTGTTCCCTCTGTCCCACTGCCTGTCACCACTGACATTGGGCCCCGAAGGTCCACACGTCCCAACCTAGGTCGACCCCCGCTTAGGTACAGGGAAACTACCATCTAGGGGTGTGATGCGTTGAGTGTGTGAATAAGTAGATAAATGAAAGTAATCAACCGAAGATGTTACTTGATTGACACAGTGATTGAACCGGCCGTTGCCGGCAAGTTGTCCCCGTAGGGACCCTTTGCACCGTGCATAAGAAACTGCTTATGGACATGCCTGAGAACTAGCAGGGCAACCCCAAACTTGTGTAAGTGTAAATATGTTGGCATGATTCCGTTACCGCCTCCGGAGAGGCTGATTTGGAGGATGGGCCTGGAGGAAAGAGATGGCCCAGGCCCGCCACTACCGTAACCGGTGGCGATCCTCCGGGGGTCAGGGGTCCCCCATGGACATGGGGTCCCCTGAAGTGACCGTAGGGTGTGAAACACCGTACCCATTCCCGCTCGGGCAGCCTGGATCTGGACTGGGGTCAAGGGGTGCTGCCCACTTCTTAGGGGCAGCATCAGGGCCAGGTTGTTTGGGTGGGAGAGCGGAAGCCGTCTGTTTAATAAAAAAAATTAACTGCCGATAGTAACGTTAAAGTACCGTGGCTCCCGTTAAGGGAAGATTTATAAATATGCTTTGTTGAATATTTGAATGTTTTTATATGTTTTACCTTTTTCAGTTGTGAAAATAAAACCGGTGATGGACGGGCAGCCCCCGGACGGTCTGCATTTAACCAAGGGGGAATGTGGTGCCCTGGACTAGACAGGTTGTCACAGGTACTACAACAACACACCCCACACCCCGAGATAGGCACATCAGCCAGACACCAAATCCTTGTTGCCTCCCTCCAGGGGCTGATGTCCACACCAGGTGGGGTGGAGCCAGGCAGTTGGCCCCACCCACTGAGGAGTTCACAGTCCTGGAGGCGGGAAAGGAAGTCAGATCAGTTAGAGAGGTGAAAGAGAGAGGAGTGAAGTAGTAGTAGAGGAGCAGACTGACCGTGTCCGGGTACGTGGCCCGGGCACCAAGAGCAAGGTTGACAGACGGTGGTGGCCGTCTGCAGGAGAGGCAGATCAATGCAGAACCGTAGGACCGGGGACAGGCGGTGGCCTGCCGGTACCGAACCGGGGAGCGAAGAGAAGCCAGCACAAACCGGCAGGGCCTGCGGACCCCGACCAGGCTTGGAGTCACCGTTAAACAGGTCAAATCCGTTAGTGACCGGAACCCCAGGGGTTTCCAAACAGCCAAGACCCGACTGAAGGCAACCGTCCAAACAGCAACAGGGAAATACAGCTACCGCCACAGATAGAATTCCCAGGGCCAGAGCCTGCGGGCAAAAGGGCTCCTCCAGCTTATATCTCCGCTGGGGAGCAGGTTACCGGTGGGAAGCCATCGGGACTGAAGTTACACAAAAGGTGCAGGGAAAGGCAGCCACCACCAACCGTCCGGGAGAAACCACAGCAGCCGGCTGCGGGACTCGTCCATCCAGCCGTTTGTTTTACCGGAGACTCTGCATCTGTTCTTGGCTGAGTGAGTACCACCGTGCCATCCTGCACCGCGCTGCCCCCGCGACACTGCACCTCACCAACCATACCTCCCCGCCTCACCTTACCGGGCCACGGGACAACCAACACCTACCCACGGAGGGGGAAACAACATCCCAGCTGCTCCCTGCCATCGCTCCTGGGATCCCCGTCGTCAGCAGCGGTGGTGCCCCAACCTCACCACAAACCGTGGGTGGCGTCACGGACAAAATCCCCAAACCAAACTACCCCCTTTCACTCACGGGTGAGGAGCGCCGCTCGAGTCCCCGGATCCGGCCCACCGCTCGAGCCACCGAGCAGCAGCAGCGCCGGACCCGAGCGTTAGTGACCACAGCGCAGCGGTGTCCTTCCCCGCCTGCGACTTGTGCCTGCTGGTTAGCGGTGTATATCAGCTATTAGCGGTATATACTGGCTCTGCCTGCAGGTATATGCCGACTGTTTGACAGTATATGCCATTTGCTATCGGTATATAGCGGCTGTGCATAGCAGTCACTTTATAATACTGCTAGTGGCTCCTCACTCATATAACTCTATCCCTATAGGGCTGTAGGACGCTATTGCTGACATGCGTAACCGCAAGGGTGATAAAGTTTCCCAGGCGTCCTCTACGGACCTGTACTATGCGTGTACCACCTGTGGACGCTCGTTTTCTAATGGCCGAAGCTATCCACTATGCCGGGGCTGCGATGCCCCTACTACCATGTCACAACAGACCCCGTTGCCGGACCAGGATGCCGTGCAGTCTGTGGATTCTGCTCCGGCCACCGGACAGGCAGCACCCCGTCTGATGACGTAATGCCTGCATGGGCTCTTCTAATGTCTAAAAGGTTAGATGACCTTGCCGCTCAGATATCCCAGCCGTCCACAAGCTCCCACAGCCTTCCCCCGGCCCAGCTCCCTCAGAGGAGCCCGCCTGCTTCGTCTGGTTCCTCTTCCCCAGAACGTAAAAAGGCTGTTTCCAAAAGGCGCCATTGCGTCCTCTACGCCTCATCCGACTCGACGATAGTCAGTCTGACCGAGGTTCCGTGACTTTTAGTAGTCACGATTCTCAAGACTCTGACTCTGATTCAGATGTCCTTTCTGAGACTAGGCATATTGAAGACACACTAATTATCGGCAAATTATATCTAAACGGTAGGATCACCCTGATAGAAGGTTTAATAAAAAACCCTTCTCTTCATTCGCTTATCCCTTTCCCTCTGAAATGGTTAAGCCCTGGTTAGTACCCCCCGTTGTGGATCCGCCAGTATCCAGACTGGCTAAACACACGGTCATGTCTGTTTCAGACAAGGCGTCTCTCAAGGACTCATCCGATGCTGCGGTCAAATCTATTTTCCAGGCTTCGGGCTCCTCTCTTTGCCCCCTGTTTGCCTTAACATGTGTCACAAGAGCTATGGGTCTGTGGAGCAAGAACCTACGCAGGATGCTTCGCTCTTGTAATGTTCCCCCGGCAGCTTTTGAGATCCTTGATTTGTTCTCTCTAGCCTCTAATTTTCTTCACGGCTCCCTAGATGCAGCTAGTTTGTCAGCCCTGACGGCGGCCAATGCTGTCTTTGCCTGCAGAGTCCTTTGGCTAAAAATATGGAATGCAGACAGTGCCTCCAAGAAATCCCTGTCCTCACTTCCCTTCCATGGCCTGCGTCTCTTTGGAGAATCCTTGGACTCATATCTGAGACGACGGGTGGTAAAAGTACCATTCTACCTCAAAAGCGGCCTGTATCCAGGAATTTTAAAAAATCTCCTTGGCGCAGGCAGTCCTTTCGGCCTGCCCCCCAAAAACCATCAGCGCAAGGATCGTCCCAACGCTCAGATCGAGGATCCGGTCCCTCAAGGGGCTCTTCCTGGCGTTCCCACTCCAAGCAACCTAAACCCAAAGGACCTCGCTCTGTACAGGCCCCCTCAGCATGACGCCAGGTATCCCTCAGATCCGACTCCTGTTGGAGGGCGGCTTCTGCTTTTTCGGGATATCTGGCTAGACCACACTCACGTTGCTTGGGTTCGAGAAATCGTCACCTCAGGTTACAAGATCGATTTCCATTCCCTGCCGGCCAACAGGTTTCTGCGTTCTCGTCTTCCAAAGTCCAAAACGCAAAGCCAGGCCTTATTTCAGGCCATAGCCTCTTTACAGAAAGCAAACGTTATCATTCCAGTGCCCCTGGAACAGCGCGGCAAAGGTTTCTATTCAAACCTTTTTGTCGTTCCCAATAAAGATGGCTCTGTCCGCCCTATCTTGGACCTCAAACGGCTGAACAAATTCGTACGGATTTGAACTTTCCGAATGGAATCATTGAGTGCAGTGCTAGCCGCCATGGAACCTGGAGAATTCCTAACTTCCATAGATGTTCAAGATGCTTATTTACACATTCCCATATGTGTCTCTCATCAATGGTTCCTTCGTTTTGCCATAGAATACCATCATTTCCAATTCAGGGCCCTCCCCTTTGGGCTGGCCACTGCACCTCGGGTCTTCACAAAGGTCATGGCGGTCGTCATGTCTATTTTACACCCCAGAGGCATCCTGGTCGTTCCTTATTTGGACGACCTTCTTGTCAAAGGGAGCTCTCTTCAAGTTTGCTCAGAAAGCGTGCAGATTTGCCTAGACGCGCTGTCAAGGCTAGGGTGGCTTATCAACTTCAACAAGTCATCCCTCATTCCTCATCAGCGCATCACCTTTTAGGTGTGCTGGTAGACACGGCTCAGTCCCGGGTTTTTCTTCCAGAAGACAAGAGGTCTTCCCTGATCCGGGCCGCCCAATCCCTCCGCTCTCGCCGTCACACATCCCTTTGGAATGGAATGAGAGTGTTAGGCAAGATGGTGGCGGTCATAGAAGCTGTGTCCTTTGCCCAATTCCATCTGCGCCCTTTACAACTGGATCTTCTATCCTCCTGGGACAAGAATCCAGCTTCCCTACACCGGTCAGTCCGTCTATCTCGGTCTGCGCTCAGCTCCCTCGTCTGGTGGACTCAAGCCTCATCCCTATCTCAAGGGAAGTCCTTCCGCCCGGTCCACTGGCAAATAATCACGACGGATGCCAGCCTGATAGGCTGGGGGGCGGTGTTTCTCCACCACACTGTTCACAGACGCTGGTCTCCTTCCGAGCGCTCCCTGCACATCAATGTTCTGGAGATCAGAGCCATATTTTTGGCCCTTCAGAATTTTCAACCCTTACTATTGGGCCTCCCTGTTCGGATCCAGTCAGACAATGCCACGGTCGTGGCTTACATCAACCATCAGGGAGGAACTCGCAGCAAGGCAGTGATGAAGGAAGTATCCAGGATTCTTCTTTAGGCAGAGAAGCACATCCCCATTATTTCAGCTGTCCATATTCCAGGGGTAAACAACTGGTCCGCAGACTTTCTCAGAAGGCAAGGTCTGGCGGCAGGGGAATGGTCCCTCCACGACGAAGTGTTCCATCAGATCACTCTTCGTTGGGGACTCCCAGTTGTGGACCACATGGCGTCTCTTCATATCCCGGTCGAGAGACCCGCTAGCGATCGGCTCCGACGCTCTAGTCTTTCCGTGGGCGCAGTTCTGCCTACCCTACATCTTCCCTCCGTTTCCTCTCATTCCGAGAGTAATCAAGAAAATCAAGGCGGAGGGAATCCTGGTGATCCTCATGGCCCCAGACTGGCCCAGGAGAGCCTGGTACCCAGAGCTTCGACACTCCCTGGCGTCTTCCCGATCGCCCGGATCTTTTGTCGCAAGGTCCAATATTCCACCAGAATACAGCACAGCTGCATTTGACGGCGTAGCGCTTGAATCCTTGATTCTAGCCAAATCAGGTCTTTCTTCTAAGGTAGTTCATACCATGCTTAATGCTCGGAAGCCTTCCTCCGCCAGTATCTATCACAGGACCTGGAAGACCTATCTTTCCTGGTGTGACCGTCATAATCGGTTGCCCCTTACCTTTTCAATCCCTAATGTTCTTGCCTTTCTGCAAGACGGTCTGGACTCGGGACTGTTTCTGAGTACCCTTAAAGGACAAGTTTCTGCCTTGTCAATATTTTTCCAGAAGCAGCTGGCTTCTCGCCCTCAGGTCCGTACCTTTCTTCAAGGGGTAGCGCATTTGGTCCCTCCTTATCGCCACCCCTTAGATCCCTGGGATCTGAATCTGGTTCTTGCAACTCTTCAGCTTCCTCCCTTTGAACCTCTGAGAGAAATCTCTCTTCAACGACTGTCCTGGAAGGTTGCCTTTTTAGTCGCCATTACCTCTATCAGGCGAGTGTCCGAACTAGCGGCTCTTTCCTGTCGCTCACCTTACCTGATATTCCATCATGATAAGGTGGTTCTTCGGCCTTCCCCCGCTTTTCTCCCGAAGGTTGTATCTTCTTTCCACTTAAACGAGGACATTGTGTTGCCGTCATTCTGCCCGGTCCACTCTTTTGAAAAAGCCCTTCACACTCTAGATCTTGTCAGGGCTCTGCGGATCTACATCTCCAGAACAGCGCCGTTGTGCAAGTCCGATGCCCTCTTCGTCCTCTCAGAAGGACACAAAAAGAGCCACCAGGCTTCTAAATCCACAATTTCTCGATGGATCATGACTGCTATCTGTGAGGCTTACAAAGCACGAGGTTTTGTTCCTCCTCAATCTGTGCGGGCCCACTCTACGCGAGCAGTGGGTGCTTCCTGGGCTATCCGCCATCAGGCTTCGGCGGCCCAACTCTGCAAGGTCGCTACCTGGTCCAGTGTGCACACGTTTACTAAGTTCTACAGCGTGCATACGCATGCTTTTGCGGATGCTGCTCTTGGAAGACAAGTCCTTCAGGCAGCAGTGGCCCATTTATAAGTGTCCACTGCTCGGTTTTCTGACAGTGTTTTGATATGTGTTCACTGCAGTTGCAGTTGTTAGTCAGCTCTTAGTCTGATGTTATACACTGTTAATAGTTCAGTTCCCACCCAGGGACTGCTTTGGGACGTCCCACTGTCTGTGTTTCCCCCAATGAAAAGGCGAGAAAGGAAATTACATTTTTGTGTACTCACTGTAAAATGTCTTCCTTTGAGCCTTTCATTGGGGGACACAGATCCCACCCTTGTGGTTTTGGTTGTCCTTCTCCTACTGCTTTTACACCAAACTGAGCTAGTTTCCTTCCTATCTGGGGTATATGCTGTGGGGGGAGGAGCTAACACTTTTTCAAATCTAGTGTCACGCCTCCCTGGAGACATCATAATACCCACTGTCTGTGTCCCCCAATGAAAGGCTCCAAGGAAGACATTTTACTGTGAGTACACAAAAATGTCATTTTTGTTGTTTTCATAGTGTAAATAATTTTAAAGATTGTCATTCTCCTACTATTAAGGCATAGTTTTTGGCCCCCTTCACATGAACATGTGGCATCCATTTTTTTCATGGATACCACACATACTCATTATAACCTATGGTTCTCTTCACATGTCGTTCTTCTCCGCACCTGTGATTGGATTCTCACATGCGAGAGAATTGGATCTCAGTAGAATGCTACTCGGCTCACTCCACAGATTTTGAGCCAAGTGTCATTAGCCTATCATATGCGATGCGGATAATATATGCCAGAGTGACTCGGCCTAAGCGGTTTATACGGACTTGTGAAGAAGGCCTTATGCAGTGGTCAAAACAGCAGAATTTTGCATGTGTGACGCCCTGGACTAGCCAGGAAGTCACAGGAAGGCCCTTGCATAATACCCGTCCCCCTAATAAGGTAACAGCAGCCAACCACACGAAACCTAGTCACCTCCCTCAGAGCTTAATGGTCACACCAGGGGGCAGAGCCAGGCAGTTGGCCACGCCCACCGAGGAGTCCAGAGGGCCTGAGGCAGGAAAACAGCAGTCAGTCTGTTGTGGGCAGTTCCCCAGTGGGGAGCACAGTGCTCAGTAGTCAGTGACAGGAGTGAAGGAGTAGAGTGCAGCAGGCCTGTGGTGACAGGTCTGCAGCGGAAACTGACAGGTGCCGGGGTCGTAGCCCTGGTACCTAGGCTAGGAGGCAGGTGGTGGCCTGGCCTGCAGGAGCCGGGAAGACGGCCAGGTGGAATCGTAAGGGACCGGGACAGGGTAGTGGCCCGCCGGTACCGAACCGGGGAGCCGACTGGAAACCGGAGCACAAGGAGGGGTACTCAGACCCAGAACGAGGCCCAGAAGCCACTGGACCACGTCGAATTCACTGATTGAGGTCTGGACCTTAGGTCTTTTCCCATCCCAAGACCCGAAAGAAGGCAACAGCCCACCGAGGGGGATAGAAAGCCACCAAATAGGCAGAGAGATCCCACGGGCCAGTGCCTGCGGGCAAATGGACTCCACCAGGCACAGGCAGTCTACACAAACATAAAGAGGTTCAGGAGAAAGGCCAGATCCACCAACCCGGGTGGGGGACAAGACGCAGCCGGCTGCGGGCACCGACCACCATCAACTTTCTTCATCAGAGACTTGAGTGTGTCAGTAATCGTGAGTACAACAGTGCCATCCAGCCGCGCACTGCCCTGCACCGCCCAACCACTACACTCCCCTAGCGGGTCCCGGGGCCACCATCCCTGCCCACGGAGGGGTTAACATCTTGCTGCACTACCATCTTCCCCGGGTGCCCCGTAACTGCAGCGGTGGTGTCTACACCTTCACCACATCCCGTGGGTGGCATCACGAACTCAAACACGGCTCTGGCCGTACACACCTACCTAACCACCCCCCATCGAGATCGCCAGCAACCCCTTGCAGAGCGACGTGACCCCCGGGTCCGGAGGCGCTCGAGCCACCCACCAAACGAGCCTGGATCCGAGCGGCTCGGCTAAACAGATTATAATTTGGAGCATATTTTGGCTGTTTGTGTAACAGAAACTCAAATCTAATGTACTCATGCTGCAAATAGGAAAATATTATTGCTATAATTAACCTAAATTATTGGTGTAAATCTTTTAAATTGGTGGACACTTTCCTCCCTGTAAGAGGGTTGAAAATGTTTTTTTTGCCCATTTACAAATGTCAGAGGCTGTGGCTATATGGACCCATGTTAAAACCTGATGAACCATGCAGGTCAGTGCTAATGCCAGGGAGGTAACGATGGCGGTCGCAGAATTAGTGACCACGACGGGGTGCAGTGTTGAAAGGGGCCAACATGCGCCAGCACATATTTCAGCTGGATCTGCATCCTATGATGCACAGTTTTCTGAAGTGTTTTGCTGTGTAGAGGCACTCCCGGTCCCTGCACTGCAATACAAGCTACTGGTCAAACAGAGGCCGGCAGCTGACGTTGGTGTGTCTGTTATTGCGAGTGTATGGTAGTGATGTAATTTGCTGCACGTTACACACCAAAGTCAGCTGTCGGCTTCAGAAGAGGCGACAGAGGAGTGAAGGGAAGGTGAGTAGATTTATTCATTTTTGCATGCATTAAAAAACAGCCACAGAATGGTAGGCACATACATCAGGATGGGAGACATGTATACCAGGATGGGGGACATGTATACCAGGATGGGGGACATGTATACCAGGCTGTACACAGGATATATACCAGAATAGGCCCAGGATATGGAACATATATACCAAGCTGGGGAACATACATAAAAGGGGGCATTAGTATGAAGCGCCCCTGAGCCACTCAGGGCACTACAGGGAACTGCATCCTCTTGGGAATGCAGGACCTTCCCCCTGGGACCTGGAGTACCAGTGCCGATACCACCAAAGCACAACCAAAATCCTAGTTCTCCACTTCACACCGGGCACAGAGGGTTAACCATGTAAGGGGATGGTTGCCATGGAAAGGAACGAGTCCCAGTATTAGCCAGCCTGGTGGGAGGGGTCAGCAGTCAGAGAGTCTAGAGTAGTGTGGCACACAGAGAGGTGTGTGGACGTGCCTGCTGTGTCCGGGCAACGGTGACCCTGAGGCAACGGGAGAGAGGTCGCCAGGTCAGGTACCGCTGGGACCGGAGCACGCATGGGACACAGGGCCCTAGATCAGGTGCCAGTTCCAAATGGCTTGATAAATACCTGCCTGGTGAGGACACCTTCATGGACTTCACCGAACCCAATAATCCGGGGGCATCAGAAGTAAACTAGGTTTGGGGTTCAGACACTTAAGGGTGATTTACACGTTGCAACATTGCTAGCGATAGCACTCGCCCCCGTCGTTCATGCGACAGTTGGTGATCGCTGCCGAAGCGATCATTATCGCTTCGGCAGCGTCACACGCACATACCTTTTCAGCGACGTCGCTGTGACCGCCGAACAATCCATCCTTCAAGGGGGAGGTGCGTTCGGCGTCATAGCGACGTCACTAAGCAGCCGCCCAATAGCAGAGGTGGGGCAGAGATGAGTGGCCGGAATATGCCACCCACCTCCTTCCTTCCTCATTGCGGGCGGCCGCAGGTACGAGGTTGTTCCTCGTTCCTGCGGTGTCACACATAGCGATGTGTGCTGCCGCAGGAACGACAAACAACATCGCAACTGACCAGACAACGATTTTTGGTGAGTGAACGACGTGTCACAGACCAACGATTTTTGGCTCTTTTGCGATCGTTTAAGGTCGCTCATAGATGTCACATGCTGCGATGTCACTAACGGCGCCGCATGTGCGTCACAAACACCGTGACCCCGACGATATATCATTAGCGATGTCGCAGCGTGTAAAGCACCCTCTCCATAGGGTCCGCACTGCCCACCATACGGAGAAGCAGACTGTACCCCAAAAGGGACAGTTGGGCCCCAAACGCTCCACGCTACGGGGACCCAACCAACAGAGAGTGCCGGGGACAGAGCAACCTGGGTCACTACATTGGCATTGATACTCCATGGGACCTGAACCAGCAACCCCTGGGTCCGAGTGAGTAGAGACTGTTAAAGACAACCTGGTGTGGTCTCCGTTATTTCCCCGTTACATCTCCCAGGCACGGCCCTACCTGCGGAGGGCCTAACACCATTGCCGTAATCACCACCATCTCTGGAAGTACCCACATTCAGCAGCGGCGGTTCTCCATACTTAATTGCAACCCGCAGGTGGCGTCACATGAACATTAACTCTTATGACACCTGTAAATACCCCCTTTTACAATAGAAGCCCCAGGACACGGGACCGGGAGACGGCCACCAGAGTGACATTCCCATTTGTTACCGCCCGGGACAGAGTACCCCTCTTCCCTGGGCGCGACAATTACAGGATGGCGGACATTACTACATAATGTGTGTGGGGGGGGGAAGGGGGCAACTAATATGTCCTTATAGGATTTAGAAAGTTACAAGGGCATACATCTTACCAACATGCAAGGGCAGGTCCAAATTTCACACTAGGGCCCATCGAACTCTAGTTACGCCACTGGCTAATGCCATTGTAACGTTAATATCTTTTGCATGCTTTATACAATTCTATGTGTTTTCATGTATGCTGTGATAGATCCAGTGAAGTGACCAACCCCGAGTTAGCCCCCCCTTATTAAGAATTTGGTTAAAAAATGATTTCATTCGTTAGATCTTTGTTAGATCCGGTTTGATCAACCAAAACTAACGTTAGATCTCCTCTACAAAATTAGATATTTACGATCTTTTTCTGGGGGGGCTAACCCGTAGCTAGCCCCCCCTCTTTTGAAATTGGCCGTTTTTTGGATGGATTCTGATAGATATTCGTTAGATCCGGTTTGATCAGCAAAAATTAACGTTAGATCTCCTTTCGTTCCCGAGATATTGGGGGTGTCAGGTGGGGAGTTAGCTATGGGTTAGACCCCCTCTTTTGAAATTGGCGTTTTTTTTGGCTGGATTCTGATAGATATTCGTTAGATCCGTTTGATCAGCAAAAATTAATGTTAGATCTCCTTTCGTTCCCGAGATATTGGTGGTGTCAGGTGGGGGGTTAGCTATGGGTTAGCCCCCCTCTTTTGAAATTGGCCGTTTTTTGGATGGATTCTGATAGATATTCGTTAGATCCGGTTTGATCACCAAAAATTAACGTTAGATCTCCTTTCGTTCTCGAGATATTGGGGGTGTTGTAGAAGGGGGGATTTTAGCTACGGGGTAGTTCCCCCTCTTTTGAAATTGGCCGTTTTTTGGATGGATTCTGATAGATATTCGTTAGATCCGGTTTGATCAGCAAAAATTAACGTTAGATCTCCTTTCGTTCCCGAGATATTGGGGGTGTCAGGTGGGGGGTTAGCTTTGGGTTAGCCCCCCCCTTTGAAATTGGCCGTTTTTTGGATGGATTCTGATAGATATTCGTTAGATCCGGTTTGATCACCAAAAATTAACGTTAGATCTCCTTTCGTTCTCGAGATATTGGGGGTGTTGTAGAAGGGGGGATTTTAGCTACGGGGTAGTTCCCCCTCTTTTGAAATTGGCCGTTTTTTGGATGGATTCTGATAGATATTCGTTAGATCCGGTTTGATCAGCAAAAATTAACGTTAGATCTCCTTTCGTTCCCGAGATATTGGGGGTGTCAGGTGGGGGGTTAGCTACGGGTTAGCCCCCCCTCTTTTGAAATTGGCCGTTTTTTGGATGAATTTGAGAGTGGCAGTTTGACCTAACATTGACCCCAATGGAGTTCAGCAATGGATATGAAAAAATCAAGATCATGCAGCGGAATGAAAAATCCGTCCAAGCGGCCAAATCCGGACGGAAAATTCCGCTTGCAAGTGTGCACAGGGATTTTACAATTTAACATCGCTTTAATATTGCTGCCTATGGGTTAATCCTTGGTTTAAAAGCAGTGACGGTGCAATCCGACTGAAAAATGAGACGGAGCAATCCAGATCAAATCCGACAAGTGTGAACATGGCCTAAGCACTGCATGATGCCATTGAAAACCACATGTGGACAAACCAGGTGGGGCAAAGGCTTGAAAACCCACTTAGCTCCTTTTACATGTGCATGTAGTTTTATCAACACAATGTATTAACTTTTGAGTGAGAGTGATTTTGATCCCACCCTCTGTTTTGACCCTGTGTGTGACCTTTTCTTTGGATGTTCATTTTCACTTCAGTTATAAGAGCAGGCAGAGAAACACATTCTGGTACAAGTGTGTTCACTAACTAAATGTGAAGGTAGGTATTGAATTCCTATGTATGGCATATTTCTATGCAGGAAGATCTGATCTACTGTGTGTAATTGTCCTATCTTTATCTGTGCATGAGTGTGTGTATGGATCTGCTGATCAATGTATGCAGATATGGATGGCAGCAGGAGAATGGATGTAGAGAGCTGTGTGTTAGGAAATTAAATCCCACGTAAGAGCTCGAACACACGAGCGTATGTGTTCTTTCAGCGTATTCACCCGGCGAGTACGCTGGACGAACACAGACGCTCATGCCGGGCGTTTTGACGGTGCCGTTTCTGAGCCTCCCGGCACTTTGATTCACAGCGCTGGGTGAACTCATAAATCAGCTGCATGCAAATGATTTAATTCTCGTCGGCGCCTCGTCGGACGCCGACGAGAATTAAAGCGGGCATCACACATAGCGACGCGACCGCAGCATCGCAGGCGATGCCGCGGCCGCGCGCATCGGCCCACCGATGGCTGCGAAGTGTCACACGCTGACACCTTGCAAGCCGACGGTGAGGAGATGGAGGCGGGCCGGTCACGTGTGACGTCACGAGATGGGGGCTGAGACTCCTCGGAGCTTCCGCTCTATAAGAATAGGCTCAGAGGAGTCTCTGCTGCCATCGCATCGCTGCGTCACACGCGGTGATGCAGCGGTTTGCCCCGCTCACAGTCGCAAGGTTTTGGAACTTCCAAAACCTTGTGACGGTCGGCGTCGGGATGTCACACGCGGCGATTGCTGTGCAATATCACCGCTACGACCAAATAGCGTCAATATTGAACACAATATCGCTGTGTGTGACGCCCGCTTAAATTCGTCCGTGTGTGCTGCCCCATAGGGCAGCATTGCAGGCGAATTTAGAACGAATTTTGACGGACGAATTCGCCCATCAAAACTCGTTTGTGTGTTCTAGCCCTTAAGCACATAAGTGCACAATAGGAAAATGTGCCAAGTGGCGTTGGGGAACTGATGTCACGCCGCACTGCCACACATACGTTACTGTCATGCTGTGGCCAGCAGCCACAGCATGACAGAATTTAAACAACATAAATTAATTAAAAAAAAGGTTGCGGTACCTGTTAAACAAAATCTATTTTTTGATGACAGTTCAAATTACAATGAAATTCCAACCAAAACATCGATGTCCATGGTGTATTGGCGAGGATCACTTTCCATGTTACATGCAGTAATGTTTATTTGAAACTAGACATATAGGTTGTAATATCTGATTAGTGACAAGAAAAAAAACATACTAGTTTATCCATTCTAACGTTTACCTATTTTGTTTTTAGATGCCACGAAAACCCTCTATTGATAGTCAGACATTAAAAAAAACATTAAAATCTTATCCTGGCATTTTCAATGCTAATGGACAGTTAAAGTCAGCCTCTGATCCTATCTGGAGGGAAGTATGTTCTCACCCTGCCTTGCAGAAATATAGCTCCTTGATAGAAGAATCAGAAACTTCCCAGGCTATATTTAAACCCAAACAGATACATGACTATGTATTTCAAAATAGGTATGATTTGCAGATGTACTTATGTGGCGTGCATTTAACCAAGGGTGAATGTGGCGCCCTGGACAAGCCAGGTCGTCACAGGTACTGCAACAACACAACCCACACCCCGAGATAGGCACATCAGTCACAAATCATTTTTGCCTCCCTCCAGGGGCTGATGTCTACACCAGGTAGGGTGGATCCAGGCGGTTGGCCCCACCCACTGAGGAGTTCACAGTCCTGGAGGCGGGAAAGGAACGGAGAACAGTTAGAGAGAGTGAAGGAGAAGGAGTGAAGTAATAGTAGAGGAGCAGACTGACCGTGTCCGGGTATGTGGCCCGGACACCAAGAGCAAGGTTGGCAGACGGTGGTGGCCGTCTGCAGGAGAGGCCGATCGATGCGGAACCGTAGGACCGGGAACGGGCGGTGGCCCGCCGGTACCAAACCGGGGAGCGAAGAGAAGCCAGCACAAACCGGCAGGGCCTGCGGACCCCGACCAGGCTTGGAGTCGCCGTTAAACAGGTCAAATCCGTTAGCGACCGGAACCTCCGGGGTTTCCTAGCAGCAAAGACCCAATTGAAGGCAACCGTCCAAACAGAGAAAGGGAAATACAGCTACCGCCAAGGCTAGAATTCCCAGGGCCAGAGCCTGCGGGCAAAAAGGGGCTCCTCTGGCACATATCCAAGCTGGGGAGCGGGTTACCGGTGGGAAGCCATCGGGACCGAAGATACACAACAGGTGCAGGGAAAGGCAGCCACGACCAACCTACCGGGAGTGACTACAGCAGCCGGCTGCGGGACCCGTCCATCCAGCCGTTTGTTTTACTGGAGACTCTGTATCCATTCTTGGCTGAGTGAGTACCACCGTGCTATCTGGCACCGCGCTGCCCCCGCGAACCTGCACCTGGCCAACCCTGCCTCCCCGACACCTCACCGGGCCCCGGTACCACCAAACCCCCTACCCACGGAGGGGAGAGAAACATCTCGGCTGCTCCCTGTCATCGCTCCTGGGATCAATGTCCAGAGCAGTGGTGGTGTCCCAACCTCACCACAAACCGTGGGTGGCGTCACGGACCAACTCCCCAAACCCAAACTACCCTCCCTTTCACTCACGGGCGAGGAGCGCCGCTCGAGTCCTCGGATCCGGCGCACCGCTCGAGCCACCGAGCAGGAGCCGCAGCAGCGCCGGACCCGAGCGTGGTGAGCGCAGCGCCCTCCCCGCCCGCGACACTTACATATGGAACATAACATCTTGCCTCAATCAAAAGATGCAGAAATTAAGGAGTTGTGGCCTGACACAAGCACATCTGTAAGCAAGCATTGTTGACCTTAGGGAGATCAACATATCCACTGCGGAGACACCATCACGTGTTTCTCAACGCAGTGATTCTAGAGCATTGCCCCCTGGGAAGTATGCAAATAAGAAAGCCGCGGAGACACCATCACGTGTTTCTCAACGCTGGCAGGAAACTAGCCAGGTCTTTCACCGGGAAGGAACAACCACGGGAAGGGCAGTCTCCAGTCAAGGAGACCACCTATACCAAACATGGTATCCATCCACAGACAGCCGTTTCGGGGTATTTGCCCCTCATCAGTGTGGAGTAGGAATCTGGCTAGTGGGGGCAATGCCTAGTAAAAGTACTTCCCAGGGGGCAATGCTCTAGAATCACTGCGTTGAGAAACACGTGATGGTGTCTCCGCAGTGGATATGTTGATCTCCCTAAGGTCAACAATGCTTGCTTAAGTAGTCTTTTACTAGGCATTGCCCCCACTAGCCAGATTTCTACTCCACACTGATGAGGGGCAAATACCCGAAACGGCTGTCTGTGGATGGATACCATGTTTGGTATAGGTGGTCTCCTTGACTGGAGACTGCCCTTCCCGTGGTTGTTCCTTCCCGGTGAAAGACCTGGCTAGTTTCCTGCCAGCGTTGAGAAACACGTGATGGTGTCTCCGCGGCTTTCTTATTTACAAGCACATCTGTGACATGTGACATCCGGACACCATTATCTCTTCTGCGCCTGGGTGTCAGTCACCGCTGGCGTAGCTCCTGTCTCCGATACTGCTGTGTACACTCTACACACAGCGCTATACAGAATAAGAATAGAAGTTTCTATTAGCCCTTGTAAGGGCTAATAACAGCAGGCTCAGAGCCATAGGTGACAGTCAGGTCCGTGGAAACAGATTTTAACAGCTACAGAAGATAACAGCGTCTGTGTAGCTAAGGTCAGGGACTTCCTCGCTGCATTTCCCCATTAGGAGGGATAGAAAGTGAGGCTTCCTTATCTGTACACTGACCCACAACCCTGCCACTGTACCCTCCTGCACACTCAAGCTCATTGTTACTAAGCCATTATACTTGCAAACACTGAGTAAACTTAGTGGCATCCTAAAAGTGGCTGTTGGACTTCCATTAGTGTCCCACTAGTGCAAATCTATTTGCAGCACCTCTGCATTGCACACTCAAACTCATTGTTACTAAGCCATTATACTAGCAAACACGGAGTAAACTTAGTGGCATCCTAAAAGTGGCTGTTGGACTTCCATTAGTGTCCCACTGGTGCAAAGCTATTTGCAGCACCTCTGCATTGCACACTCAAACTCATTGTTACTAAGCCATTATACTAGCAAACACTGAGTAAACTTAGTGGCATCCTAAAAGTGGCTGTTGGACTTCCATTAGTGTCTCACTAGTGCAAATCTATTTGCAGCACCTCTGCATTGCACACTCAAGCTCATTGTTACTAAGCCATTATACTAGCAAACACTGAGTAAACTTAGTGGCATCCTAAAAGTGGCTGTTGGACTTCCATTAGTGTCCCACTAGTGCAAATCTATTTGCAGCACCTCTGCATTGCACACTCAAGCTCATTGTTACTAAGCCATTATACTAGCAAACACTGAGTGAACTTAGTGGCATCCTAAAAGTGGCTGTTGGACTTCCATTAGTGTCCCACTAGTGCAAAGCTATTTGCAGCACCTCTGCATTGCACACTCAAGCTCATTGTTACTAAGCCATTATACTAGCAAACATTGAGTAAACTTAGTGGCATCCTAAAAGTGGCTGTTGGACTTCCATTAGTGTCCCACTAGTGCAAATCTATTTGCAGCACCTCTGCATTGCACACTCAAGCTCATTGTTACTAAGCCATTATACTAGCAAACACTAAGTAAACTTAGTGGCATCCTAAAAGTGGCTGTTGGACTTCCATTAGTGTCCCACTGGTGCAAAGCTATTTGCAGCACCACTGCATTGCACACTCAAGCTCATTGTTACTAAGCCATTATACTAGCAAACTATGCTGCCAGTTTAAGGGCCGTAGTTGCATTGTCAGGGATAGTTATTGTTGTTTATTCTGCTGTTAATAAAGATAGACCACCGCTGCAATCTACACCACCTCTCAATTTTTACTAATACATTTTAAGTGCACAATCTTGTCGCAATCAAAATGAGTGGCAAAATGACAGATGCTGGTGGAAAGGGGAAGAGGCGTGTTGGAAAAGGAAAAAAAGGGTTTGTCCGTGGGGAAGGTGGCAAAGCTCCATTAACATCTGCTGAAGATAGACCATCTTCCAGCAAAAGTAAGATGTTTACTACTTACCGTGGACAATCCGATGTCCTCCCTTTTTTACGGACACGAACAACTGGAACAAAGGTAGATGTTGCCCAAAAAAAGAAATGCTTGAATGGATCTCAAGTGGTCCAACAAGTGCCCTCTCCTCCACCTCAACTACCGCATCAAAAAACACCAGTCCTCTGAGTTGTCAGCCCAATCACACTTGCTTTCTCCCAGCTCTGAAGTCTCCATCCGCCCTGCACAGTATGGTGGAACTGAGATGGCTGAGTCTGCGGAGCTGTTCAGTCACACTATAGCCTGGGAATCAGAGGTCTGCTCCCAAGCTACAGTGAGTACAGACCAGGAAATGGTCTGCAGTGATGCCCAGAACCTTTGTGACTCAGATTCAGGCCGTGAGGAACAACTTTCTGAGCATAATGTTGATCCTTATTCACAAACTGTAACACCTGTTGTTATAGACAATGAGGAACATACTGATGACGATGAGACGCAGATACCAGATTGGGATGACAACTTAAATATTCTGTCAGGGCAAAAAGAGGCTCGGTCTGAGGGTGAGGGGAGTGCAAACACAACAATTGATGAGGAAGTTCTAGATCTCACCTACTGTCAACCCACAGTCAGCCACTCGAGGAGGTCAACAGAGGCGGTGGAGGAGGATGCTACTGACGAAGTTACCTTGCGCCTTCCTGGACAGAGGAGTAGTACTGGTAGCACATCTACAACTACATCCTCAGCCACCACTCTGCCTCTGAGCACTAGTCAGGGGGGCTCAGCAGGTCGCATGCCCTCTAAGCCTTGCCTAGCCTGGACCTTTTTTGACATAGAAAAAGATCGCCCAAATCATGTGATATGTAAAATTTGTCGTGATTCTGTTAGTAGAGGGCAAAACCTCAGCAGTTTGACAACTTCTTCCATGAATCGTCACATGAATAAATATCATATGTCCCAGTCGGAAGCTCACCATGCTGCAATGCGGTCTAGCCGAGCGAACCATCCACCTCCTGCCCCTTCAAGTGCATCCGCGCGCTCTTCATCTTCTAGGACTTTGGGGACAGCTGTCACACCTGGTTTTCCATGCACAACTTCCACCACTGTAACCGCAACAGGCAGTTTGCTTGGTAGGTCGTCATTTGGTTTGGAAGGGGAAACAAGTGTGTGTGTACAGCTCTCTCAGACATCGATAGCATCAATGTTGGATGAAGGCAACATCATGTCTACGCCTGCACTTTCCTCACAAACCTGCATTTTTTCAGGGACACCCTACTCACCACCGTCTACACACAGCAGCCAGATCTCTGTCCCTTAGATGTGGACAAATAAAAGGCCATTTCCTGAGACCCATGACAAAGCTAAGAGGTTGACTTTATCCCTCTGTAAGCTCTTGGCTACCGAAATGCTGCCTTTCCGCCTGGTGGACACACAGGATTTTAGAGACCTTATGTCTGTCGCTGCGCCCCAGTACCAGATGCCCAGTCGCCACTACTTCTCTAAGAAAGGTGTGTCTGCGCTACACCAGCATGTCACACACAACATCACCGCTTCCTTGAGAAACTCTGTGTGTGAACGGGTGCATTTCACCACCGATACTTGGACCAGTAAGCATGGACAGGGACGTTACATGTCGCTGACTGGGCACTGGGTAACTATGGTGATAGATGGTGAAGGGTCTGCTGCACAAGTCTTGCCGTCCCCACGACTTGTGTGTCAATCCTCTGTCTGTCCAAGTTCCGCCACTGCTTCTGCCTCCTCCACCTTGTCTGGGTCCTCCACCTCCGCCCCAAGCCTGCCTGGTCAGGCCACCCGCGTTCTAACTGCGCAGAAGGAATCACACACCCCTTATTACTATGCTGGCAGCAGAGCGCAACGGCATCAGGCGGTCTTTATCTTGAAATGTCTTGGAAATAAGAGTCATACAGCGGCTGAGTTCTGGGCAGCTCTGGAGACTGAGTTTAATAAATGGTTGTCTCCACTCAACCTGCAGCCTGGTAAGGCCGTGTGCGACAATGCTGCAAACCTGGGTGCGGCCCTTTTGCCTGGGCAAGGTGACACACATGCCTTGTATGGCTCACGTGTTGAACCTTGTTGTCCAGCAATTTTTAACACACTATCCCGGCCTAGATGGCCTTCTGAACAGGGCACGAAAACTGTCTGCTCACTTCCGCCGTTCAACCACCGCTGCTGAGCGACTTGCATCGCTCCGGAAGTCTTTCGGCCTGCCGGTTCATCGCCTGAAATGCGATGTGCCGACACGCTGGAATTCGACTCTCCACATGTTACAGCGACTGTGGCAGCACCGTCGAGCCCTGGTGCAATACGTCATGACGTATAGCCTGGGCCAATGAGATGCAGAGGTGGGGCAGATCACCCTGATGGAGTGGTCTCAGATCAAGGACCTATGCACCCTTCTGCACAGTTTCGACATGGCGACGAATATGTTTAGCGCTGACAATGCCATTATCAGCATGACAATTCCAGTCATTTACATGCTGGAGCACACGCTAAACACTATTCGGAGTCAGGGGGTGGGACAACAGGAAGGGGAGGAACTACAGGAGGATTCATATGCGCAAGACACAACAATATCACCAAGGTCCAGACGGTCATCATCACCAACGCGGCAGGCATGGAACCATGGGGGACAGGGATCAACAAGGGCGCATAGTAGCAGACGAAATGTTGAGGAAGGTGCAGGAGAACATGAAGAAATGGAGGACGAACTGTCCATGGACATGGAAGACTCAGCAGATGAGGGAGACCTTGGTCAAATTTCTGTTGAAAGAGGTTGGGGGGAGATGTCAGAGGAAGAAAGAACGGTTAGCACCCCTATGCCACAAACACAGCGTGTACTTGGTCCGCATGGCTGCGCAAGACACATGAGCGCCTTCTTGCTGCACTACCTCCAACATGACCCTCGTATTGTCAAAATTAGAAGTGATGATGACTACTGGCTTGCCACACTATTAGATCCCCGGTACAAGTCCAAATTTTGTGACATAATTCTAGTCATAGAAAGGGACGCACGTATGCAGGAGTATCAACAGAAGCTGTTACTCGATCTTAGCTCAGCTTTTCCACCAAACAACCGTGGTGCAGGGAGTGAATCTCCCAGTTGTAACTTGACAAACATGGGACGGTCTCGTCATCTTCAACAGTCTACCCATACCAGTAGCACCGTATCTGGTGCTGGTAACAGCAATTTTATTGAATCTTTTCATAATTTTTTTAGACCATCCTTTGCAAGGCCACCAGAGACAACAAGTCTGACACATAGTCAACGGCTGGAGAGGATGATACAGGAGTATCTCCAAATGAACATCGATGCCATGACTTTGAAAATGGAGCCTTGCTCATTTTGGGCTTCAAATCTTGAAAAATGGCCAGAGCTCTCCACTTTCGCCTTGGAGATTTTGTCGTGTCCAGCTGCCAGCGTTGTCTCTGAACGTGTCTTCAGTGCTGCTGGGTGTGTGCTGACAGATAAGCGCACATGTCTATCCAGTGACAATGTGGACAGACTAACGTTCATCAAAATGAACAAGTCATGGATCCACAAGGAATTTACTACCCCTGTGTCATCCTGGGGAGAGTAAATGCTTGTGGATTTGGAATGTGCTTGATGCAAATCAAAACATCCTGTTTGCAACTGGGGCAAGGGGGGTGGGTGTGTGTGGGGCCCAATTTTTTGAAAAAAAGGGAGACTCCGCTTGGAGTAACCCTTGCTTACATTGTTTTTAAAAATGATCCAAGATGAACAGAGCTGGGATCAGGAAAGACTTAGCTACCTACCCCGGTGTCATCCTGGGGACGGTTAAGGATGGCGTATTTTTGAATGTGCTTGATGCAAATCTACCTGTGAAGTGTACAACTGGGGCACAAGTGCTGCCACTGAAGGGGTGGGTGTGTGTGGGGCCCAATTTTTTGAAAAAAAAGGAGACTCCGCTTGGAGTAACCCTTGCTTACATTGTTTTTAAAAATGATCCAAGATGAACAGAGCTGGGATCAGGAAAGACTTAGCTACCTACCCCGGTGTCATCCTGGGGACGGTTAAGGATGGCGTATTTTTGAATGTGCTTGATGCAAATCTACCTGTGAAGTGTACAACTGGGGCACAAGTGCTGCCATTGAAGGGGTGGGTGTGTGTGGGGCCCAATTTTTGGAAAAAAGGGAGACTCCGCTTGGAGTAACCCTTGCTTACAGTGTTTTTAAAAATGATCCAAGATGAACAGAGCTGGGATCAGGAAAGACTTAGCTACATACCCCAATGTCATCCTGGGGACGGTTAAGGATGGCGTATTTTTGAATGTGTTTGATGCAAATCTAGCTGTGAAGTGTACAACTGGGGCACAAGTGCTGCCACTGAAGGGGTGGGTGTGTGTGTGTGTGGTCCAATTTTTGGAAAAAAGGGAGACTCCGCTTGGAGTAACCTTGCAGTGTTTTACATGATTTTAGAAGGGCATGCCATGCCTATATCTGTGTCTCCTCCTCTTTTTCCTTGTCCAGCTCTTTTTTTTTCGCATGAGTATATGTCCTTGTCACTTTCCCATGTGTTTGTGTTGTGTTGTGAGTTGTTTGTCACCTTTTGGACACCTTTGAGGGTGTTTTCTAGGTGTTTTTATGTGTTTGTGATTGCCTCCCATTGTTTCCTATGTGGTTTGAGTAGTTCGCCGAACCGGTTCGCCGAACCGAACTCGAACGAGATTCCCGTTCGGCGAACCGAACTCGAGCCCAACCACGACCGGTTCGCTCATCTGTACTTATAACCAACACTTAGAGATCAAGCCCAAACTGTGTTCTATAATGAGGGTGACAGCAAAAAGAGGCGCATGGTGCTCAAAAAACATGCATGGACTTCTATTATCACAGAGGTTCTTTATAAACAGCATGGACTCCCATGTGCCTTCTCCTTTAGGAGGAACAAAGTTTGTGTGAGTGAAAACAAAGCAAGAAAGTTCTTAACTGCAGATGGGTATTGCACAGAGTGCAAAGCAGCAGTTCATATTTATGCAGAAGAGGAACCTGATCTGGGAAACCCTTTAATTCTTCATGTTCGAGCATCTGACACAAGACCCATACCACATTCCAAAAAAAATCAGTTGAGAGGTGAGAAGAGAAGGAAACTTGGAGAAGAAATGTTAAAAACTTTACCCTACAATTGGAGACGAGAAACAATTGATTCCGAAATAGCATTTGGAGAAAAGGAACCACCAACCATACCATCACTAAGAATTTGTCAAGATGCTAGGCAAGAAGGATGTTTAGTACACCAAAGTTGAAAGCTCCAGTTTTATCACTGTCTCAGATGAAGTGTACTCATAAGCATGCAGGAGATATTCATACTATCTCATATGATGTTTTTTTTGTTCATTATTGGTCAAAGGAACAAATATATATTTTTAAGAAGTATTGTTCCAAGCATTGCTTCCCTCGCGTTCAAGTAGATGCCACAGGGAGTTTGGTATGCAAAATAAAACGAGAAAATAAATTGTCTGCTCATATTTTTTTTATCTGAGATTGTTATTAACTTTGAGAATACACAAATGAGTGTATCTCAAATGTTGAGTGAAACTCAAGATACTCCAACTATAACTTTTTGGCTGGAAAAATGGATAAAGGATGTACAGACATTGCCTAAAGAATGTGTCTGCGACTTTTCTCATGCATTACTTGATGCATTGTCACGAGCTCTAAATGACTGTAGCCTTAACACATACTTGAGGAATTGCTTGTTCCTCCTACTTGGTAATAAAAGTGAAAAACCAAAATGCTATATACGAGGAGATGTTGCCCACCTGATTAAAACTGTATGTCGGTGGAAGTGCTTTCCAAAAAATGCAAAACTTGTGAGGAAGTTCTATATACGATGTGTTGGACTTCTGGTGAAGTGTGAATCATTTGACATTCTTAAACAGCTTGTTCTCAGTACCTTTATTCTTTGTGTATCTGAGATACCAGGTAACGTCAGTGATCGTGAAACATCAAAATATAAATCATCAAAGGCATACCTTTGCCATTGCATAGAGACTGGGAATTTGAGAATTATTGATGAGTATATGGAGAATTGTCAGGAGACTGAAATGCTGAGTGATGAAAATGAAAAGAGCTATAGTGAGCCACTGTCAGGTTGGCTAAATGACATTGTGCAAGAAGCAGAAACTGCAAGTCTAGAACAGGGGGAACAGCCAAACCCTTACTTCTGTCCAGATTTTGCTCATAAACTACTTCACCTTCTGAAGTATTTTCCTATTTGGACATCTGTGATGCAACCAGTTTTTCAATCACCAAATAAAAAAGCCTCTTCTGCATCAGTTGAGGTAGATTTTGGCCTTTTAAAGAACTCCATTCTTCAGCATATTCAAACTCCAATGCGAGTTGACAAATTTGTTGCATTGCATTTAAGTGCTCTGTGTGGGCGCTCAAAAATAGCAGCTGCTGTACATGTCACAGAAAGTAACAGTTTAGTAACATTGGAAAAGGAAGAGGTCATCGATGAATCTGCCAAAGACAAACATGGGCAGCAGGAAAAAAGTCATGAAAAAGAAGTGGTTAGTGAACACATAAAGAAGCTGACAGACACTCTCCTGCCCCTTCAACAATCTATGAAAGAAACAAGTGTTTTTGAAAGTAGGAACACAGAACAGAGTGTGGTAGAGCTTAGGGAAGAAGAATGTTGGCGGGGTAAAACCAACTCTCAACTGAAAATTGTACATACTCCCATAGCACAAAATGAAGGTGATAACAAGTCGTTGAAGTCCAAGGATTTACTTTTCCCACTGAACATACCTTTCAAGAAGAGACCAACATATTTAACTCCGTATCCAAATATATGTCAAATAATTGATGATCCTTGTACACAAAAACCTTTAGGTATCCTGCGCAATGGGAATCTCTTGAACACCATTAATATAAATAATAATGTGTATAAGGTCAATAATACTTGCCCATTTGACTCACTGCTGCATAGTTTGTCAACCATGTTTGTTGATTATGACTCATACAGAAACATCATAACTAACTCAGAAAACCCATTTTTGGGTGCTGTTAAGTATTTTGTGGAATTTGTGGCAAATCAAAACTTGTACAGAAAGAGAGCTCAGTTGATACTGGAAAATTACACAAGCTACACACTTCTAGGTGGAATTACGAGTTTGGATGCAGAAGATTACATTGGCCATACAGTAGAAGTGTTTTTAAAAGACATCCCCAGTTTAACAGAAATATGTACATGTCAAAATGTGACATGTAAAAACAACAAAGAACGATGCAATATCTTTTGGACAATCAACACTAATGATGTAAAACATGGTTTTGAGCGTGCTATACAAATTTCATCTACGCTGATTAATAAACCATGTACACCCAACTGCAGCGAACGTACTACAATTATCTACAAACCAGGACCACATCTTATAATAGAGCCACGTGTTGGTTTACTGATAAAGCAACGGATCTCTGAATTCCACACTCAAGTGATCATATCAGATATACGGTACACATTAGGAGCCTTTATAATGCATGTTCAAGGAAACCATTACATTTCATATTGTAGAAGAAAGAACAGTTGTTGGGAAGTTTATGACGACATGAGCTACTCTGTAAAAACGGTAGACCCAAACAAACTATGTGGGAATTCAGAAGTTGTAATATATGTTAAAATGTAGTTTTTCCTGTTTACAGGTATAACAAATGAGTAAAGACAATCACTCTGTAAAGAGTAGCTAAACTTTTAAGCAAGTTTACCTCTATTGTCTCCTTGGGCCTTGTTGTTATTGTTGTTATTACTTTACTTAGTCCTGCAGCAGTACAGCGCTCCTGGCCACTGCATCGCACTCTGTCTCCCCAATGCCCCAATGTCCACCAGATATTTCCTCTTGCTGGTGACTACATACTGTATGTAGTCACCCAAGATTGCACCAGAAGTGATCAGAGCCTTCCTTTCCTTATTGCTAATCAGATTTCAGAGGAAAGGAAGTCTCCGATTGGGGCTGATGCCATATTGGGTAAGTACACATGTAAACACTTGCCAGAGAAAATGGGTGGATGTCAGGGAGACAGAGCGGGTGTGAATGGCAAGAACCATGGGTGATACCACAGTCCAGGAGCACACAACTGGCAGGACTAAGGTAAGTTATAGTGAGGGTGGGGAGGCCAATAGAGTTAAACTGGTTTGAAAGTTTAGCCATTCTTTAAAGCACTTCTTATAAAGCTAAGGCTGAATACAACAAAACAAAGACTTTTGCTTCCCCGACAACTTGAATAAGGATACAAGCCTTTTGAACTGCTCATACTATAAATTTTAAGGCTGCTTTAAAACAGGGGGGAAAAAAGGCCTGCAGGTATGAAAAAAACCTTGCTAATATTTTGAGCACTAGCAGTTCAGTAAGTTACTGTCCCCGTTCAAGCAAACAGGGAAGCAAACTATTTTATTTGGTTCTGTCCAGCCTCTCCTTTGGACAGAGAAGCTGAATATAACTATACGATGCCCTTGTGAACCTCAACCTACACTAAGTGCATTTACAGACCATTTTCATATACTGTAACTGAAACTAAACTAGATTTCAAAATTAGTTCTATGTCAAAAGCAATAAGGAAAAAAAAGGAAAAAAAAGAGGAATATCAGTTAATTTTCAAAGAGTAACTTAACTTTTCTATTTCATAAGTGGGCAGGGAGGGGGCATATATATTTACTTGTATATAGATGCAGGGTCTACAGATTCTGTAAGTGCCCCCAAGTTACCCCGACAACCATCCACTGGATTTTTATTTCTTCCACTTAATCTGGCTCACTGGCATTAGGGAGAAAAGGGGAGAGCAATGTGACCGTGCTCCTAATTGGCTGGTTGCTGTTTGGCTGGCTGCTAGCTCTATCAGGAGTTTGGCCGCAGTGCTAGCCATGCCTGTGATATCACGCGGATCATGGAAGAAAAGGAAATCTAGTG
Organism: Anomaloglossus baeobatrachus; assembly: GCF_048569485.1. Lineage (NCBI taxonomy): Eukaryota > Metazoa > Chordata > Amphibia > Anura > Aromobatidae > Anomaloglossus > Anomaloglossus baeobatrachus. Next base: position 157,556,980 of record NC_134361.1, on the reverse strand, counting down.
GACAGCTGTGGCAATTGTAAGGGGCAATTTGAAGGCACTTACAATAGTCTATAGACTCTGCATATAAATACAGTACAGGTTAGTATTCAAATCTCAGTGGCTTTCACTGCCACACTATACCAACCAAAAATTTAAATTTGCATGGATTTCGAAATGACAATAGATGTAATACAAATAATAACCCTCAATACCCCCATCTTAAGCAATAATGCCCCCAAAGTCAGTAATGTTGCATTCATTTTGCTCTCCTGTGTGTCTTGAGTCCCACTGCTCACCACGTGCTGCACAGCAATATGACTCACATGGCAGCAGGAGCTAATCATTCCGCTCACCTACAGGAGGGCTGCTGCTGTCTGAACTGATCCGACATCTGCAGTCTGGGTCAGGACGCTTAGGAGGCAGTGACACACAGCAGCACTTGCCAAGCTCCTCACAGGCTGAGCACAGCTACGGCATCTACTAGCAGCTAAGCCAGCCTCGGAGCGCTCTGACCGCCACACAATTCTTTCTATCCAAAGACAATTCCTCCAATCATAAGCAGGGTTTTTGTATGAGTGGAGAAAAACTATAAGGGAAATGGAGATAAATTTATTCAAATATGTTTAATATCATAGAATACAAATAATACAATAAATATTCACGAAAGATGAAGGCTGTATCTAAAGAATAGAAAGACTGAAAATTCCCATGAGTGCAAAGTAACTCAAACAAAGGAAAGAAGAAGAACAGTAACACCCCAGTGTTAGCTTTTACGGTTGAGTGTTACACCGGTGTTGGGGTGTTACACCGGTGTTGGGGTGTTACTGATCGGTGTTGGGGTGTTACTGATCGGTGTTGAGGTGTTACTGTTCTTCTTTCTTTTGTTTGAGTTACTTTGCACTCATGGGAGTTTTCAGTCCTCCTATTTTTTAGATACAGCCTTCTTCTTTTGTGAATATTTATTGTAAATTATTATTGGTATTCTATGATATTAAACATTTGAATACATTTATATCTAGTCACTTTAGTAATTTTCTTCGTTTTTTGTATAAGTCAAACACCGATAACTCAGGAACTCCGTCTAGATGTTACAATGTACGTGTCCTATTTCTATTCCAGGGATTTTACGTCCTAAACGTTCAGGTTTCCATTGTTAAATCTCTATTTCTGGAAGGTATTACTGTTACTTGTGTTTTTCACTGTACTAATAAGTAAGATTTATTGTTTTGATAATTAAATTGATTAAAAATGAGACCTAAAAATGAGAGTCTATGTACAGGAATTTTTAACCCCTTGACGACCGATCATTGACTTTTGACAACGGCGTTAGACAGGCCTTATTCCTCTGCCATAGTTTTCACGTCGGGCGGGGGAATGGCAGCCTCGGCTAGCCCTGTCAGCAATCATGAGATCCCATCATCTGGGATCCCAACCTCCAAAAATTAAATAGTTTAATATTTATTCCACAGGGTAAACGCCATAAAAAAATAAAAAAAAGCCAGAATTTCTATTTTTTTCACTGTTTGAGTCACAAAAAGAAGTCATAAAACGCGATAAATTCGAATATGCCCCAAAATGGTCCGAATAAAAACTACAACTCTTCAAGCAAAAAATGAGGCATCCCACTGCTCCGTAGTCAGAAAAATAAAAGCACTATGGGGCTGCGCATGCGGCGAGGCAAAATCCTCTCTCATTATTTAAAAAAAAACAAAACGTTTTACTTTTTAAAAGTAGTAAAAAAAAATAATTAAATTTTGTATCGGTGTGTCCGACCTGACCCGGAGAATAAAGGTATTCTTTTACTTTTACCGCACGGGAAATTAACTAATAATAAAACTCAAAAAACATTACCGTAATAAATTTTTTTTTTAATTTTCCCTCTCCTAAAAATAAATAAAAGTTATACAAAACATTATATGCACCCAAAGTGGTGCAAAGGAAAAATACAACTTGCTATGCAAAAAACAAGCCCCCCCCTACTTGAAATGTGCCTTTTTTTTTAAGGATTCAGATATTCGCTAGATCCGTTTGAGCAGCAGCGACTTCAGCATGGGCGAATTGTGGGCAGCATCAGGACTTCATTGGCGATGTGTCGCGGCGGGGGAAGGGGGGCAGTGTGCTGCGATGATTGTGAAGAGGAGGGCCTGTAGGCATCACGGGGGATGAGAATGACTCACTGACCAAACTTTTAGATTGTCCCACTCACTCGCCACCTCCTCACTTCACTCTCTCTGTTGGTGTCCCCCAATGCTCTGTCCTTGGACCCCTCCTCTTCTCCATCTACACCTCAGGACCGTTGCTCAAACGGATCTAACAAATATCTATCAGAATCCATCCAAAAAACAGCAATTTCAAAAGGGGGGGGCTAACCTGTAGCTAACCCCCCACCTGACACCCCCAATATCTCAGGAACGAAAGGAGATCTAACGTTAATTTTTGCTGATCAAACCGGATCCAACGAATATCTATCAGAACGCATCCAAAAAACAGCCAATTTCAAAAGAGGGGGGGCTAAGCCGTAGCTAACCCCCCACCTGACATCCCCAATATCTCGGGAACGAAAGGAGATCTAACGTTAATTTTTGCTGATCAAACCGGATCTAACGAATATCTATCAGAATTCATCCAAAAAACGGCCAATTTCAAAAGAGGGGGGGCTAACCCATAGCTAACCCCCCACCTGACACCCCCAATATCTCGGGATCGAAAGGAGATCTAACGTTAATTTTTGCTGATCAAACCGGATCTAACAAATATCTATCAGAATCCATCCAAAAAACGGCCAGTTTAAAAGAGGGGGGGGCTAGCTACAGGTTAGCCCCCCCAGAAAAAGATCGTAAATATCTCATTTTTTAAAGGAGATCTAACGTTAGTTTTAGTTGATCAAACCAGATCTAACAAAGATCTAACGAATGGAATCATTTTTTAACCAAATTCTTAATAGGTGGGGGCTAACTCGGGGTTGGTAGTTAAGTGCAGTGTACATGAGAAATTAGTGTTGTGTGCATCAATACATTTTATAGGAGACATGTCCCAGGACTAACATGTCCAGACAGCACACCACTGAGGAACAATAGTAATGTCTAAAGTGATGGATACAGAGCAAAAAGAGTTAATGCACTAAAATGAGTAAAATGCCAAGCCATTATTGCGTTTAGAGTGAGCACTAGCTGTGACAACACCCTATAAATGTGTACATTGTGTGCAGAATTATTACGCAAGGGAGTATTTTGACCATATCATCATTTTTATGCAGAATATCCAGCTCCAGGCTGTATAAACTTGAATGTTTATTGGATGAAGTAGATCTAGTGATGTGTATTTGTGTAATGACGATGTTTCGACCTAAGAATATAGCACCCTTTATTAAAGTGTGTAGAATTATTAGGCAGCTTGTTTTCCTCATGCAAATGAGCAACCCCAGGGCTATGGGGTACTCGGTCCCGGGTCATATATGTATGGTATTGCTGTGTTATGGGCGTGTAATGGCCGTTGCCTGGTTCCATGACCCTGGGGGTTCCTTTAAAAGGGGTTATATACAGGGGAAATTAAAGAGTTTATGTTGTGACACTACTTGCGGGTTGCGGCTAGGTAGTTGAAGCAGCTGCTTCACAGTCTGTGTTTTGATGGTACCGGCACTGGGCTTCCAGGTCCCTAGGGGTAGGCCCTGCATCTATGAAAGAAGTCAGTACCTAGTAGTACCCTGACTGAAGCGTTCAGGGGCGCTACATTCTCCCTTGGTTAAACTCAGCACGTCCTCAGGCTGCAAAAGTGACACCGTTTACATTTTTACTTTTCAGTTTTAAAACCATCAACATTCTTAAACATTGCAAACTGGAGTACTCCTCCCATCAACCACCACCCAAAGGTCCTGGTCCCCAAAACTCCTAGAATGAATGTCACCGGTTTCCATGGTGACCGGGTCTCGGCCAGCTCTGCCGCAGACCCTCCCTGCGACCCTCTCCTTCTTGGTGGTGTAAATGGGAGTCCTTGGGGAAAGGTTGTATCCTGGTATTAGGCACAACTGGTGCAACTATTTACACTGCGAGAGTTCGGGTCATTTCTAGCCCAATGACCAGTGGTCCATATTTATCAAAAACTATGCAGTATAATGCAGTATTATTATTCAAACATTGTTAACTGAAGGTAATGAAAACTGGGTAACCTGGTTCAGCTACCAGTGAGCTGGAAAGGGGCCACTTGGATCATCTGGCCTACTGGGATCAGCACTCTGGGTCTGAGTGCACTGGTCTCACACACCTCTTGTTACGAACCGGCGCCGCCATAGCCGCAAGCAGCCTGCTGCGGTTCCTGTTGCGCCCAGGCGCCGGCTGCCGTTCTTGGCCGTGCCTCGGGTCGTCCAGTTGGCTGTTCCTTCCACCACGTCTAAGTGTGGAGAGGCGGCTAGTGCGCATGCGTGCGCCGATTTACCCCAGCCAGAGTTTAAGCCCGGTGTTTTGCCTAGTGAGCATGCTCAGCCTTTTTGTGTTATGTCTGAGACTAAGTCCTCAGTTCAGGCTACTGAGCATGCTCCCACAATTAAGCCTAACAGCCTCTTTGCACAGGTACTTGGACTTCGTGCTGTGTCTAAGTTCTGGGATGTGCCTACTGAGCATGCTCAAACTGATAGTCTGCTTTCTGAGCCTGTTGCTCAGGCTACTGGGCATGCTCAGGCACTTAGTGCACCAGAGGCTAGGTCCGGTAAGGACCTCACTGAGCATGTCCGTGAGGTGGCACGTCCTGATAGGGCAGAGGGTGTCAGGTGTCCTGATGACGTGGCAACTCCGGACTGGCTCGCAGAGGCCCGCCCCTATGATCTGGCACCTCAGTATTGGTCGTCAGACGATGACTGGTGAAGTGTTTGGGGCGTGGCTGCCATGAGGTCATCAATGACGTGGCGGTTCCGGATAGGTTGCATGTGACGTCACTGATGACATGGCACTCTGCTATTGGACCTTGGTGGTTCCACCCTGGGTTCGGGGCGGACCCAGGTTATAAAAGGGGCTGGAGACAACATGGAGGTGCGCAGTCTTCACTTTTGCTCAGTCAGAGCACACCTCCATGTTAGAGCCTCATTGCGGCATAAGCCTATGTTGGGAAGCGGTAGGTAGGGTTAGGTGAACGGTGCCTGTCACGCCAAGATTCGTGGCTCGGCACATCAGGGTCAGGCGCCGTGCTTCCCTCCTGCCATTCCAGTCTTGCTATAGCAGCCCAGTGGCGTTAACTGGGTTGTGGCTGCTGTGCTTCCTGTTCGATTGTGCCCCCTACGCACACGAACAACGCACCTGCTGCGCGACCTGTCCGATTGTGCCCCCTACGCACACGGACAACGCACCTGCTGCGCCACCTGTCTGGTTGTGCCCCCTACGCGCACGGACAGCGTACTCCAGGACCCCTGGGGAGTTAACAGGGTGTTCCTTATCCTCCTCGGCTTCCCGGTCAACGCTACTGGTGTACCCATCTGGCCTGACGTGTCCTACACACACGTGGCCAGTCGAGAGGTGGTCAGAAACGCTAATCGGAGGACCGCTCGGCCTGACGTGTCCTACCCACGTGGCCGACAGGGCATTTTCGTGGTGGTCTTCCGGTCAACGCTACCTGGTTACCACCCGGCCTGACGTGTTTCCTGCACACGTGGTTGGTGTAGCGCTAGGTGCACCAAAACGCTAATCGAGTTGTCGTCCGGTCTGACGTGTCCCAACACACGTGACCGGTTCCCAGAGTTCCTGGGTTATCTCAGAGCCATCCAGCTCTATAGTCTCTGCCTAACCCTCAGGTGCCAGCAGCTCCTTTGTCATCTGGAGCACGGTGGGCCCCGACTGGCGATTAGGATATATACCCCCTGGTCCTAATCTGCCGGTCCCCCCGTAACAGTAAGACTGCGCCAGGGTCTGGCTGGCATGGCGGAGATGGAGCAGCTACATCAGTTCATGCTGCAGCTTGATGCCAGAGTGAGGTCTCTGGAGAAGTCTGCTCTTGCTGCTGATATGGATGATGTGGTGGCTCAAGCGGCTGCAATGGTGTCAGTCACCAAGCCTACTCCAACCCTCCCTCACCTCTTGCTGCCCAACAAGTTTACGGGGAACAGCAAGGCATGTAGGGGATTCGTGAACCAGTGCTCAGTCCATCTAGAGCTGTTGGCTGCACGGTTTCCTACAGAGAGGTCAAAGGTGGGGTTTATCATCTCCTTGCTCTCCGATAGAGCACTGGAGTGGGCTACACCATTGTGGGAGAGGAATGACCCCGTAGTACAGGACTCTAAAGAGTTTTTGGAGTTCTTGCGACAAGTGTTCCTGGGGCCTCAGGTCACTCACGACTCGGCTCTACAGCTACTGACTTTGGAGCAGGGGCGTACCTCCTCAAGTCAATATGCTGTGAGTTTCTGGACACTTGCTGCAGAACTGGGGTGGTCAGAGAGGACTCTCATTCCACTGTTCTGGAGGGGATTAGCCTCGCACGTGAAGGACGCATTAGCGTCGCGTGAGGTACCAACTACCCTTGAGGGCCTCATGACTCTGGCTACCCGCATTGACCTGCGGACCTCTGAACGTCAGCTGGAGCGCAGGTCAGAGGGTCGTTCAGCCACTGTAGTGGTCTCTCCTACTGCACCTCCCTTAGAGGACATCTCTGTCCCTATGGACATCTCTAGGGTTGGTGTTGCTAGGTCTTCGAGTCGCAAGGGCATTTCCTGTTTCGCTTGTGGGCAGTATGGTCATTATGCCAACCGTTGCCCAAAGCGTCAGGATAAGCGACCACTATTGGTGACCATAGCTGGAGGTAGACTGGACTCTGCGTCATCCATTAGGGTGACGTTTCCCCGCGTCCATTTTCTTTAAGGGGTCAACATGGTCCACAAGGGCAAGTGTGGACACAGGTGCTGGGGATAGTTTCATCTCCTCCTCTTTTGCCCGGCGGCATGCCATCCCGCTGGTGCAAATGCCAAGGCCAGTGAGAGTCCGTGTGGTGGATGGGTCCTTGTTGCCCAAGGTAATTCACCAGCGGACAGTGCCCATTACCCTTGCCATGTCATCTGGGCATAGGGAGACCATTTCATTTCTGGTTCTCCCTAAGGGTGCAGATGATATTCTGCTGGGTATTCCTTGGTTGAAGCGGCATTCCCCGCATATCGACTGGTCGTCTGGGGTAATTACACGGTGGAGCGAGTCTTGTAGCTCCCACTGCATGTCTCCATCTTCCGCCCGTCACTCAGTGGTATCTGTGGCGACTATAGACCATTCGAGTGGGAGGGCCGCTAGATGGGGGGGTACTGTTACGAACCGGCGCCGCCATAGCCGCAAGCAGCCTGCTGCGGTTCCTGTTGCGCCCAGGCGCCGGCTGCCGTTCTTGGCCGTGCCTCGGGTCGTCCAGTTGGCTGTTCCTTCCACCACGTCTAAGTGTGGAGAGGCGGCTAGTGCGCATGCGTGCGCCGATTTACCCCAGCCAGAGTTTAAGCCCGGTGTTTTGCCTAGTGAGCATGCTCAGCCTGTTTGTGTTATGTCTGAGACTAAGTCCTCAGTTCAGGCTACTGAGCATGCTCCCACAATTAACCCTAACAGCCTCTTTGCACAGGTACTTGGACTTCGTGCTGTGTCTAAGTTCTGGGATGTGCCTACTGAGCATGCTCAAACTGATAGTCTGCTTTCTGAGCCTGTTGCTCAGGCTACTGGGCATGCTCAGGCACTTAGTGCACCAGAGGCTAGGTCCGGTAAGGACCTCACTGAGCATGTCCGTGAGGTGGCACGTCCTGATAGGGCAGAGGGTGTCAGGTGTCCTGATGACGTGGCAACTCCGGACTGGCTCGCAGAGGCCCGCCCCTATGATCTGGCACCTCAGTATTGGTCGTCAGACGATGACTGGTGAAGTGTTTGGGGCGTGGCTGCCATGAGGTCATCAATGACGTGGCGGTTCCAGATAGGTTGCATGTGACGTCACTGATGACATGGCACTCTGCTATTGGACCTTGGTGGTTCCACCCTGGGTTCGGGGCGGACCCAGGTTATAAAAGGGGCTGGAGACAACATGGAGGTGCGCAGTCTTCACTTTTGCTCAGTCAGAGCACACCTCCATGTTAGAGCCTCATTGCGGCATAAGCCTATGTTGGGAAGCGGTAGGTAGGGTTAGGCGAACGGTGCCTGTCACGCCAAGATTCGTGGCTCGGCACATCAGGGTCAGGCGCCGTGCTTCCCTCCTGCCGTTCCAGTCTTGCTATAGCAGCCCAGTGGCGTTAACTGGGTTGCGGCTGCTGTGCTTCCTGTCCGATTGTGCCCCCTACGCACACGAACAATGCACCTGCTGCGCGACCTGTCCGATTGTGCCCCCTACGCACATGGACAACGCACCTGCTGTGCCACCTGTCTGGTTGTGCCCCCTACACGCACGGACAGCGTACCCCAGGACCCCTGTGGAGTTAACAGGGTGTTCCTTATCCTCCTCGGCTTCCCGGTCAACGCTACTGGTGTACCCATCTGGCCTGATGTGTCCTACACACACGTGGCCAGTCGAGAGGTGGTCAGAAACGCTAATCGGAGGACCGCTCGGCCTGACGTGTCCTACACACGTGGCCGACAGGGCGTTTTCGTGGTGGTCTTCCGGTCAACGCTACCTGGTTACCACCCGGCCTGACGTGTTTCCTGCACACGTGGTTGGTGTAGCGCTAGGTGCACCAAAACGCTAATCGAGTTGTCGTCCGGTCTGACGTGTCCCAACACACGTGACCGGTTCCCAGAGTTCCTGGGTTATCTCAGAGCCATCCAGCTCTATAGTCTCTGCCTAACCCTCAGGTGCCAGCAGCTCCTTTGTCATCTGGAGCACGGTGGGCCCCGACTGGCGATTAGGATATATACCCCCTGGTCCTAATCTGCCGGTCCCCCCGTAACACCTCTACTGCCCCTGGTGGCAGCTGGGGAACTGGTGCTTCCGCAGGAGTGGGGGTTGGGATCTCCGCAACGATTTCCACTGACACATAAGGTTGTATCTGAGAACCAGTCTCAGCTCCGAGGTTCTGGCCGTCCCTCGGATACACACAAATGGAGTGCCATGGTTTGTTGCATCGACGCCAAGTCGGTAATGGGACAACGACTAAGTCAGACACAGGTCCCTCATACGGGATGGGCTCTTCCTCTTGTTCTCGCACCAGGACCTCAGGCACTGTGTATCCTGCAATCACAACATGGAAGCCATTTCTCTCCATTCGCAGGACCCATGCCAACTTGGAGATCGGGCCCGCCGGACCCGAGCAGTCCACTTCTGGGTTTACATCAGTGGATGAGCACTCAGTCTGGTGACCGGCAACTCCGTTTGCCATTGTCAGTTCTTTCAGGGCTGAATCTGGTAACACGGCCCAGTCTGGTCTGGCCGTGGAAGGAGGCAATGTGGGCCCGGTCTGGTTTGGCTGTGGATGGAGATGGTGCGGCCTGGTCTAGTCTGGCCATGGACGGAATCGGTGGCGCCGCCTGATCAGCGGCCGGGGATGGCACGGGGTCTGCTGCCGAGGGAACTGGTGGGGCCAGGGTGGTTTCTGTTCCTACCGCTTCTCGTGCAAGACCCGTTCCTTCTGGGCTTGCATGATCGTCACCATTCCCTGCATCTCTGCACGCAAGTCAATGACTTGCTGAAGGAGCTGCGTCTGCATCCGTATACACAACGGCTCCACTTCTCCTTCTAACCAGGGGGCGGTCCCGGGCCGTATATGTATGGGGATGCTGTGTCACGGGAGTGAAATGGCCGTTACCCGGTTCCGTGACCCTGGGGTCACTTTAAAAGGGGTTATATACAGGGGAGATGAAAGAGTTTATGTTGTGATGCCACTTGCGGGTTGCAGCTAGGTATCTGAAGCCGCTGCTGCACAGTTTATCGCCACTGGGGCTGGTGGTGATGGCAGCTTGGATGTTGGGCCCTCTGCAAGTAGGGCTGAGCCCCAAGGGGTAGATGATGGTGTGTGGCGTGGAAAGAACGGAGACCACACTATGGGAATGCAGTGCAACTGTTGTTTACTCACAGTGATGGTAATGCTGGACAGCTGGTTTAGACCCCTGGTCCCTGTAGTCCCAGTACCAGTGTGGTAACCTGGTGGCTTTGTGGCGCCCCTGACTTGGTCAGGCACCACTGAGTACTGCACCCATGCTGGGGACAGTACAAAACAGGTAATCCAGAAGGCTGACCGAGGTGTGTGACTACACAGGCGCATAGTGATCAGGTCTCACACATTTACCTTTGAGAGGACCCCTGGGGATCCCAGGAGGGGGCGAAGCCTCCATCTCCACTCGAGGGGTGTGGTAGAGAGCCTGGTTGCTAGGTGACGTAGGCAAGAACAGGAGAGGAGGGAAGAGTGAGCCGAAGACAGTTGAGTGGTGAAGTTCAGGGAGGGCAGATGCAGACCCTGTAGCTCTACACAATTCTGACAACGTACGCGCAGTGACTACCGACGGGGGAGAACGGTCACCTGGTAGTGCTGCCCGAAATCCACCCACGACTAAAGAGAGAGCAACGGAGTGGAGAGTAAGGAGACTGTCAGGGAGATACCAGGCCCAAACGGGTAACAGGTCCCAGTGCAGGGATAGATCCACTTGTCCTTTGCCAAACCTGCATGAGGGGGCACTTTACACCCCCAAGACAACACCACAGAGTCCGCAGCCACGTAGCCAAAGTGAGGGCCCATAGCTCACAGGAGGCAAGCAGCCGGAGTGACCTGGTCCAGGCTACAAGCAAACGGGCCAAAAGAAGGGGAGAGAGGCACCAGCAACTTCCCTGGGCGACCCCAGCAGGGCTTCAAGCAGGGGTTACCCCAAAACACAACGGGCTAAGGAAGGCGAGTTGGTAGCCACCCTCACCAGTCAGCCTGAAGGACACCTGGTTCCAGCCTGGTTCATCCCAGCTACGCCCGGGTTACTCACCCTGCCACCATCAGTGAGTAAAACCCCTGAAAGACATCCTGCTTGTGCGTGTGAGTCATTCTGCGACTTGTAGTTCCACACACCTACACGGGACCCTGGGGCATGCCTCACTCTCAGGAGGCTATTACAACTGACTGCACCTACTATCAGCCCCAGGCACCCCTAACCTGCAGTGGCGGTCTCCACTGACCGCAATTCTGAGAGTGGCGTCACGACAATCAAAATAGAGGATTTCCTACCTGTGACAAGATCCAGCCGCGTGGAGTCCCTGAAGGTAATGCACCGCTGCACCGACACCGAACCTCGGGGCCCCACAGCTTCTTTCCCATGCAGTAGTTTTGTGGAACCCAGTGGCTTAGAGCGTCTGGGGGTCCCCTCCTGTTTGTTGTCATGCTCTGGTCCACATGGCGGGCAGTGTGAACCCCGTAGGATCAGTGTTCTGTTCCGGTCCCTGGTTCTCTCATTACTGCTGATGCCCCCGAATTCTTGGGTCAGTGAGGTCCTGGATGGTCCCCTCACATTTGTCAGGCAACTTGAATTGTTCATCTAACCTATGGTACTGTTCCCCATCGGTGCTTTGGTTCCAGGGGTACCTCGTCGTACCCTCCCTGGCAACCACTCTTCTGTACCAGTCAGGGCACTGCCACACGACCCCGTCTCAAGACACGTCCGTCTCTACTACTGTCACTCCTGACTGACTTACTGTCTCTCTCCTCCCCCCCGAGTTGTTGGCTAGTCGACTGGATCGGCTCCACCTCTAGGTGGCCATCCATTGGGTCCCGGACTAGTCAGTCACCCACGATTGGGAGAGGGAACTAAGGATGCTATGTATTGTGTTGGTACCAGCACTGGGCTTCCAGGTCCCTGGGGGTAGGCCCTGCATCTATGACAGGATGCAATACATAGTAGTGCCCTGAGGGGTTCAGGGATGCTACACAAAATGGGCCAAAAAAGAGATTTAACTGACTCTGAAAAGTCAAAAACAGCATTCTAGAATACTGTATATAAGAGCCCAGGCTGATCTTTATAAAATAAAAAAGACCTTTTATTATTCTCACCTATGGGGCAGTCCGGTCCAATGGGCATCGCTGTTCTTCATCCGGCGCCTTCTCTCTTCTTGAGATAGCCATTCTCTTTCCCAGCTTAATGTGAATGATGAGTCCTAAGTCATCCAGTGTCCTCCATTGCGCTCTTGCGCACGTGCACTTTTCTCTGCCCTGCTGGGGACAGATCAAAGTTTTAAAGTGTGCAGGCGGCCTTTAACCTTTACCTGTGCCTACGAATTACAGTTCTTTGCTCTGCCACAACAGGACAGAAAGAAGTCCGTGTGCACAGTAGCGCAATGGAGGCCTCTGTGGGGATAACCTAGGATGTATTATCCACACAAAACAGCCATGCCGAATGGACTGGACCTCCCACAGGGGAGTATAATAATAAAATGTCTTTTTTTATGTTATACAGATCAACGTGGGCTCTTATATACAGCATTATAGAAATCTGGCATGAAAACTTTTTTTTTACATTTTCACACCAGTTTTGGCCAACTCTGCCAAAATGGTCTCAGCTGTGGCAGGACGAGTGCAGGGCTGGGCATGGTGGCGCCTGCTCATCAAATTAGTGATGTGTTGTGGCATACCTTACACCACAAATCTTACTTCAGTCCTTGACAGATGCATGTTGTTTTGTAACATTGTCAACTGCTGTAAATCAGAATTGGGTGGATCCCTTCGTTATGATACCTTAGGTGCCTAGGTTACTGTTAACAATGAAATCTAAGGTATTAAAAGTTTGAGATCTGAGTTATCTTTTATATTGATCAGTGCAGTGGTAATCTGACTGTCAATCACAGCTTTCGTGTCTATATCATCACTACCGTATATGCAGTATACTGTGCTGGTCCTTAAAGGAGTTGTTCTCTTTCAATTAGGTTGCTATCCAAGCAGCAACTTGCTACAAAACAACAAACCTCAGGTCCAGCAGTGAGTCTCTACCGCTGATCCTGCAGCTTGGAATTAGCTGTGGCACTAATGTAACATCAACAGGGCAGCAGCAAATTAGTAAGCTCAGCTGTGACAGTTTGACTGCACTTGCTGGGTCATTTGTATTCTGCAATGGTAGCTGCAAGAAGCAGTAACATTAGATTCCTATAGCAATAAAAATTGACAGTGTCACCTAATAACAGATACATACAAGGAGCCTAAGGCAGACAGTGTTATTAATTCTATGGGGAAGGTCCTTACTATTTTCTTTTTCAGATCTTGTGACATTTCTTTTCCATGTGGTGCAATTGCTGACAGTATGAAATGGGAAGGAGTTTTCTTTGTATATTATTATCACATGCCTTTTCTCTGCAGTGTATGTGTCGCGGGCGGAGGAGGGGACGCTGCGCTCTCCCACTGCTCGGGTCCAGCTGCTGCTGCCGCTGCTCTGTGGTGGCTCGAGCGGTGGGCCGGATCCCGGGGACTCGAGCGGCGCTCCTCGCCCGTGAGTGAAAAGGGTGGGGATTTGATTGTGGGGGATTTGAGTATTGTCCGTGACGCCACCCACGGTTGTGGTGATATTGGTGACACCACCGCTGCTCTGGACGGGGATCCCGGGAGCGGTGACAGGAAGCAGCTTTGTTGTTAGTTCTCCCCTCCGTGGGTAGGGGGTTGGTTGTCCCAGGGCCCGGTGATGGGGTAGGAGTGGATGGCAGGCGGGTTACGGGGCCTGGCGAGGTGCAGGGTCGCGGGGGCAGCGCTGTGCCGCACGGCACGGTGGTACTCACTCAGCCAATGGTGAGGACACAGTTCTCGGTAAAACAAACGGCTGGATAGACGGGTCCCACAGACGACTGCGGTGTTGTTTTCTCCCGGCAGGTTGATGGTGACTGCCTTTCCCTGCACCTGTGTACTGTAACGGTTCCAATGGGTTCCCACCGGTAACCCGCTCCCCAGCTTGGATATGGGCCGGAGGAGCCCCTTTTGCCCGCAGGCTCTGGCCCTGGGAACGGTAGCCTTGGTGGTGGCTGTGTTCCCTCTCATGGTTTGACTGTTGCCTTCTGTCGGGACTTGGCTGCTGGGAAACCCAGGAGGTTCCCTTCGCTGATGGATTTGGCAAATTCACGGCGACTCCTAGCCTTGCCGGGGTCCGTAAGCTCCTGCCAGATGGTGCTGGCTTCTCTTTGTGTACCGGTCTGGTACCGCCGGGCCACCGCCCGTCCACGGTCCTTACGGTAGACTCAGATAGGCCACTCCTGCAGACGGTCACCACCGTCTGCCAACCTTGCTGATCTGTCCGGGCCACACACCCGGACCAACTTCAGTCTGCTCCACTACCACTTCACTTCCTCTCACTTCCACTATCAAACTGAAACTGCACTCCTTTTCCCGCCTCCAGGACTGTGAACTCCTCGGTGGGCGGGACCAACTGCCTGGCCCACCCCCTGGTGTGAACATCAGCCCCTGGAGGAAGGCAACAAGGGTTTGTGTCTGACTTCGGTGTGCCTGACCGGGAGTGTGGGGTGTGTTGGTGTTGTTCTCTGTGGCCCCTGGCTTGTCCAGGGCACGACATATGTCATATTGTGTCACCTCATTTGGCTTTCTACTTCTCTAAGTCCAGTGAACTTATATGTCTAGTCTCTACAACCCTTCTCATCAGAAGACGCTTCTGTTTAGGTGTTAGATTCTGTGTTCGGCCTGGATGTCTCTGTGACATGGTTGCAGTCCCATCTATGTATCAATGTTGCTGACTGATAATTAAACCTTTGCTAATCTTCTTACAGTCTTCATCTTTCTTGTGTAAAGAAATTATTTATTTTCTCAGGTATTGTGACATTTCTCTTGCATGTGGTGCCATTGCTGACAGTAGGCATGGGAAGGAGTTTTCTTTGTTAAGTAACACCCATTTATACTCACCTGCCTGCAGGACACCGGTGTAATGAATAGAGACTTAGGCTGGTTTCACACTACGTCTTTTTAACATCCGTCCTTAACGTTATTTTAGCGGACAAGCGGATCCAGTGCAAATGCGTTTTCATTTCAATGCATTTGCAATGGACTCGCGTTAACGTCCGTTCACCTGCGTTTGCCTGCGTTATAGTGAGGATCCAGTGACTTGCAGTTTTTTAACATGTTTCAAAAACGCTACTTGTAGCGTTTTTGAGCTCCGTCCAAATACTGCAAATTGCTGGATCCTGACTATAACGCACGCAAACGCAGGTGAACGCTGGCGTGCTGATAGACAGGATCCTGCTTTTGTACTGAGCATGCCCAGAAAGTACTGAGCATGCCCAGAACCAGTCTCGAGTGATCTGTCTATCTCTCTACTCCCTCCCTCACCCCCTCTCTCTCTATCTCTGTCTTTCCCCCTTCCTCTCTCTCCCACCTGAGAGCTGCGGACACTCGTAACCAAGGTAAATATCGCGTAACCACTTCTCTTAGTTACCCGATGTTTACGTTGGTTACGCGTGCAGGCAGCCCTGCTCCTAGCAGCTGCAGACACTCGTAACCAAGATAAATATCGGGTATCCAAGGCCGATGTTTACCTTGGTTACCAGCGTCTGCAGCTGTCAGAAGCCTCCTCCCAGTCTAGTTCCCCTCACTCCCGATCACATGACTCCAATGCCCGCCCCTAAATATCCAGTGCAGGATCCTGCAAAATAACATATGCGTTTGCATACGTTATTTGCTGTAAAAGCAGGATCCGTACTTCCGCTAAAAAAACGTTTTCAGCGGATGTTAAAAAGACGTAGTGTGAAACTAGCCTTACCTGTGGTACAATTCTTGTTGATTTGAATTTTGTAGCCTAAGCTTTAACTTTGTCTTTTAACTGAGTCTTTAATCAGGGTTTACTCATTTTTGTAAAATGGTCTTGAATCAATATGTTAGGAAAATTATTTTTTGGCGGATTTGCATAATAACAAGTCTGAATTGCAATCAATAGCCCACATTTTTGGGAATATTTTGTAGTATGATAATTCCATAGAAAATATTGATTCTAAAAGGAAACAAAAGATTTTCTGACAAATCTGTTGGGGTGTACTTATGCTGAGCATTGTATATGCACTATGTATCATGTGATATGCTTGAAAAAGGGGTTAAAATGAAAAGCTGAAATGTTGCATGTTTCTGAGTGAAAAAAGTTCACTATTATTCATCAATAGCTACTGGATTGTGGCTTCTACTCTATGAGCTATCTATCCAGTGTCAGACTAGAGTGCCTCGGGCCCATAGGAGGAATTGCTTCCACAGGGCCCACTTTGTTGCTACTCTACATAAACATTTTACCTGTTCATACTCCAGTCTCATGCACATGTATGTGAGGCACAATACTGTGTGTAAAACGTGTGCCTTTTACTGAATTTGGTGCATTTTTCAGCTTCCATGCACCATCACAAAAAATGTACTAAAATCAGGGACTGTTTTTTATTTCTGTTGTATTTACACCATATTTGTGGAGTAAATGATGTTGAATTTCTTGGCCATGCTTGCCAGCGCCCCCTTTTCATAAAGCTTTGCTTGCTTTTAAAAAAGTCCCCCTCCCCCACATATAGCATATATAGCCTAGTCCCCCCTCTCCCATATATAGCCAAATCCCCATTATACAATATTAAGGCTATATAGCCTAGTCCTCATCCCCCATATATAGCCAAATCCTCCTTATACAATATATAGCCTATATAGCCTAGTCCCTCTCCCCCACATATAGCAGACATAACCTAGTCCCCCTCCCTCACATATAGCATATATAGCCTAGCCACCCCCATGTATAGAATATATTACCTAATCCCCCTCCCCCACATATAGCATATGTAGCTTAGTCCCCATTCTTTCACATATACAGTCATATGAAAAAGTTTGGGCACCCCTATTAATGTTAACCTTTTTTCTTTAGAACAATTAGGGTTTTGGAACAGCTATTTCAGTTTCATATATCTAATAACTGATGGACTCAGTAATATTTCTGGATTGAAATGAGGTTTATTGTACTAACAGAAAATGTGCAATCCGCATTTAAACAAAATTTGACCGGTGCAAAAGTATGGGCACCCTTATCAATTTCTTGATTTGAACACTCCTAACTACTTTTTACTGACTTACTAAAGCACTAAATTGGTTTTGTAACCTCGTTGAGCTTTGAACTTCATAGGCAGATGTATCCAATCATGAGAAAAGGTATTTAAGGTGGCCACTTGCAAGTTGTTCTCCTATTTGAATCTCCTATGAAGAGTGGCATTATGGGCTTCTCAAAACAACTCTCAAATGATCTGAAAACAAAGATTATTCAACATAGTTGTTCAAGGGGCCTGGCCATCTGGTCCGCATCCATGGGAAGATGGATAGCACGGCCTACCTGGAGATTTTGGCCAAGAACCTCCGCTCCTCCATCAAGGATCTTAAGATGGGTCGTCATTTCATCTTCCAACAAGACAACGACCCAAAGCACACAGCCAAGAAAATCAAGGCCTGGTTCAAAAGGGAAAAAATCAAGGTGTTGCAGTGGCCTAGTCAGTCTCCTGACCTTAACCCAATTGAAAACTTGTGGAAGGAGCTCAAGATTAAAGTCCACATGAGACACCCAAAGAACCTAGATAACTTGGAGAAGATCTGCATGGAGGAGTGGGCCAAGATAACTCCAGAGACCTGTGCCGGCCTGATCAGGTCTTATAAAAGACGATTATTAGCTGTAATTGCAAACAAGGGTTATTCCACAAAATATTAAACCTAGGGGTTGAATAATAATTGACCCACACTTTTATGTTGAAAATTTATTAAAATTTAACTGAGCAACATAACTTGTTGGTTTGTAAGATTTATGCATCTGTTAATAAATCCTGCTCTTGTTTGAAGTTTGCAGGCTCTAACTTATTTGCATCTTATCAAACCTGCTAAATCTGCAGGGGGTTGAATACTACTTGTAGGCACTGTATATGCAGACTGTTCTGTGCACCCTGTTGCGGCCGGTGTCTTGGTGCAGATGTGCACCGTCCTATTTGCATATTAAAGACAGTCCCTCGTCCTTAGGTGAGAGTCAGTGCTGTCTAAAATCACTTAGCATTTCTGCACGTGTCCTGACACTGGAGGAGCAGAGTAGCACTCCCAAGTGGCAGTATGGGTGCGCACGCAATGTTACTGCAGTGTCAGTGTGGGTGCACGCAATGTGACTGCAGTATCCGCGTGGGTGCACACAATGTGACTGCAATGTCCACGTGGGTGCGCATGCAATGTGACTGCAGTGTCAGTGTGGGTGTGCACGCAATGGGACTGCAGTGTCCGCGTGGGTGCGCATGCATTGTGACTGCAGGTACGTTCTGACACCTGGTTGCTGCCTGTATTTGACTGCAGATTCAATGAGGAGGAAGGTGGTTGAAGTGATCAGACAGCACATCACAGCGCCGTATCCCCCTCCTCACTGTGCTCCTCCTGTGTTGTGTGCACACCCGCACTGACGCTTGGAGTGTGTCACTGTGCTCCTCCTGTGTTGTGTGCACACCCACACTGACGCTTGGAGTGTGCCGCTGTGGTCCTCCTGTGTTATGTGCACACCCGCACTGACGCTTGGAGTGTGTCGCTGTGCTCCTCCTGTGTTGTGTGCACACCCGCACTGACGCTTGGAGTGTGCTGCAGTGTTTGGTGCGGTGCAGACAGGAGATCTGGTGTTACGGTGCTCACTCTCACCAATGGATCACTATTAATCAAGACAAAGGTCTGGCTAGTAATTTCCTATATTAGGTGGTATCGTGCACCCAGGCTTAGGCTGTGCAGAAATGTCCTCATTTTCATATCAAATAAATGTGGCTTTTTCAGCGAATATTAAAGGGAACCTGTTACACCCTTTTTCAATTTTAAACTGCCCCCAATGTCTTGTTAGTGACGCAACGTAAGTGATACACATTTTCTGACTAACAAGACAATAGAGCAGTTTAATATTAAAGGTCGTGACCAGTTCCTTTTAAGCTGAACTATATGGGTGGGATTATTTCTCCACAGATCATGTCCCCCATATAAATATTTCTGCAGTCTAGGTGTCATTTTGGGGTGACAGATTCCCTTTTAGTCAGCTTAAAAATCATCTCACCTGACGAATGAAAGTTTTGCTCGTGCATCGGGTGATGGACACTGTTTAGATAAATCAGTTTCCCATCTTTGGCTGCAGTGTTAATGCTGCTTTAAAGGGTTTTTCTCACATTGGAAACTTACCCCCTATCCTTGGAATGCGGAATAACTTTCCAATCGCTGGGGGTCCGACTACCGTGGTCCCGAGTGTTTCTGAGAACCATAACATGCCGACAGAATGGATGACGGGAGTAAAATTTCATAATCCTGTCTCCCGAGCTGTGCACTTAAGAGGTCGTTTGAGTAATTGGTGGAGGTCTCAAGTCCCACCCCATGATGCCCCTACTCCCTACTGAGCCCACCTCTGCCCTACTAATCTCCTCAGAATTAATGGACCTAAACATATAAGATCTCCTCCAAAAGTTAAGTATACTGCCTGGGACTAATCAGTATTGTGGTTCTTATATGGTCCACAGTCTAATGATGGCTAGTAACAACTACCAGCATCTCCTTACCATTGTTAAGGACATACTGGGAGTTGTACGTTAATGCAATACATATATGTATATGGGTCTAACCTGACATTGCACTTGATTGCTGTACGAAGTTGGCAATGTATTCATGTACTGATGGTGGTTTTGGTGATGTATTATTGTATTTAGGGTGGTTTTGGTGATGTATTACTGTATTGACAGTAGTTCTATTGATGTATTACTGTATTAACTGTGGTTTTGGTTATGTATTCTTGTATTTAGTGTGATTTTAGTTATGTATTACTGTACTGATGGTGGTTCTGGTGATAGTCATGTGGCTGTTGTAATCTTTACCTTATCAGTCTTGATCCTAAAACATAGGGTCAGTGTACTGGACTAAAAATACAGCTATCTGCATGTCTGTCAGCCGAATAAGTAATAGACTAAAGCTCCCATACAGTATAGTCTGATCTTTCAGCTGACAGCTATCTTGCTCGGCTCTCCCATATACAGGAGCACTCATTCTGCCAAGTGTTTGTGTTCTCTATTAGAGCCGCTGCTTGACATCTCCGGCAGCAGCTTATCATTTAGAGGATAATAGGATCTACACTCCATAATCGGACATTCTGGATCCTTATTCCCCCCTGACAATCAGAATTGAGAGCCCCTATACACATTGGGCTGTCAGCAGAACCCGTCAATATTGGCGGGATTAGACAACTTTAGGTTAATGTGTATGCAGGTCTTAACTAGAGTTGAGCGCGGTTCGAGGTTCTCCAGTTCGCAGCTCGAGTGATTTTGGGGGCTGTTCTAGATCGAACTAGAACTCGAGCTTTTTGCTAAAGTTCGATAGTTCTAGATACGTTCGAGAACGGTTCTAGCAGCAAAAAGACAAGCTAACTACTAGCTGGCTTTCCGCTGTAATAGTGTAAGTCACTCTGTGACTCACACTATTATGAAATTTCAGCGGGAACAGCGCATTCAGATCACTGCTGTTTGGATAATGGCGATCGCCATTTTTCTTTTTTTTTCCTTGTCTTCCTTCCCTAAGCGCGCGCGTGTAGTGGGGCGGGCCAGCATGTTAGCCAATCCCAGACACACACACAGCTAAGTGGACTTTTAGCCAGAGAAGCAACGGCATGTGTGATAGGATGTCCATGTCACATGTCCCTGCATTATAAAAACGGACATTTTCCTCCAGCACGCCATTATCTGCCTTCTGCGTCTTGGTGTCAGTCACCGCTGGCATAGCTCCTGTCTCCGATACTGCTGTGTACACTCTATACACAGCGCTATACAGAATAGGGATAGAAGTTTCTTTCAGCCCTTGTAAGGGCTAATACCGGCAGGGTCAGAGCCATAGGTGACAGTCAGGTCCGTGGAAAGAGGTTTTAACAGCTACACAAGAAGACAGCGTCTGTGTAGCTAAGGTCAGGGATTTCCTTGCTGCATTTCCCCATTAGGAGGGATAGAAAGGGAGGCTTACTTTCCTCTACCCAGACCCACAACCCTGCCACTGTACCCTCCTGCCCTTTGCACACTCAAACTCATTGTTACTAAACCATAATACTAGCAAACACTGAGGAAACTTAGTGGCATCCTAAAAGTGGCTGTTGGACTTCCATTAGTGTCCCACTGGTGCAAAGCCATTTCTAGCACCTCTGCATGAGACCCTCCTGCTCTGTTTTTAATAAGCTATAATAATAGCAAAAAATGCTGCCATTTAGTGGCATACAAGAAGTGGCTGTTGTATTCCATTAGTGTCCCACTAGTGCCAAGCTATTTCTAGCACCTCTGCATGACACCCTCCTGCTCTGTTTTTAATAAGCTATAATAATAGCAAAAAATGCTGCCATTTAGTGGCATACAAGAAGTGGCTGTTGGACTTCCATTAGTGCCCCACTGGTGCCAAGCTATTTCTAGCACCTCTGCATGACACCCTCCTGCTCTGTTTTTAATAAGCTATAATAATAGCAAAAAATGCTGCCATTTAGTGGCATACAAGAAGTGGCTGTTGTACTCCATTAGTGTCCCACTAGTGCCAAGCTATTTCTAGCACCTCTGCATGACACCCTCCTGCTCTGTTTTTAATAAGCTGTAATAATAGCAAAAAATGCTGCCATTTAGTGGCATACAAAAAGTGGCTGTTGGACTCCCATTAGTGTCCCACTATTGCAAATCTATTTCCAGCACCTCTGCATTGCACATTCAGACTCATTGTTACTAAGCCATTATACTAGCAAACACTGAGTAAAACTTAGTGGCATCCTAAAAGTGGCTGTTGCACTCCATTTGTGCCCCACTGGTGAAAAGCTACTTGCAGCACCTCTGCATGACACCCTCATGCACATTTTGCTACGCTAATTTTATAGCAAACTCAGGGAATTCCTTGCTGCATTTGATCATTCGGAGGGATAGAAAGTGTGGCTTCCTTTACTGTCCTGGTACCCACAGAACACGGCCACTGTACCCACCTGTCCACTTTTGCCACGCTATTTAATTTGCCCAAAGAGCTGACTCTTTTTCTGCCTTCCTAAAATTGTCTGTAATACTAAGTTAGTGTTCCTTTGCTGCCAAGCAAGGTACAACACATGTGCATTCTACACTCTTTTCCATTTCTGGAATGCAATTATTTACACACACAGACACACACAGCTAAGTGGACTTTTAGCCAGAGAAGCAACGGCATGTGTGATAGGATGTCCATGTCACATGTCCATGCATTATAAAAACGGACATTTTCCTCCAGCACGCCATTATCTGCCTTCTGCGTCTTGGTGTCAGTCCCCGCTGGCGTAGCTCCTGTCTCCGATACTGCTGTGTACGCTCTATACACAGCGCTATACAGAATAGGGATAGAAGTTTCTTTCAGCCCTTGTAAGGGCTAATACCGGCAGGGTCAGAGCCATAGGTGACAGTCAGGTCCGTGGAAAGAGGTTTTAACAGCTACACAAGAAGACAGCGTCTGTGTAGCTAAGGTCAGGGATTTCCTTGCTGCATTTCCCCATTAGGAGGGATAGAAAGGGAGGCTTACTTTCCTCTACCCAGACCCACAACCCTGCCACTGTACCCTCCTGCCCTTTGCACACTCAAACTCATTGTTACTAAACCATAATACTAGCAAACACTGAGGAAACTTAGTGGCATCCTAAAAGTGGCTGTTGGACTTCCATTAGTGTCCCACTGGTGCAAAGCCATTTCTAGCACCTCTGCATGAGACCCTCCTGCTCTGTTTTTAATAAGCTATAATAATAGCAAAAAATGCTGCCATTTAGTGGCATACAAGAAGTGGCTGTTGTACTCCATTAGTGTCCCACTGGTGCCAAGCTATTTCTAGCACCTCTGCATGACACCCTCCTGCTCTGTTTTTAATAAGCTATAATAATAGCAAAAAATGCTGCCATTTAGTGGCATACAAGAAGTGGCTGTTGGACTTCCATTAGTGCCCCACTGGTGCCAAGCTATTTCTAGCACCTCTGCATGACACCCTCCTGCTCTGTTTTTAATAAGCTATAATAATAGCAAAAAATGCTGCCATTTAGTGGCATACAAGAAGTGGCTGTTGTACTCCATTAGTGTCCCACTGGTGCCAAGCTATTTCTAGCACCTCTGCATGACACCCTCCTGCTCTGTTTTTAATAAGCTATAATAATAGCAAAAAATGCTGCCATTTAGTGGCATACAAGAAGTGGCTGTTGTGCTCCATTAGTGTCCCACTGGTGCCAAGCTATTTCTAGCACCTCTGCATGACACCCTCCTGCTCTGTTTTTAATAAGCTGTAATAATAGCAAAAAATGCTGCCATTTAGTGGCATACAAAAAGTGGCTGTTGGACTTCCATTAGTGTCCCACTATTGCAAATCTATTTCCAGCACCTCTGCATTGCACACTCAGACTCATTGTTACTAAGCCATTATACTAGCAAACACTGAGTAAAACTTAGTGGCATCCTAAAAGTGGCTGTTGCACTCCATTTGTGCCCCACTGGTGAAAAGCTATTTGCAGCACCTCTGCATGACACCCTCATGCACATTTTGCTACGCTAATTTTATAGCAAACTCAGGGAATTCCTTGCTGCATTTGATCATTCGGAGGGATAGAAAGTGTGGCTTCCTTTACTGTCCTGGTACCCACAGAACACGGCCACTGTACCCACCTGTCCACTTTTGCCACGCTATTTAATTTGCCCAAAGAGCTGACTCTTTTTCTGCCTTCCTAAAATTGTCTGTAATACTAAGTTAGTGTTCCTTTGCTGCCAAGCAAGGTACAACACATGTGCATTCTACACTCTTTTCCATTTCTGGAATGCAATTATTAACTGCAGGTAGTCCAGCCAATCTGTGACGAAGGTGCAGGTGTGGATGTAATGTAGCCTGCATCCAATGTTGGTTTTCTCGATGTCTGACAGCTCAACAATACCATCTGTTTCCACTTCCAAAACAAGTGATGACCTGCCAATCACACTCCCTGTTGCGTGTAAAGGGGTGGAAGTTCAGTGTGAAAAACCATGTGAGACTGCTGTCCCCACAGTCCCAGAGGATGAAGAGCACGGAGATGCACTTGATGGGGAAGGCGGTGGTTGCACAGGCATGCTAGGCCGCATTGTAGCACAGTGAAATTCACATTGCGACTTATGCTTCATTTTAAGTCGTGTACAGGGTGGGCTCCCCAGTATGCAGCAAAACCAGGCAACAGGAAAAGGACTCTAGTCAGTTGGGTTGATAAATGATTGTTTAACTTTACCAAAACAAACAATAAGAACCATGCATACAATTTAAATAATTGAACAATCTATTCTGTTGCCTACTACCTGCTAATCCCTCTGCGTAGCAGTAATTGTGTGTTTGTGTGTGTGTGTGTGTTTTTGTGTGTGTGTGTGTGTGTTTGTGTGTGAACACGACTTACCAGTGGCGCATCACAGGAGCTTCCCAGTTATCTACCTCAACATAGACAAAACACATTACCCCCCCCTGAATACCCTTGTTAGCTGAAGCCTCACAGATAAGGTAGATGATAACAGTGTGAATGCAAAACACACAGCTCTGCAACACAGTCATGGAAATCTTGAAAATCAACAGTCAATGCAAACATGTGTCGCTGTCCCTCTATGATTTAAACTGTACGTGACAATTTGACAGTGCAGAGGCAGCAAGTCTTATTGTCTATAAATAGTCAGCCTACCCAGAACAGATATGTGTTTTGCTAATAAAACAAAGTGTTGCGTGCCCGCATTATTGTCTGGGCACAGCCTACCGTACCCGGGTACTGTGATGTCCAGTTGCCAGAAATACAGACTTTACGCTCCTCTCACGGTAAGCAGTATAGACAGCACCATAAGAATGTTGGTCTGTGGCACAGGATGCTGCTCACTGGCGTTACGGTACTCCTCACCAAACTCCAAAATGACTCCCCTCACAATTGAATGAAGTGTTTCCGCGGTGGCTCCTTGCTGTAACACACACCTTTAGCTTTTCCTTCTGTTCATAGACAGCATCTCCAAGTCCACACCCGAAAAGCAATTTCTCCTCCACGTCTAAGTGTGGAGAGTAGAGATGAGCGAACTGGCCGTGGTTCGGCTCCAGTTCGGTTCGCCGAACGGAGGTCTCGTTCGAGTTCGGTTCGTCGAACGTTCGACGAACCGAACTCGAACCAATAGGATATAATGGGAGGCAATCACAAACACATAAAAACGCATTATAAATGTACACATACAGTTAATAAACATTGCCATAACACTTACCGGTCCCCGCGATCCCTCCTGCACTCTGTCTCCTGCCGCTATTCCATCCGATGATCGCTGAATCCTCCCGGTGACTAGCACTGCCAGCAGTGATGCAGGACCTATCGTGACGTCAAAATAGCCATGTGACTAGTCACGTGGCTATTATCTCATTGGCTACAGACTGGTCACATTACTATGACGCATCATGTAGGACCTGCGAGTGCATCTCTCCGGTACACGATGCACATTTCTGTATCGCCGTGTACCGGCGACATGCTCTAGCACACGGTCGACTCCCCGTTCCGTTAGGGACTGGCTGACACAGCCGGTCATTAACGGAGATCACCGTTGCCATAGCAACGCAGTTACCGCTGTTACCGCTGACAGCCAGCAGCACTGATCACAAAAACAAATGACGTAGGCTTCGTCCCATTTTTGTGTCCAGCCAGGTACAACTACGCAGCTGGGGATTGGAATCCGCAGCACAGGTTGGCCTGAGCTTTCTGGACCCCACTGCTGCGAATTGCAGTCTGCAGCCGCCTCAGAAAATGGCACTTTCATAGAAGCACCATCTTCTGGCGCTGTATCCAACTCTTCCAGCACCTGCCTGCTATACCTGGCTAGCATACAAAAATATGGCGAAGCTCACTTCCTTTTTTTGTAGTTTTTTGGCAAAAAAAATAAAAAATGCTTCCCTGGATTTTCCATTGCCAGTGAAGGTAACACCAAGCAGTGGGGGTTAGCAGCCAGTAGCTGCTTGGATTACCCTTAGCTAGCAATACAAAAAATGCAGCGGGAGCCCATATATATTTTTTTTAATTATTTAAATAACTAAAAACAAAATGGGCTTCCCTGTATTTTGATTGCTGGACATCACAGTGCTGTAAAAATAAATCTTTAAAAAAAATGACGTAGCGCTCCGCGGTATTTTTGATTCTCAGCGCAGATAAAGCAGACAGCTATGGGTTGCCACCCCCATCTGCCTGCCGATACCTTGGTTGGCAATCAAAATACAGGGAAGCCCATTAATTTTTTCTATTTAAAAAATAGTTACAAAAAAAATGACGTTGGGTCCCCCCATTTTTGATAGCCAACTAGGGTAAAGCAGACGGCTGTAGCCTGAAAACCACAGCTGGCAGCTTTACCGTGGTTAGGGATCCAATGTGGAGGTCCCCCCAGGCTCTTTTTTTATAATTATTTTATAAATATTAATAATTACACAATAAAAGTAGGGTCCCCCCCAAATTGGATCACCAGCCAAGGTAAAGCGGACAGCTGTGGTCTGGTATTCTCAGGGTGGGAAGGTCCACAGTTATTGGGCCTTCACAGCCTAAAAATAGCAGGCCGCAGGCACCCCAGACGTGGTGCATCCACTAGACGCTTCACCCCAGCTCATCTTGTGCCCTGGTGCAGTGGCAAACGGGGTAATAAATCGGGTTGATACTAGCTGTAAAGTCACCTGAGATCAAGCCCAGCAGTTTGTGATGTCATGGCGTCTATTAGATACCCAACATCATAAACTGTCAGTACTAACAAAAAAAAAAAAAAAATCGACAAAAGAAATTTATTTGAAAAAACAGTCCCCAAAACATTTCCTCTTTAACCAATTTATTGTAAGAAAAAAAAAAAGGGGTCCCACGACGACTCTGGACCGTCTAGAATATGGGGGGGGAGACACTCAGGGAACGTATCCCCCATTTTCTAGGAGTGCGGACCCTTTATGTGAAGAATGTGGGTGCAATGAATCTGCACTCACTCTCCCCGGGTCCACAGCAGCAGAGTCCATGTCGTAATGGTTGCTACCAAAGCTGCAATGCCCTGCTCATGAGGTAAGGGCATGCCTAATCAGGAGAACTATTCTACATTTCCAAATATTGGTATTTGCTGATATTATTGCTATTCCACCTACTATATATTGGGGATAGGATTTTGGAGATGGAATACCCCTTTAAGTCCAGTTATCCAGCTGAATGAATACTTAACAACAGAGCTCGCTATTTAGATGTGTTTTCTTGTGGCGTATAACGGACTCTCATGTTTGGTAGTCATTCAGCAGGGAAACTATAAAAGCAAATCCCTCCATTTGGAAATGTAGTATATAGCTCTCCTGATCAATTATGCTCCTTACCTCATGAGCAGGGCATTGCAGTAATAATAACAATTTATTCATTTATATAGCGTTATTAATTCCATAGTGCTGTATGTCTTTGGAGTGTGGGAGGAAACCGGAGTACCCAGAGGAAACCCACGCAAACACGGGGAGAACATACAAACTCCTTGCACATGGTGTCCTTGGTGAGAATTGAACCCAGGACCTCAGCGCTGCAAGACTGCAGTGCTAACCACTGAGCCACCGTGCCGCCTATTTAGCTTACAGATGCATAACCACCACTCACTGTGTCTGAACACAGGAAGCTGAGCTGACAGCCGCTCTGTGCATGCGGCAGCGTCTATTGTGAAGGAGAGGGCCATGGGGGGTATCAACGCTGCACAGGTACGGTGGGACACCGGGGAACACCGGTGGGGTTATAGGGGGTGACCTGGCAGGGCCTGGGGAGGAGTTTTCTGTTGCATGTGTCATGGCACATGCGACAGAAATCAGAGGAGTAGGGTGAATGCGGCCGGCGCGCTGCTGTGCGCGCGGCCATCTTGGATTTCTGGGAGGGCATCAGGGGGGGCACTTTGGCGACACCGGGGGACCGGAGGGGACCGAGGAGGAGATTTATCATGTTTGTTAATGCCAGATGGGAGATAAATAATTTTTTACCGGCGCTGTCATTTACTGTAACGTGATCATCGGTGTACGGTGTATACCTGTGATCACGTGAGCGGGGACCGGAAAAACCGTCCTGAAATATGATCTGCAAGGTCTCAGCTAGCCCTGAAACCCCGGAGATTTTCTGACGCTGGGGGGCGTTATTCACTTATTTCTGCCTGCTGTTTATAAACGGCAGATCAGAATAAGGCTACATTAACACGACCGATCCATTTTTGCGGTCTGCAAAAAACAGTCTGTTTTTTTTCACGGGTGCATCTGTGTGGCATCCGTTTCCGTTCCGTAGACGGTCCGTATGTCATCTGTTTGTCATCCGTGTGCCTTCCGTTTTTTTTGTGTACTGCAAAAAAACTGAAGGAGGGTAAATGCATAAATTTACCCAGGATCCATAGCTTCATCCTACATGAGGCGGTCACATGTTCACTCCAGTGCCATTTTCTACTGCTTTTCACAGCGTTGAGCGCGCTGGTTATTTTCCTGTGCTTGTGCACTTCATATCAGTCTTTTCTGTCATTATAATGGCAGAAAGACACATAATGTCCCACTCTCCTGCATTTTGTAATTTTGCACCCTTTGGTGCCTTTCATGTGGCACTAAGGGGTGCTTAGCTTTGTATTTAGCCAAAAAAATGAAAAAAAAAAATGACGTAGGGTTCCCCCTATTTTTGTAGCCAGCTAGGGTAAAGCAGACGGCTGCAGCCTGCAGACCACAGCTGGCAACCTCACCTTGGCTGGTAATCCAAAACTGAGGGCACCCCACGCTGTTATTTTAAATTAAATAAATAATTTAAAAAAAACAAAAAAAAAAAACAACGTAGGGGTCCCCCCAAAATTGGATCGCCAGCCAAGGTAAAGCAGACAGCTGGGGTCTGATATTCTCAGACTAGGGAGGTCCATGGTTATTGGACTCTCCCCAGCCTAAAAATAGCAGGCCGCAGCCGCCCCAGATGTGGCGCATCCATTAGATGTGCCAATCCTGGTGCTTCGCCCCAGCTCATCCCGCGCCCTGCTGCGGTGGCAAACGGGGTAATATATGGGGTTAATACCAGATGTGTAATGTCACCTGGCATCAAGCCCTGTGGTTGGTGAGGTCAGGCGTCTATCAGATACCCGACATCACCAACCCAGTCAGTAATAAAAAAAAATAGACGACAAACACATTTTTATTTGAAAAAACACTCCCCAAAACATTCCCTCTTTAACCAATTTATTAGAAAGAAAAACAAATCCAGGTCTGGTGTAATCCAAGGGGTTGCCATGACGATCCACACTGTCCCAGTCAATGAAGAGCAGGATGTTCCCCATTGGCTGGGAGAGCAGTGCAGTGACCTGAGCTAACATCAATGGGTCAGCCCAGGTCACTGCAGGGCATGACAAGTGCTGCTGTCAGCGAGGTACATTACCTGCGCTGATCTCCTGCACTGCCGACAGCACCTGTCACTGAGTTCAATGACTTTCACAGCCAAGTATCGCGAGAGGCCCGTGACGTCACCGCTAGTCAGTCTCGGGTCGGAAGCGAGAGAAGGTGATGTGACAAGCGGCGGTCATGGAAAACAGTGACAGCGCTGAGGTCGGGACTTCATCACCGCAGGTAAGCCGAGCGAGACCATGTGTGCAGAGTGCCAGGAGGACATTAGTGTCGTGGACTGCATGGCTGGGGACGTGTGTGTGTGTGTATGTATGTGTACATGCCGCGTGCAGGAGGGGGTGGAGTGAGCTGAGCGGGGAAGTGTGGGCTTCCTGCACGTAACTAGGATAAACATCGGGTTACTAACCAAAGCGCTTTGCTTGGATACCCGATGTTTATCTTGGTTACCAGCTTCTGGCAGGCTGCCAGCGATGGCTCCTGCACACTGTAGCTGTAAAAAGCCCTGCTTTTTGCTGCTAGAACCGTTCTCGAACGTATCTAGAACTATCGAGCTTTAGCAAAAAGCTCGAGTTCTAGTTCGATCTCGAACAGCCCCCAAAATCACTCGAGCCGCGAACTGGAGAACCTCGAACCGCGAACCGCGCTCAACTCTAGTGGAGAGGCAGCTAGTGCGCATGCGTGTGCCGATTTACCCCAGCCGCAGCCTTACTACAGTGTTTCGCCTAGTGAGTATGCTCAGCCTGACTGTGCCATTCCTGAGGCTAAGTCTTCATTTCGGGATACAGCGCATGCTCCCACACTTAGTGCAAAAAGCCTCTTTGCACAGTTACTTGAACTCCGTGCCGGGTCTAAGTCCTGTTTTGTGCCTAGACACCATGCTAAAGCATGACTGTATTTCATGCTACTGAGCATGCTCAGGCACTTACTGCATCAGAGACTAGGTCCAGTAATGAACTCTTTGGCCCTGCCCCTGATGTGGGGGGCCCATATAGACCACAGGGCATCAGGTGTCCTGACGATGTGGCCAGGCCACTCCCAAATGGCTTGCAGAGGCCCGCCCCTATGACTTGTCACCTCATTATTGATGGTCAGACGATGACTGGTGAGGTGTTTGTATCGTGGCAGCCATGAGGTCATTATTGAAGTTGCGGTTCCAAATAGGACGCTAGTTATGCCACTCATGACGTATCACTCTGCTTTTGTCTTCAGGAGGTGCATTGTGGTCCACCCTGGTTTGGGGCGGACCCAGGTTATAAAACGGGCTGGAGCCAACAAGGAGGTGCGCAGTCTTCTATTATGCTCTGAAAGAGCACACCTTCATGTGTTGAACCCATTGCGGCTTTAGGCCAGAGGTAGGCAGGGATAGGGCGTCGATGCAGGCCGCCACCACAGTTGGTAAGGCAGAACGGTTAAGACCAGCTCCTGTCCTACAAGTCCTGCTTGTGCAGCCCAGTGGCATTAACAGGCCTGCTGCTGCTGATGCGCCTGCTGTCCACAGGTGTGGCCCCAATGCACACGGTCAGCGTACTCAATGGCCCTTGTGATGTTAACAGGGAGTTCCTGGGCTGGGTGGGCGTGTGGACCCTGTGACGCTAACAGGGTTCCCAGTCTCCAGATCCGAGTGGCGTCTAACTCGGTTCAGGCTACTATTAGTTTCGTAGCCACACAGCTCTGTATCCTCCACCTAACCTTCCAGTTGCCAACCTCTCCTTTTCCATCTGGGAGCACGGTGGACACTGACTGCTGATGGGGATATATACCTTTCTCTTTCTTTTCTTATTAATTTTCGTTATATAGCGGTAACATAGTATATACCACCTTATCCAAATCTGCCAGTCCCACCGTAACAGATGGTGTTTCTTCATCAAATGTTACTTTTGCTTAACCACCAAACCCACAGACAAAAACTTTTTTCCACTTTCCAACACACCTGTTCCCCTTTCCACCAGCATCTGTCCTTTTTCAACTCATTTTGTATATGACCAAAAGTGCAACTCTGCAGGGACACCGTACTCAATGCCATCTCAGCACAGCAGCCAGCCCTCGGTCCCTCAGATGTGGAAAAGTAAAAGACCATTTCCTCCGATCTATGACAAAGCGTTGAGATTCACTCTGTGCAGCACTGGTGTTTAGTGGAAAAGCAGATCTAAGATTGCGTACCACCTTCTGCAGATACTCCTGTATACATGCGTCCCTTTCTATGGCAGGAATTATTTCGCCAAATTTTGTCTTGTACCGGGGATCTAACAGTGTGGCAACCCAGTAGTTAGCATTACTTCAAATTCGTACAATCCGAGGGTCATGTTGTAGGTAGTGCAGCAAGAAGGCGCTCATGTGTCTTGTGCATCCAGGAGGACCAAGTCCTTGGTGTGTTGGTGGCAGATAGGTGAGAATCGTGCCTCCTTCCTCTGCCCTCTCCCCCCAACCTCGCACAACCGAAATGTGAGCAAGCTCTCACTCATCTGCTGAGTCTTCCATACCCATCGCCAGTTTGTCCTCCATTTCTTCATGGGCTCCTGCACCTTCCTCAACACTTTTTGCTGATACTATGCGCCCTTGTTAATCTCTCTCCCCCACCATGACTGCTGCCTAGGTGCCGCTGACCATCTGGACCTCGTAGGTCTTGTTATCCCTTCCGCATATGAATCCTCCTGTACTTCCTCCCCTTCCTCTTGTCCCAACACCTGACTCCGAATAATGCTTACAGTATGCTCCATCATGTAGATGGCCAGAATTGTCACGCTGAGAATGGCATTCCCAGTGCTAAACATCTTCGTCGACATTTGTAAACTGTGTAGAAGGGTGCATAGGTCCTTGATCTGACACCACTCCAGCAGCGTGATCTGCACCACCTCTGGATCAAGTTAGGCCAGGCTATATGTCATAACGTATTGCAGCAGGGTTCGGCGGTGCTGCCACAAACGCTGCAACATGTGCAGATTCAAATTCCTGCGTGTCGGCACATCGCATTTCAGGCGTTTAACCACCAGACCTAAAGACTTCTGGAGCGACGAAAGTTGTTGAGCTGCTGTGTGCGAACGATGGAAGTGAGCACATAGCGAGCGTACCCGCTGCACAAGGCCATGTAGGCCGGGATGGTGTTTTAAAAATTGCTGGAGAATTAGATTCAACACGTGAACCACACAAGGCACCTGTGTCACATTGTCACAGCGAGGGGCCACACCCATGTTTGCATCATTGTCGCACCCGGCCTTCCCTGTCTGCTGGTTGAGTGGAGACAACCATTGATGAAACTTGGTCTCCAGAGCTAACCGTCCACAACTTCTCAGCGGTGTGACTCACATTTCCCATACATTTCAAAGTAAACATTTGACCGCATGATGGCATTGAGCTCTGCTGCCAGCATAGTAAGGCGGTGTGTGGTTTTCCTTGTGCGCAGCTACAAGGAAGGGTGCCCTGACCACACAGGGTTTGGGCCGAGTTGAAGGACCCACACGAGGTTGAGGAGGCAGAAGCAGTGTATTAACTTCTACATACAGAGGAAGGATTGATACAACTCGTGGGGACAGCAAGACTTGTACAGCAGACCCTTCTCCATCTCTCCCCATAGTAACCCATTGCCCAGTCAGCGACATGTAACGCCCCTGTCCATGCTTACTGGGCCAAGTATCTGTGGTGAAATGCACCCTGTCACACAGTTTCTCAAAGAAGCGGTGATGTTTGGTGCGACATGCTGGTGTAGTGCGTGCACGCCTTTGTTGGAGAAGGAGTCGCGCCTGGGCATCAGCTCTTGGGGCACTGCAATGGGCATAAGGTCTCGAAAATCCTCGGTTAAAAAGGTTGGAAAGGAAGCATTTTGGTAGCCAACAGTTTGCAGATGCTGAAAGTCAAGCTCTAAGCCATGTCATGCCCTTCTAAAAGCATGTAAAACACAGCAAGGGGACTCCAACCACAGTCTCCCTCATTTCCACTAATAGGGCCACACACCCCACTTGACTGGCATCAGTTGACCCCCATTTTCAAGATGAAAAAGATCCTTTGCATGAAGCACTCTAAAAAATACGCGTGCCTTTCACCTCCCCTGGATGACCCAGGGGAAGAAAAGTCCTCTAAGAGCCATGACTTGTTCATCTTGGTTCTTTTTTCAAAAGCGAGGGGACTCCAACCACAGTCTCCCTCGTTTCCACTAATTGGGCCACACACACCCCACTTGACTGGCATCAGTTGACCCCCATTTTCAAGATGAAAAAGTTGCTTTGCATGAAGCATTCTCAAAAATACGCATGCCTTTCACCTCCCCTGGATGACCCAGGGGAAGAAAAGTCCTCTGAGAGCCATGACTTCTTCATCTTGGTGAACGTTAGTCTGTCCACATTGTCAGTGGACAGATGCGTGTGCTTAGCTGTCAGCACACCCCCAGCAGCACTGAGGACACATTCCGAGAAAACGCTGGCTGCGGGACACAACAAGATCCCCAAGGCGTACGTGGTGAGCTCAGGCAATTTATCCAGATTGGAAGCCTAAAATGAGCAGAGCTCAAGTTGCACAGTAATGGCATGGACGTTCCCTTGCATATACTCATATCTGTGTCTCCTCCTCTTTTTCCTTGTCCAGCTCCTTTGTTTTTGCATGAGTATATGTCCTTGTCACTTTCCCATGTGTTGTGAGTTGTTTGTCACCTTTTGGACACCTTTGAGGGTGTTTTCTAGGTGTTTTTATGTGTTTGTGATTGCCTGCCATTGTTTCCTATGCGGTTCGAGTGGTTCGTCGAACGTTCGCCGAACCAAACTCGAACGGGACCTCCGTTCGACGAACCGAACTCGAGCCGAACCACGGCCGGTTCGCTCATCTCTAGTCTTAACTACTATCTGAAGGCTATGGGCTCTATCAGGGAATGTGCACACGTCTTGTAGATGTCTGTGAACCCCCGGAATTATTCAGACAGAATACGCTTCAGGACAGTCATCATTTTATCCTGTAGGAAATATTTTTTTTTTTTTTTTTGCTGTTGCTTCTTGGTTGTTTTTTCAAACATCTTTTAGCTACTGGATTTTACTTATTTTTTAAATGAACTAGTAAGCGGCATCCAAGCAGCAGCCGCCATATAATGGGCCGGTCACTGTCAGCCGCTTCATGTCTGAGGAAACCTGACGCGCTTAAAAAAACTTCAAAGACTGAACATATGGACAGCAAGTCATTTTTACATTGCAGTGTATGAGTTCATCTCTTTAATATTTAGAGTTTGGGTTTTTTGAGGAGGTTACAGGGCGGATCTGTCTGAAAACAAAATGCTGTGTGCACATACCCTTAATCTGACTGATCAGTGCCTAGGGCAGCAAAACCCCCAAATACGGCCCTGCATACACATTACTGGGGGGCACACATTAATGAGGAAAGGGGTATACAGCAATGGGGGGCATACAGCTCTAGAGGGGGACAGTGGCTCTGGGGTCAGGGGACAGAAAGCTCTGAGGTGGGGGGGTTACATGCAGCTCTGGGGGTATACAGATCTGGGGTGGAGAGGACATACAACTCTGGGGTTATATTAGTATGCAGCCCCCATATTCCTCTATATAGTGGTATGAAGCCCCCATAGTCCTCCATATTGTATTATGTAGCCCCCATGTAGCATTATTCAGCCCCCATATTGCACTATGCAGCCCACATATGGCACTATGCAGCTCCAATATGGCACTATGCAGCCCCCATATGGCACTATGTAGCCCCCATATGGCACTATGCAGCCCCCATATAACATTAAGCAGTCCCTATATAGCACAATGCAGACCCATATAGCATTAGGCACCCTCATGTAGTATACAGCCTCCATATAGCACAATGCAGACCCATATAGCATTAGGCACCCTCATGTAGTATACACAGCCCGCATATAGCACAGTGCAGACCCATATAGCATTAGGCACCCTCATGTAGTATACAGCCCGCATATAGCACAATGCAGACCCAGATAGCATTAGGCACCTTCATGTAGTGCACAACCCCTATATAGCACAATGCTGACCCAGATAGCATTATGCACCCTCATGTAGTATACAGCACCATATAGCACAGTGCAGACCAAGATAGCATTAGGCACCTTCATGTAGTATACAGCCCCATATAGTATTAGGCACCTTCATGTAGTATACAGCCATATATAGCACAGTACAGACCCAGATAGCATTAGGCACCTTCATGTAGTGCACAGCCCGTATATAGCACAGTGCAGATCCAGATAGCATAAGGCACCCTCATGTAATATACAGCCCCATATAGCACAGTACAGACCCAGATAGTATTAAGCACCTTCATGTAGCATACAGTCCTATATAGCACAGTGCAGAGCCCCCATGGTCGTCTCACCACAGTGATTGAATACATACTCACTTTTCCTTGTTCCCCCGCTGCTCCGGTCTCCTCGGCGCGTCCACTGCTGTCGCTCACTCTGACATCATTGCAGGAGCGCGGTGGTGTTGTCACCGCGCTCCGCTGAAGAGCTGTTAGAGCGCAGATAGTCAGACACAGCGGGGAGAATGATGAGAGAGGGAGCGCGCCTATTCCTTATCCTATTCCTGGGTGGTCATAAAAACAGATGGCTGGAGGAATGTTTAATTCTTTAAGGGGTAACATTTTTCATTGTGAAGAGCACCAATTCAGTGCAAGGAGACTTATTGGCCATGCAGTGCTTCCCTCGCAACTTAAATATGTAATATATTGTGAATACATTTGGACTGAATTCCAGTTTGGGGCTCCTTCTTGTGGTCAGTGCTGGTAGTGGAGTTGGCTTGCTGAATAGAAACCAGACAGCTGAGGCAATCAGGTTGTTCTGATTGGGCCTATATAACTGAGTAGTGTTCACTTGTTCCTGGCCGGTGCTCAATGTTGTCGCCTGTGTGATAAGGACATTCTGAAGCCAGCCCTTCCTTCTGTGTCTGCCAGAACTCCTTTCAGAGAAGTTTGGTCTCTGTACCTCTGCTGGTGGTTTCCACTTTCTTGTTGTTATTTTCTATTAAGGTATTAAGGCTTATTTCCTGATTTTGCCTGTGTGGAGTTCTGGGTGGAGTTGGATTAATCCCTGCTGGGAATGTCTGTGTACCTTGCTCCATATTCTGCTATGTATTTTGTTTTGTCATGCTTGGTACTAATTTGAGTTCCTCCTCTATATTAGTGTTTTGTTTGGATCCCAGTAACACCAGAGTACTGATATAGTGGGGGCAGAGTCCGTGTGGACTCAGTATTTTTCCATATCAGGCGTGTTGGTTCTTTTTCTAGGGTATTGCACGGCTGCAGACAGTGCTCTTTTCTGTCCTTTCCTATTTAGATAGTTTGGACCTCATCTTTGCTGAATCTGTTGTCTACCTGCGTATTGTGTTTTCCTACATCATCGTAATCTTTATATGTGGGGGGCTATCTATATCTTAGGGGACTGCTCCAAGGCAGATTAGCCTTTCCTGTATTTCTCTCTGTAGGAATAATTAGTTCTCCAGCTATGTTGAGGCGACCAGGTCATCGTAGGCACGTCCAACAGCTACTTCTAGTTGTGTGTTAGTGTGTCACCCCCGCGTCAGCAGCCGAGCTACTTGGATCCGGATCCTCGGTGGCTTGAGATGGCTCTGGACCCGGGGGGTCGCACGGCTCCTCAAACCAAGGGGGGTTATGTACAGGGGATGGTGTGGAAAGTTTGTGACGCCACCCGTGGTGCGTGGTAAGATGGAGTACCACCGCTGTGACTGGGAGTACCCGGTGGTGATAGTGTGGTCAGCTAGGTGTTTAACCCCTCCATGGGTAGGGGGGAATGCCCCGGGGACTCGGTGATGGTGACGGGGGTGTGCCGTTGGGACGGTAAGGGTCACTTGCGTACTCACTCAGTCCAATAATGCTGACACCGACAACTGTAGTAAACCAAAGTTCTGGACACCACTGCTGCTGAGAGGGAGCACGCCTTGGTCCCGTGCCCGTTGGTGTTGCCTGTTAGTCTGTGACCTTTTCCCGTGGCACCTTGTCTTCTAGTTGGTCCCTTTAGCCTGAAACTAATCGGGTCCCGCTCCCCAGCATGGCTAACTGAGTGAGCTTGCTCTCAGGGTTCACGTTTGGGATTTTCTGGATCGTGTAGTGGAAAGTCCTATCCCCGTCGTTGTGCTAGTACCCCAATTTTGGAGTGGGTGGAGAATGGATCTTGAAGGCTCCGTCCTCATCAGGTAAATTGTCAGGACGCCTGAAGCTTCTTCCTGATCAAGGGTCCACATACCCCGTCGTACACTGGACCCTGCTTGGTGATGGCACAAGGCCGCCGGCTGTCCTCCTCGACAATCCGTGCCCCTTGTCACGATCCCCTGCAACCGGAGTCCAGCTCCTACCAGGCCAAGACCAACGTCTGCCACCTAGTAGTTCATGGAGCCTAGCTCCTGACCTCTCCTCTTGAGAGTCACCACTTAACTGACTGCCTCCTAACACTCCTGACCCCCCCTTCAACCAACCCCCCAAGTGGGCGACCCTATTCCACTCAGGCCGTCCACTGTTGTGTCTGGTGGGTGTGGTGCAGAGTGTTCCTAGGATTTTGATTAGCTTGTTCTTGGCAACACCTAAGGTGAGTGACCCGTAACCAAGGAGGAGATGGATATTGCACAGAAGGGCACATTGCACAAAACCCTGTGACGACCTGATAGGCCAGGGCATCACATTAGTGTTAGGTCTGCAGTTTGCTGAGATTCCAACCACTCTGGTAACATTCTGGGTTTCCTAGTTGTTTGTCCTTTTTATGATCCTTCTCGGTCACAGAATCATAACAGTAATAGCCTCTTCAGAGAGGAAGAGGACTGGAATGCTGGTGCAACCTATTGGAGGCAGCAATCCTAAAAGTCAATATTGACACTTTAAAAGGCGTTTCCACATGATTTAGGATAAGAATCCAAACTAGAAACTCTATTTGCAGATACGCATTTTGGGATGTTTCCTCTGATTTAATATATATTGAATTATTCATAATCTTTCGTGTAGTTTTGATTGCAGTGTGAAAAGTATTAAGGGTCAGTTGTCATAGGTGTGCCCTGCTCTGGGGGACCCCACTAGTGAATCTGGGACCAGAAGGTCGCAACACCTTAGTATGCGCAGATATGCATCTTGTGTTTAAATGTAACTGCTTTTTTTGTGCTGTAGGTGTTAAGGATTCTTTCCTGTCTGGCTATCCTTTGTAGCCTTGATCTCAGGTGCAGTTCCTTGTGATCACTCTCCTTTGCTATAAAAAGTCACATATCTTACCATCTAAAGCCAGTGAAAAAAATCTAATTCCTAAGCTGTCCACTTTGTAAGCAGCCAGTCTCTGGAAGAAGCTGAGGTGTCGTGACTATTGCAGCCATTGTGCTTAGCTGCATTGGAGGAGTTTGGAGTGTTTTTCTTACTGTGTCTATTTTCTCTCTGTGTCTCTCCCTATCCTTGTGTTGTATTATTGTAGCTGTGAGACTACTGCTCTCGACAGCCTTCTCACTAGCCAGGGGGAGTTCAGGGCAAGCTAGGGCCTAAGCATGTGATGGGCGATGAGGGGAAGGACTCATATAGGCACATTAGGTAGTGCAGGGTATAGCCTCAGGTAAGTGCAGGAGGTTACCCCGCTTCCCTCTCCCTAGTGCCAGGGTGCACTATTGTATCATGTTTTCAGTCTCCAGGCCTAAGCACATGATTGACGATGAGGGGGAAGAACTCATATAGGCATATTAAGGAGTGCAGGGAATAGCCTCAGGTGAGTGCCACCCTAGTGCCACCATTGTATCGTGCTCCTGGTGTACAATTTGTGTTGCAGCACTCGCTGGGGGTTCCCTTGGGACCCCAGTAGTCACTAGGGGCAAGCATTTTTCAGAAATTGTTTATAAAAATTGCTTTTAAGATGAGTTATCATTACAGTTGTGGTGCACTACATAGTAATGTAGAGTAACTGCGTAGACTGTCTGCATAGCTTAACCATTAATATGCTTTGTATAAAATTGCGCTATACATATGCATAAAGCCGCACTGAAACGCAATAAAGTAGCCTGTCAACTGTAAAGGTAAAATTTGGTATATCTGTATTTCCACATATATAGTGTCTTAGAATAACTTACTTGTATTAGCAAGGTTTTTTTAACCGAATGGAGAATATTCTAGAAATCTTTCAAGGTCATTCACCACAGAATCATTAGAAAGAGATTGTCATCAAGCTTAGGAAAAATACTGTTATATATTGTCAGGGCCCCCCAATAGCTGTATAGCTTGGGGGACACATGGTCGCACAGGCCCCCTCATTTATTTGGGAATGTTAATTCAAATTATTTGTTATAGGTGAGTTTTTATTACTTCAACTGTGGTGATTCAAGGGTTAATGTATTTGTTTACTAGTTAGCTGTGGTAATCTGCCACGAGCAAGTTTAAACCGGTTTCGACAGTTTGAATTTTTGCGGGCTTTTAAGGACATCTGATTGGCTGTATAGAAAAAGTGCGGGAAAGATAGGAGTATTTAAGTACCTGGATTGCGGCGTCAGCTGTCACTCGCCGCAAGATCAAGAAGAAAGAAGCAGATGGAGAGCCTCATGGAGCAGCTGTTGAAGAAGGCGGCGGAGTCGGGAGGAGAAGACTGGCTGCGGAGGTGTCTGATGTCGTCGGGTAAAGAGGTTATGCCGGCGGAGGTTTCAGCTGCCGTTCCTGAGTCGGCGGGTCAACAGGAGAAGTTTGCGGAGCCAGCTGTTGTCGCGGTCGGCGTCCAGGAGAAGAGAAAGAGGAGAAGCCGGGATGTGTATTCACCGCCATCTTCAGCTGGTCGGAAGCAGTCATCGCGGAAGAGAAAGTTGCCGCCCCCAGCGAGAGGAGGAGTGAGCGCTCGCGAGAAGGCGCGTCATCAACCGGAGACGTGCGCCGAGCCAAGATGGTGGCGACGGGAGGATTCATCTAGCCACCGCTGCTGTAAAAGCAGGCCCAGGGAGCAGCTGCGGCTAGCAAAAGAGCACCGGACTATCCGCAGCAGCGGAGTACAAATCCAGAAGAAGCCGCAGCTGCATCGTGGAACGCGAGACCTGGTTCGTCTGAGGAGGAAGGGGACGAAGTCGGCTACGATGTGGTCTGGAGGGTCCCGTGCTCGCCTCAGGCGGAGGCTGAGAGCACTGAAAATCCTGGCAGCAGACCCGACCCGGAACAGAATGCGAGGAACGGTGAGAATGCAAATTCTGCTGTTTCTTTTAATGTTAATATGTTACCTGACTTTAGAAATGTTGTTAGAGAAATTGTTAGAGAGGTTATTGAAGGTCAGGTTAGGGATGTGCTTCCTGTGAACATGGTTGGCGTCCTGTGTTAAGCAGGTCTGGGGGCGTAGCTGAATCATGTTTAAAGGAAGCCCTAATATGTGAAATGTCCCCCCTAGGTTTTCATTTAAATGCGTCCATGAAGGAGCGCATTTGGAATAAGGAATTTGTAGATCTCTTTTCATTGCTTCCATCCATCCATAAAAGGCGCGCTATGCCTAAATCTTTTTATAATTGGTTACAGGCATTTTGTATTTATTCTGCTGTGCTGGGTGAAAGGTTTCCAGGCTGCTGTAGTGGCCTTTTCCAACATCTAGATAGTATTTTTGAGGCATATCGCAATTTTGGCGGTATGGCTTGGCTCAGCTATGATGAGTCCTTTAGGCAGAAACTAGCGGTACACCCTTCTATGAAATGGGGGGTTAAAGATGTTGGTTTGTGGATTAATTTAATGCTCCCTTTGAGGAATCAAGGGTCTAGGCAGCCTTACTCAGCACAGCAGGGTAATAGCAAAAAAGGCATCTGTTTTGCTTTCAATGAGGGACAGTGCAAATGGCTTAGTAATTGCAGGTTTCGGCATGAGTGCTCCTTCTGTGGGGGCACTCATCCCATGTCAAAGTGCTACAAGCAGATTGCACAGTCTCAACAGCAAAATGGCGCAAAAGAGATGGTTTTTAAGAGCATGGACTCCAGTGATTCTGGAAAACATGCAACCGTGGCTCGAGCGGTTCCCAGATCGGGAGAGAGCTAAGTTAATTTCGCAGGGTTTTGATAAAGGTTTCCCTGTCCCTGAATTTTTGGGTGAAGGTGTGTGTGGGTTGAAAATTTATCTCCGGTGGAAAAATATCGAG
Organism: Anomaloglossus baeobatrachus; assembly: GCF_048569485.1. Classification (NCBI taxonomy): domain Eukaryota; kingdom Metazoa; phylum Chordata; class Amphibia; order Anura; family Aromobatidae; genus Anomaloglossus; species Anomaloglossus baeobatrachus. The sequence continues at coordinate 157,515,659 of NC_134361.1, read as the reverse complement.
AGGTGGTGAAAGAAAAAATCTCTAAGGAAATTAAAGAAGGTAGAGTTGCGGGCCCTTTTATGTACCCGCCATTTGTCAATTTTCGTTTGTCACCTCTGGGTATTGTTCCTAAAAAAGAAGTAGGTAGTTTCAGGTTAATATATCATCTTTCCTTTCCAAGAGGGGCTTCTTTGAATGATGAAATCGATAAGTCGAAATCATCAGTTAATTATGCCTCTTTTGACCAAGCGGTTGATTTAGTCAGGAGTCAAGGGGTTAATGCTTTGTTGGCAAAAGCAGACATCAAGTCTGCTTTTAGGCTTTTGCCGGTTAGTCCCGGAGGCTTTAATTCCTTGGGATTTCAATTTGAGGACGGGTTTTATTTTGATATGTGCCTGCCTATGGGCTTTTCATTGTCGTGTTTTTATTTTGAAGCTTTTTCGTCGTTTATTCATTGGTGTGTTAGTTTTGGCTACGTTAAGGGAGGGATTTTGCATTATTTAGATGATTTTTTGTTTGTGGGTGGGTCGTCAGATAGTGTTTGTTTAGAGTTGTTGCATAGATTTCAGGAATTGCGTCATAATTTCGGTATCCCATTGGCTGAAGAAAAGACGGTGGGTCCTTGCTGCTGTTTGGAATTTCTTGGTATCACTTTGGATTCAGAGAAGATGGAGTGTAGACTACCAGAGGAGAAGGTGGTGAAGTTGAGGTCTGCTTTACAGGTGTTGAAGACAAAACATAAGGCGACTTTAAAAGGAGTTTCAGTCAGTATTAGGACTTTTGAATTTTGCTTTACGCGTGATCCCAATGGGGAGAGTTTTCTCTAGGGGTTTGTATGAAGCGACAAAAGGTGTGCACTCTCCTAGAGCTCATATTCGGGTGACGAAGAAGTTGAGAGAAGATTTGTCTATTTGGTGTGAGTTTTTAGAGGCTTTTAATGGGCGTAGCTACATACAATTTTCATTTGTGTCTTCGGATGAGCTGCGGTTATTCACAGGTGTGTCTGTGAGTGTTGGCTACGGTTGTTGCTTTGAAGGTTTTTGGTCAGTTGGGGTTTGGGATAGTACATGGGTTGTCAGAGGGGTTGTAAATAATGGGGTTGTGTTAGAGTTATTTCCTATTGCTGTTGCTATGGTGGTGTGGGGACCTTATTTAAGGGACAGAAGGATTTTGCTGTTGTCAGAGAGCCAAGGAGTAGTTTCTGCTATTAATACTTTGTCTTCTAAGTGTGTGTGGGCGGCTAGGTTATTGAGGCACTTAGTCTTATTTTGTTTAAAAATGAACATATGGTTGAAAGCTCGCTTGGTTAGTAATGTTAGCAGTGAACCAGCTAAAGTTCTTTCTTGTCACCAGCTGGATGCGTTTCGCTCCCTAGTTCCGGACGCGGAAGTAGATGGCATTCCTTGTCCTCCGCACCTATGGGAGCTAATTTGGAATTAATCCCAGTTTTTATTAAGAGGTCTGCGGCTTCAAGAACATGGGCTGATTATTCAGCTGCATGGAGAGTCTGGACAGGGTTTTGTGATGCGATGGATTTTAATTATTATGATAATAACCTGCGATCGGTTATGTTATTGATTAATAGTTTGGGTATGAAAAAATGGTCGTTTTCCTCGATTGCAAAATTTTTGGCTGGAGTTTTTTTTTTCTTAAAATTGGCTGGGAAACCCACATTGGTGAGTTATTTTCCTGTAAAGCAATTTCTGAAAGGATATAAGAGGGAAATGGGTCAGCCGGATAAGAGACTTCCAGTTTCCTTTACCCTGCTGAGGAAGCTTTGGTCAGTCCTTAGTTCTGTCTGTAAGGATGCTTACGAAACGTGCCTATTTAGGACTGCTTTTGTCCTGGCATTTTTTGGTGCATTCCGTATTGGGGAAATTGTATCGCGGAGCAAATCATGCCAGTCGGGCTTGTTATTAGAGGACATAAGAATTTTAAATTCATCTTTGTTGATTTTTATCCGAAGATCGAAGACAGATCAGTCAGGTAAGGGGTGTTTCATTAAATTGAATGAGGTACCTGGTAATGTTATTTGCGCAGTAGAAAATGTCAAGAATTGGCTTGGAGTGAGGTCTTTACAAAGTGGAGTGTTGTTGTTACACAAAGACTTCTCTCCAACAACAATTTATCAATTTAATTTTATACTAAAAAAGTGTTTAGTGGTTCTGGGTCTTGGCGATAAGAAGATTTCATCACACTCTTTCAGGATCGGGGCAGCTTCTGAAGCTGCCAGAATGGGTATGGAACCTAAGGAAATTATGAAATTAGGAAGGTGGGAATCTAACAGGTATAAATTGTATGTTAGACCAAATATGTTTTAAAATTAATTTTATTTTGTTCTCTAGGGCCTTTAGTGATTTGGATTATAGGACATTCGTTTGTCTTCTGGGCTGAGAAGAGGGCATCTCAGAAAATCTATTCTAAGAACTTATCATTTGATTCTCAACGGTTAAATGTTAAATGGTTTGGTTATAGGGGTTTAGTCTGGAAGGAGTTAAAAAATGTTTTGAAAAGTTTGATGTGTAAAAGGCCTAGCCCTAATGCAATTGTTATACATGCGGGGGGTAACGATGTAGGAAAAATCAGGACGCTTGCTCTTTTATCGGAGATGCGTTCTGATTTTTTCTTATTCAAAAGCTGGTTCCCAGGGACTGTTTTTATATTCTCTGAAATAGTCCCTCGTTTAGCTTGGGCCAGCAAAGATTTGCTATTTTTGGAAAGGGTAAGAAAGAGAGTAAATAGGGTAATGTGTAAATATATGTTAAAAGTGGGAGGTTTTTCGTTCAGGCACACTGACCTGGAGGGTTTTGTACCTGGCTTATACAGGGGTGATTTAGTCCACCTATCGGAGATTGGGTTGGACATTTTTAACGTAGGAACTGAATCAATTATTGATAAATGGCTGTGGTGTTTTTGGGGGGGCCATGACTCTGCGTGTCATGACTTGTGGGATAATCGCCCAGCTATTTGCTGGGTGGATTTGGTCGTTATTTATGGTTTTTTATGGTCAATGTATTTTTATTGAATTAATTAATTATTATATTTATTGGAAATTTGTGGTAATCCCTTATTAAACATCATGGCCTATTTCTTCCAAATTTAATGTGTCCAGTGTATTTATTCGGGGATTTAATCATTTAAATGGGAGTGGGTCTTGTGCTACCATGTCAGGGTCCCCCAATAGCTGTATAGCTTGGGGGACACATGGTCGCACAGGCCCCCTCATTTATTTGGGAATGTTAATTCAAATTATTTGTTATAGGTGAGTTTTTATTACTTCAACTGTGGTGATTCAAGGGTTAATGTATTTGTTTACTAGTTAGCTGTGGTAATCTGCCACGAGCAAGTTTAAACCGGTTTCGACAGTTTGAATTTTTGCGGGCTTTTAAGGACATCTGATTGGCTGTATAGAAAAAGTGCGGGAAAAATAGGAGTATTTAAGTACATGGATTGCTGCGTCAGCTGTCAGTCGCCGCAAGATCAAGAAGAAAGAAGCACCCGCCCTTTGGATCGAGCTGTTAGGCTTTGTCGTGATGTTTCTTAGCGGGATAATCGCCCAGCTAGTTGCTGGGTGGATTTGGTCGTTATTTATGGTTTTTTATGGTCAATGTATTTTTATTGAATTAATTAATTATTATATTTATATTTATTGGAAATTTTTGGTAATCCCTTATTAAACATCACGGCCTATTTCTTCCAAATTTAATGTGTCCAGTGTATTTATTCGGGGATTTAATCATTTAAATGGGAGTGGGTCTTGTGCTACCATGATATAATATACAACTGGACAAATGTGTAGGACAGGTTTATGGCATAAACCATTTATGTAATCTGCATTTAGCAGGTGACTAGTGAACAAAGTTCATTCGAAGGCTTGTAAAAAAACATCTATTAACTTATGAAAGGTTTTAACAACAGGCGACGACTATCAAACTACTAAATACCTTACTATACAGACGTCACTTTATTTTCCATTAAAACCAAACCTGTATAGTTTGCCAGGTTATGAGGAACAGGATCTCCTTCTATAAAGAGACAAAAGGGGTGAAAAAAGTTCTGTAAATATTACCAAATTTTTGGCAAAGTTAGGATATACCATAAGAGTGGTTCTTGGCCGAGGGAGTGGCGGCCCTCCTTGTCTCACTGTATATTTTGTGTATGTAAAATAGGAAACAGGTATTCACATCAAAATACAATGTACATTTTAGAGTTATTTTAGTGCCTAAGGTGTTTTCCACTTTTAGAGAAGTAGACTTCAAACGATTCCTGTAGTGTAGAATAACAAAGACAGATAGTACTCACCCTCCTTCGATCCATTGCCGGTACTGCTCTGGTCTTTGTCAGCAGTGGTTATGTCACATCGACAGCTCTCATCTTTACTGCAGCCAATCACTGAGCTCAGGGTCTTTCCTAAGAGTCCCTAAGCTCAGTGATTGGCAGTAGGGATGATGTTAGTTTTTATTTTTTAACGATGTGACTGCATGATATTGAGGGACAGGGGGGCTCCTATGCTGTCTCTCATTTTGTAGACCCTAGACTATCCGTAACCTCAGGATTACCCTGAATAATTGGGATGCCTGATTTCCATGTCCGGCTATTCTCCTAACGAGATCTAATCTGTTACCCCCCCAGGGAAGGAGTGTGATGGGAACATAGATTTAGACAGACAGGGGAAAACCAAAACTCAGACACACTGCAAACTCACAGGAACAAACAGTAAAATACTAATGAGAAAAGCAAGAGCAGGAAGGTAGCAATACAAAGACAAAAAAGGTGACCACCACAACGGCTCACAGCGGTAATGCACAACAACGACCTGTAAGTCTGGATCAACTGCTCACCAGACCAGTATAGGTAAACTATAGCTGTCATTAATGGGATAATTCAGCATATATAGGAGGGGAGCTGACGTGATAGTCTCTTTGATCACATGCTGTGGGAGAGCCAAACAAGCAGCACTGCAGAACTTAACTCTTGCTAGCCTGCCTAAGCCTGTGGGTCCATGCCCATGTCTCCCTGCGCTGATCACAGACCTCAGAGAAGTTAGCAGTCAGAGTGCCAGAATCTGTAATTTCCACAGAACCTGACGCCACCATGACTGTTGGTGATGCCTGCAAAAATCTTGTGACATAACTGTAACCAAAAGAAAGAGATCAGAGCAGCAGTAGGGTCCTGGAGCAGGTGACAGTCAATACTATATGTCTTTTGTTATTTTATGTTATTGGAATTGTTTGGGTCCACTTTTATATAAGTTGAAAATCCCTTTAAGAACGTTTAAAGTACATCTAACTTTCATGAAGTTAATATAATATCCAAATATGCAATGCTGTTTTAGTCTTTACTGTCCATAGATATTAGCCAAAAGCTCTTTTACTCATCATAATTTTCACACATTACATATTCTCTCCACAGGCCAGATCAGAAATGGACAAATATCTTCTACAACATGGTCCTCCTGTGCAAATTCTTACAGCAGATGTTGATAAAAAATACAGACGAGAGAGTGCTTCGGTGGTGGATGAATTCTTTGAGTCAGAGAAGCCACTCCAGACCCCATACAGCGTAAACATCAATGTTATTCTGCCAGACATGTCTCATCTACGAACAGGTTTATATCGGCCATCAAAAACTTTCACAGTACTCCCACAAATAAAGAGTGAACCAGGTACAGATTTCCCCCAGCCGTGCTCTGCCTCCTTGACCCAGACTCTGCCCGATTTCACCAGTGTGTTCAATATGCCACATTCAGTGGCAGTCAACAACATATTTATAAAACAGGAACCACCTTCTGAGATTCCATTGTCAAACCCTGGCAGCCTTCAGACACATCTTTATCATATGTCTGTTGCCAACGATGCACTAAGTATTGTGCAGTCCAGTGTAAGCTCATCAGCAGAAAATGCAATTACTGGGAATACTCTGACAACAGTCAGTGGACCTTCGTCGTTAACCCATTCTGCAGGACAACATCTCGGAAAGCAGTTGCAATCTTTGGGTCAAGAGGGTGCAGTAGTTTCTGGGCAGTTTTATCATGCTCCATCTGTCACTTTACCCCCTTCTCCTCCAAATTCTCAACCAGGCAGCCCTGAGAATCAGACAGACTTGATTAACACTATATCACTACCTCCATCTTATCAAGCAGCATTTGGACTGAAGGTGGTACAGGCTCCATCTGTACACCCAATGCCACATTCAGTGTCTATGCTACCACCAGCACAAGTGATTATGACAGTCCCCAAATTCAACCGGAGGAATAACCCTGAACTTGAGAAACGACGAATCCATCACTGTGATTATCCAGGTGAGGATCAGTTTTCTATCTGTGTATATCAATGTTCCACACGGCGATTTATGACAGATTATTTTGTGACCTTCAACTAATCTAATTTCCTGATGACAGATTCCATTTAAAGAGGACCTCTCACCAAGTTGAGCATGTGCTCACATCTTGGAATAGTGGCTGCAGAGCTGAATAAAATGTAGATTTTATTTGTTAATTTCTTCTCTTTGTTTTGATTGTAAAGTTAAGGATATAATTTATGTTATAGTTCATCTGAGTGTTACGAGAGATTTGTCTCTAGGGAAGTGTACATCTTCCCCTGCATGAGGATTATATAGAAGGAAGGAGAAAAATCATGGACCAGAAAAGCACTCAACTCAGAAGGTATATATAAAAATACCAATTTTATGGATTTTTAACCACTAAAAACCATTAAAACCAAAAGACAACACCATTACATCAAATATAGAACATGGTTTCATGACACAATCATATCTAATAATCCTCAAGATTACACACAAGTGCAATATTCAATCAAAAATAGTGAGAAAGTAAACTATATAGTTCATATCAAATAACCATTTCATATGTGCCACGTAGGTTTCCTATGTCCTGGATCAAAATAATAGCAGCAAGTAGTTTCCAATGGTTAAAGTGGAAGATATAACATACAATTTAACCGAAGTTAGGAATGGTTTCAAACATCAGTACAAAACAGTCATATACAAGGCTCTATAGGAGTCCCACTAGAGACAATACCTGGGAGAAGAGAGACCATAAGGAAACCATCATAGATAAAAAAGCTGTACTGGACATACGGAGACCCATATATAATGGTGAACAGCAGCACCTAACTCTAACCTTGGGTTAGGTTCTGCTGTTCATCATTATATATGGGTCTCTGTATGTCCAGTACAGCTTTTTATCTATGATGGTTTCCTTATGGTCTCTCTTCTCCCAGGTCTTGTCTCTAGTGGGACTCCTATAGAGCCTTGTATATGACTGTTTTGTACTGATGTTTGAAACCATTCCTAACTTCGGTTAAATTGTATGTTATATCTTCCACTTTAACCATTGGAAACTACTTGCTGCTATTATTTTGATCCAGGACATAGGAGACCTACAAGGCACATATGAAATGGTTATTTGATATGAACTATATAGTTTACTTTCTCACTATTTTTGATTGAAAATTGCACTTGTGTGTAATCTTGAGGATTATTAGATATGATTGTGTTATGAAACCATGTTCTATATTTGATGTGATGGTGTTGTCTTTTGGTTTTATCGGTTTTTAGTGGTTAAAAATCAATGAAATTTGTATTTTTATATACAGTTAGGTCCAGAAATATTTGGACAGTGACACAATTTTCGCGAGTTGGGCTCTGCATGCCACCACATTGGATTTGAAATGAAACCTCTACAACAGAATTCAAGTGCAGATTGTAACGTTTAATTTGAAGGTTTGAACAAAAATATCTGATAGAAATTGTAGGAATTGTACACATTTCTTTACAAACACTCCACATTTTAGGAGGTCAAAAGTAATTGGACAAATAAACCAAACCCAAACAAAATATTTTTATTTTCAATATTTTGTTGCGAATCCTTTGGAGGCAATCACTGCCTTATGTCTGGAACCCATGGACATCACCAAACGCTGGGTTTCCTCCTTCTTAATGCTTTGCCAGGCCTTTACAGCCGCAGCCTTCAGGTCTTGCTTGTTTGTGGGTCTTTCCGTCTTAAGTCTGGATTTGAGCAAGTGAAATGCATGCTCAATTGGGTTAAGATCTAGTGATTGACTTGGCCATTGCAGAATGTTCCACTTTTTTGCACTCATGAACTCCTGGGAAGCTTTGGCTGTATGCTTGGGGTCATTGTCCATCTGTACTATGAAGCGCCGTCCGATCAACTTTGCGGCATTTGGCTGAATCTGGGCTGAAAGTATATCCCTGTACACTTCAGAATTCATCCGGCTACTCTTGTCTGCTGTTATGTCATCAATAAACACAAGTGACCCAGTGCCATTGAAAGCCATGCATGCCCATGCCATCACGTTGCCTCCACCATGTTTTACAGAGGATGTGGTGTGCCTTGGATCATGTGCCGTTCCCTTTCTTCTCCAAACTTTTTTCTTCCCATCATTCTGGTACAGGTTGATCTTTGTCTCATCTGTCCATAGAATACTTTTCCAGAACTGAGCTGGCTTCATGAGGTGTTTTTCAGCAAATTTAACTCTGGCCTGTCTATTTTTGGAATTGATGAATGGTTTTCATCTAGATGTGAACCCTTTGTATTTACTTTCATGGAGTCTTCTCTTTACTGTTGACTTAGAGACAGATACACCTACTTCACTGAGAGTGTTCTGGACTTCAGTTGATGTTGTGAACGGGTTCTTCTTCACCAAAGAAAGTATGCGGCGATCATCCACCACTGGTGTCATCCGTGGACGCCCAGGCCTTTTTGAGTTCCCAAGCTCACCAGTCAATTCCTTTTTTCTCAGAATGTACCCGACTGTTTATTTTGCTACTCCAAGCATGTCTGCTATCTCTCTGATGGATTTTTTCTTTTTTTTCAGCCTCAGGATGTTCTACTTCACCTCAATTGAGCGTTCCTTAGACCGCATGTTGTCTGGTCACAGCAACAGCTTCCAAATGCAAAACCACACACCTGTAATCAACCCCAGACCTTTTAACTACTTCATTGATTACAGGTTAACGAGGGAGACGCCTTCAGAGTTAATTGCAGCCCTTAGAGTCCCTTGTCCAATTACTTTTGGTCCCTTGAAAAACAGGAGGCTATGCATTACAGAGCTATGATTCCTAAACCCTTTCTCCGATTTGGATGTGAAAACTCTCATATTGCAGCTGGGAGTGTGCACTTTCAGCCCATATTATATATATAATTGTATTTCTGAACATGTTTTTGTAAACAGCTAAAATAACAAAACTTGTGTCACTGTCCAAATATTTCTGGACCTAACTGTATATACACCTTGTGAGTTGAGTGCTTTTCTGGTCCATGCTTTTTCTCCTTCCTTCTATATAATCCTTTTGGACTAGCACCCTCATAATAATTCTACCTTGCTGATATTACATAGCTGTGCTTTCCGTTTTTTTGTTTAAAGTCCCCTGCATGAGGATGACCAAGCAGAAGCAGGAGACATCATGCAGGAGAGAAAAAAAACACACCGTCCTCTACTCACTACTGTGTAAAGTTGCAGCAAACCTGAGTTATGTATTATTACAAATCCGTATTCTGGAATATATGAATATTTGTAAAATTCATGGAGAATTCAATTCCAATCTGTCACTTTCATATTGAGCATAGTAGCATGGCTTCACTATAAATTGGGAATCAGGACCATGGGAGGACGAGCTGACTTATCTCTTCCTCCCATGTGGTCAGTGTGAATATGAAACAACACGTTTGTGTGGTAACATATTTATGTTCCTTTGTATTTTGGCTCTTCCTGATTTCAAAGCAATGCTAGAGTCACATGGTCATTATGCCAGACTTTGCGAGGCTATGTTAAAAGATATGAATATTGTTTTTTTTTGTAACAGGTGCAGGTTATATAGATATGGGAAACATATGTTGGGCATCTTGGTGCATTGCCGAACACAATGCATTTACTTGTATTGCTGTGCAGCCTTCTTATTAGGCCAGAATTAATATTGACCTGGTTTTTAAAGTTGTATATGCCATGTCTCATATATAGAGAAACTAAAATTGTGATAGGAAATATGACATTACTATCTTCTGCCTGGGACCTCTGATCGGGGGTAGATATCCTTAAAATTAGGGATCTCATAATTTTTGGTACTTGAGAATGCATCTTATTTATTAACCACATCTAAGCCCACCAGGGGAAGTATGTGGGAGTGGCTGGTACCTGGTAAAAGCAGGTTCTGGCCTAGAAGTCAAGTTCACTGCTGAGAGGTCCAACATGCTGTCAGGACTGCGCCATTTTCAAAACAGAGTTCTCCCCTTCACAAGATTTGCACCTTTCCTATGACAACAAGTCTATTAACTTTATTTTGTTTATCCCTTTTATTTTTTTTATGTAATTTTATATACTGTAGGGCATGTCAGTGGGGCTACACTGAATGCACCCTGACTGCTGAGCCCGGTATATAAGGGGTTAAATTCATCTCCCATGCCCGAATCTGCCCCCTTGTGTTTGTACAATCCCACTGTTTTCCCTCCTACTGTTTTTCCCTATATAATCCCCCTACTTCCTGGTTTTGGTCTCTCCTCAGCCTGAGACCCGGACGCTGCTGTGCTGCTGGACATTCGGACACACTTGCACTGCTGGTGAGAGATGATCGATAACGTGGCTGCTGCCATTAGGGACAGAATCAGGAGGGTAGGGGTCACATGGCTTGCCACCTTTTTGGCTGAGCTGCGTACCATCCCTCCTGAGGCTCAGGCGGTGATTCCCAGTGGCAGGCGGTCTGCACGGCGAACCCGTCCGCCGGAGCGCCTGAGTCCTGCACTGACAACGTCACGGAGCGTGCACACTCGTGCGCGTGCCTCGCGACTGGCCCCACCTACTTCTTCCCAGCTCCCGACCGCGGCTGCCACACGCCGACTCTGTCCCTCCGGCAGCGTGGGGCCGCGGTCGGTAGTAGTTAACCCCTGCCTCCCCGAACCACCAATTATACCTCCTCCATCACCACTTATAATGCAGGGACACCATGTCTGCGGCTCCTCGTCTATAGAAGAGTCTGCAGACATAGTGCAGCCCCTACCCCCTCCCCGTTAGTCTCTTCAACATGATGCACCCCTGGCTGCTAGGGGATTAATAAGCCCTTCTAACCCCCTTTCACAACCCCCACTGCTGGCCTTGCCAGCATTACTGCAGGAGGCTGCAGGTGTGCACCCTGCAGTGTCTGCCCCACCCCACAAGCCCCATCTGCCCAGGTGCACCTGCCCCAGTTTTTCAACCCCCATATCTTGCTGGTCCACCGCAGGTGGGTGCTGGAACACCGGCCCGTGGTCGTAGCCACTGTGGGCACGGTAACCGCTCCTCCTCACTTTCCTCAGCGTCACCCCCTCGCACCCCTCACCAACACAGACGCTCTGCTGGATCACGTGGCAGACGTAGCTGCCATTCCGCCCGTTGTTCCCGATCCTCTCGGAGGAGCCGCCATTCTCGTTCATCGAGGTAGCGTTCTCCTTCCACTACACCGGATTCCTCAGTCGTGCTCCATGGGGATCATCGCCGTTGTTACCAACCTTCTCAGAGGGAGACGGTTCTTCCCTCAGCATGTCGGCAGCCTGTGGAATTTGTTGATCTTGTACAGGAGCCTTCTGTCGCTCCCCTTCCAGATGCTGGTGAGTATCGATACTCGGGGGCATGGGGGGATAGTGCCCGTATGGCAGCAGCTATTAAAACACTTTTAGATAATTTGCAGCCTGCAGCGGGGGGGGGGGGGAATATACTAGTTGGTCCTTCATCTTCCGGTCACCCTCCTATTCAATTGTGACGCCCTGGACCCCAGGTGTCACAGAATAACATCACATAGGCACACACCCCCTCCCCTGGTAGGGACCATCCGTCAAACAAAACCCTTGTTGCCTCCTCCAGGGTCTGATGTCCACACCAGGTGGGGTGGAGCCAGGTGGTTGGCCCCACCCACCGAGGAGTTCACAGGCCTGGAGGCGGGAAAAGGAGTGAGTCAAGTTCAGGAGTTGAGTGGAAGTGCAGAGACTGTGTGTGTCTGGATCGGAGCCCGGGCACAGTCAGCAAGGTCGGCAGACGGTGGTGGCCGTCTGCAGGAGTTAGTGGACGTCTGCGGAACCGTATGACCGGAGTCGGGCGGTGGCCCACCGGTACCGAACCAGGGAGCGGAGTAAAGCTAAGCACCAAGGCAGGGTTCTCAGACCCCGACTAGGCTCGGAAGCCGCCGTAACGGTCAAATTCTCTGATTGGGAATGAACCCCTGAGGTCCAGACCGCAATCAAGTCCCGACAGAAGGCAACAGCCCAACCCGTCCGGATAAGTGCCACCGCCAACGGCCAGAGATCCAAGGGCCAGCGCTTGCGGGCAAAACGGGCTCTCCCGACACGTACAAGCCGGGGAGCGGACCACCCGTGGGAATCCATAGGGGTCAAACACTTACACACAGGTGCAGGGAAAGACAGCCACCATCAACCCGTCCGGGGAAAGTGAAGAAACCGCAGCCGACTGCGGGCCCCGTCCATCCAGCCATTTGGTTTACCAGAGACTCTGTCATTGACTACCTGAGTGAGAACACCAGTGCCAACCGGCACAGCACTGCACTGCTGCCCCGCATCCGCGCTGCCTCCCCGCATCGGCACCTGCACCTTGCCCCTACCCACCAACATCCATCCATCCCCCCCAACCGGGGCCCCGGGACCAACCGCCCCTACCCACGGAGGGGCCAACACCTCAGCTGCTCCCCGCCATCGCTCCCGGGAACCGCCGTCACCAGCAGCGGTGGTGCCCACCATCACCACAACCCCGTGGGTGGTGTCACAACCGAAATCCCACCACTAAACCTCCCCTTTTTCACTCGTATGCAAGGAGTCACTGCTCGAGCCCCCGGGTCTGACCTTGTGCTCGAGCCACCTAGGAGCAGAAGCACCGGACCCGAGCGCCAGAGATTCCCCAGGCGAGCGGCATTCCCCAAAAACCCCTCTCCGCCCGCGACAACTTGGCGTCACGAACAGGATCCTACCCATCTACTTAACAGTAGAAGTACGCCTTGCAGTCCCCACCGGCGGTGTCCGGCCGAAAATTTTTAAATTCCGCCATCTTGGGCGCAAAAAGTTCCCGCTCGAGCCGTCTTCCCCGAGCAGGGAAGGCGCGAAAAGTGACGCCCCGCCCCCTGAAGAAGGAAGTGCCGGAGAAAACCAAGGGGGGGCAAGAAAAAGATGTCCGCGCCTGACGGGGCTGTTGGAGGGGCGCCGGCCGGGGTCGCGGCGGCGCCCGGAGATGGTAATATGGCAGCCCTTGCCCTAGCCGCAGCCGCGGGGGGAGCTGCGGGTCCGGCGGTCTCCCAGGTAATGCCGCTCTCCCTGCCCTATGTGCCCGGTGCTACCTGGATGCCGCAATACGATAGGAAGCCTGATGCTTTGCAGGCGTTCCGGAAAAAGATTAGCCCGGTTCTTGACCTGTATGCCATGACCAGCAGACAGCGGGCGGCGGTAGTGCTAGGGCAGCTGACCGGCGCGGCTGAGCAGGAAACGGAGACCTGGACCGATGCGGACCGGGCCTCAGTGACTACTATTTTTGAGAAACATCAGACCGCTTTCGAGACCTGCACAGAAGCTGAATTGCAGATGCAGTTTTACCAAACAATAGCCTTATATTAAAGCTCCAGAAGCAAGGACTAGGGGAAACTATATGCAACTGGGTAAGGAATTGGCTAAAAGATAGGAAACAAAGAGTAGTCATAAATGGTACATTCTCTAAATGGGCTGCAGTCAGCAGTGGGGTGCCGCAGGGATCTGTGCTAGGACCAATTCTTTTTAATCTCTTTATTAATGACACCTTGTGGATGAGATTGATAGTAAACGGTCAGTCTTTGCTGATGACACCAAACTATGTAGGATATTAAAAACTGACCTTGATAGTACAATATTACAAAAAGATCTGGATAAGATGTCAGAATGGGCAGATACTTGGCAAATGAGATTTAATGTTGATAAATGTAAAGTAATGCACCTAGGACTGAGTAATCCTATAGCTGCATATACATTAAATGGAAGTAAGCTCGGGACTACAGAACAGGAGAAGGACTTGGGTATTCTCATTACAAATAAGCTGAGCAGCAGCACTCAATGTGAAGCAGCAGCTGCTAAAGCAAACAAGATTTTAGGGTGTATAAAAAGAGAGATTAGATCCTGTGATCCCAATGTATTGTTACCCCTCTATAAATCACTTGTAAGGCCACATCTGGAATATGGGAACCAGTTTTGGGCTCCACATTTTAAAAAGGACATTCAGAAGTTAGAGGCAGTTCAAAGGCGGGCAACTAGACTATTACAAGGATTGGAAGGCCTTCCATATGATGAGAGGTTGAAAAAGTTAGATATGTTTAGCTTAGAAAAAAGACGTCTCAGAGGAGATCTCATTTATATGTATAAATACATGTGTAGTCAATATAAAGGACTGGCACATGACTTATTTCTTCCAAAGACAATACTAAGGACCAGGGGGCACTCACAGAGTGGAAGAAAAGTGATTCCGACAGCTAAATAGGAAAGGGGTCTTTACAGTTAGAGCAGTCAGACTGTGGAATGCCCTACCACAAGAGGTAGTAATGGCTGATACTAGAACAGCTTTTAAAAATGGGCTGGATGATTTCCTCACTACACACAACATTGTTGGTTATAAATGACTTAGTGACCAAATGTAGAACTGGTGGAGGAAGGTTGAACTAGATGGACCTAGGTCTTTTTTCAACCTAAGTAACTATGTAACTATGTAACCAATGCCGACAGCGACCTGCAGATAACATAAGAGACTATGCCTTGCGCCTGCAGACTGCCCTCCATACACTGAAACGAGTGGACACCATTAATGATGTGGACAGCAATAAGATGCTAGTGGACCAATTCCTGCAGGGGCTAGGGTCCACGGAGGACCGCAAGCAGGTGCGGCTGTGGGCCCTGGAACATCCCGATCTGGACTTTACCGTATTGAAGGAGCGGGCCATCAAGGCCCTGCAGGCCCCAAACCCTGACACCCCTGATGTAACCCCATGGCCGGCTGAAACCGCTCCTGTCTCGGTAGCACCTCCCCTCCTGGCTCTACCGGCCTCTGCAGCGCCCAGTGGACTGATGGAGGAGTTGGCCGCACAAGTCCGCCGCATGGATGGAGACCTCGCCCGGATCCTCGCCGCACTCCAGCTTCCGACGAGAGTCAAGCCCCTGGAGAAGATCCAGATCGCCGACAGCCTAGAGGACGTCCCTTGGATGCAGCGGAAAAAGACCATCAACCAGCGGTACGGACCCCCTGCCTGTTACAGGTGCGGCAAGCCTGGTCACTACTCCCAGCGATGCCCGTTAAATGAGCAACCCCTGGGGCCAAGGGCCAATCGTCAGGAGTAGACCCTAACGGCCCTACTGATTGGCGAGACCGGTACGTTGGAGGCCGCCCTATCATCCCCCTGGCGGTGGACGGCGTCCCGACCATGGCCCTATTGGACAGAGGATCACAGGTAACCACTCTGCCATATACGCTGTACCAGCGGTATTGGGATGATAGTGAACTTGCCCCTCCTGATGACAGCCAATGGGCTCCCTATGACACAGGTGGGCTTTAAAGAAGTGACCCTGACTGTGGGACGTACCGAGTTAAAGCATCAAGGGATGATTGTGGTGCTGAATGAATCCAGTGACCGTAACCCAAAAGTAATTCTAGGGACTAATGTAATTGAGCATTGTATGGGGGAAGTGCCGAGTCTGTTGCAGCAGTTGTCTGCCACTGCAGGAGGATGCCGACAGAGGGCAGTACAGCGGGAGATTCGGGCCCTTCTGCATCGGCAGCAAGTGAATTTGACGGGTGGAGAGATTGGTGGAGTGCGGGTGATGGACGTGGCCCCTTTGGTGGTGCCACCCAGGACCGAGATGATAATTTGGTGCAGGGCAGCAGTGGGCCCCCAAGGGCGCGATTACCTGGCGATGGTGGAACCCACGCCTTCAGAACACTGGCCCAAAGTGATGGCGGCCAGAGGGGTGATTGACGTCAGAAAGGGGAGAGTGCCTGTGAGAGTGCTGAATTGTGGGGAGGAAGAAGTTAGGCTTCCCCGTTACTCTACCTTTGCAAAGCTGCTTACCATAGATCCCCATGCCATTCACGAAGCCACCCGTCCTACCTCTGCACCCCCCACCAATAGCGGCACACCCCCTGAACAACTATAGGAGTGGTGTCAGGAATTACATGTAGGCACTGAAGCTACACCCACGCATCACAAGGAGGGGGTATACAGGGTAGTACAGGAGTATGAGCAGCTTTTCAGCAAACACCCGCTAGACTTTGGGAGGATTAGAGGGGTGCAACATTATATCCCCACGGGCATACATCCACCCATCAAGGAAAGGTATAGGCCAATCCCACCAACACACTATCAATGCGCTAAGGACATGTTGAGGAACATGAAGGAGGCAGGGGTCATCAGGGATAGTTGTAGTCCCTGGGCAGCCCCACTGGTACTGGTGAAGAAGAAGGATGGCACCATGAGAATGTTTGTGGATTACCGGAAGATCAATCAAATAACGCATAAAGATGCCTATCCTCTCCCCCGTATTGAAGAGTCGCTGGCTGCGCTGAAAACTGCTAAATATTTCTCTAGGGCCCCTGGACCCCCATTTGTATGGGAAGAGAAGCATGAGGAGTCCTTTCGCCAGCTGAAGTCAGCCTTGACAGGGGAAGAAATCCTGGCGTATCCCGACTACAGCCTCCCGTTCATCCTTTACACCGATGCCAGCAATGTGGGCCTGGGGGCAGTCTTGTCCCAGGTCCAGAACGGGAAGGAGAAAGTGATCGCCTACGCCAGCAGAAAACTCCGGCCCACGGAAAGAAACCCCAAGAATTACAGCTCCTTCAAGCTTGAATTCCTAGCCCTGGTGTGGGCAATCACCGAAAGGTTTAGGCATTACCTCGCGGCGGCGAAATTCACTGCCTACACGGACAATAATCCGTTGACCCATTTGGATACGGCCAAACTAGGCGCACTGGAACAGCAGTGGGTGGCTCGGCTGTCCAACTATGACTTCACTATCAAATACAGAGCCGGCCGCAAGAACACCAATGCGGACGCATTATCCCAAATGCCCCACCTGCCTGATGGGGGGGTCGGAAGACGACGACCTCGAGGAAATAGAGTTGCCCGCGTTCCACTGGCCACCGGCTGAAAAACTTTGTGTCAATCAGCAACAGGTGAACCTGGACCCATTACCCAGCCAGGGGTGGCAAGAAGCCCAGGACCAGGCGCCTGCTGTCCAGTTGGTCAAGACCATGATTGCACAGGGCTCCTCCAAAATGGATCCCTCAGCCCCCTCTGAAGCCCAGCGGCTGTGGAAAGAAAGAGCCCGGCTATACCTGCATCAAGGGAAGCTGTATCGGGAGCTGATCAACCCAAAAACTCATGAGAAGGTTCGCCAGCTGGTGGTTCCTCAGGCCAGCGTGCCTAAAGTCCTCCAGGCGTACCATGATGGCGCTGGACATGTCGGTTGGAAGAAACTGGAGATGTTGCTGAGAGAGCGGTTTTATTGGAGTGGGATGCGGGAGTCTGTGGAGGCCTGGTGTCGAGAATGTGGTCCCTGTGCACTGAGAAGAAGGGATGAAGCCAGCCAGAAGGCCCCCTACAGCCGATCGTCACCCATCAACCGCTGGAATTGGTCGCCTTGGACCACGTCAAGCTCACACCCAGCCGAAACGGGTATACCAACGCCCTGACCATCGTAGACCACTACTTGCGGTTCATGGTGGTTGTTCCAGTTAAAGATCTGACAGGCCATACCGCAGCTAGAGCATTCCAGGCCAATTTCTGTCGACCACATGGGTACCCGGAGAGGGTGCTCACGGACCGGGGTCCGGCCTTTGAAGCAGAAGTGTTCCAGGAGTTTTACCAGTTGTATGGGTGCAAGAAAATCAGTGCCACACCATACCATGCCCAAACCAAAGGGATGTGTGAAAAGATGAATCACCTGGTCCTGGGTCTCCTCAAGACACTACCGCTGGAAGAACGAAACCTGTGGCCAGAGAAGTTGACTGACCTGGTAGACATGTACAACAACATTCCCTGTGGTTCTACCAAGTGTACATATCTGATGAGAGCCCGACTGGGCCGGCTGCCGGTGGACCTGGAAATGGGCCTGGACGCTCCAGAAGCTCTTCCCTCCACTGCAAACTGGGATACCAAGCGGCAGATGCAGTACCGACGGATCCAGGAATATGTGGAAAAGAATCTGCGTCAGAGCCGAGAAAAGCAAGAGCAGCGCTTCAACCGACGGGCCTCAGCTGTTCCCTTTGAGCCTGGAGATGTAGTGCTGAAACGGAAGAGGAGAACCCATAAGCTTGATGATCAGTGGGAAAGAACTCCGTATGTCATACAGCCCACTGGATGGGAGAACGAGAAGACTTATCTGATTAGTCGTGACCAGGGGAGAACCACGGCTACAGTTTCCAGGGACCACCTGAAGAAATGTCCACACCCCTTACGATTGGCGAATGAAGTTCCAGTCCCCATACTGAACGGGGAAAAGAAAGAGGTGATCCACACAGTGATGGGCGACTTCCCAGTAGACTGGCCTATGCAGAACGGTGCGGTGATTATTCCGGTGATAATGTTCCCACAACCCGTGGAAGAAGTGGAAACGGAAATAACTGCCAGTGAACCCTTTGAACCAGTGCCCAGGGATGCACCTATACCAAGCCCCCGTACGTCTCCACCTGCCATACCCGACAGACGGGAAGAGGAACCAGTCGTCTCCTTTGTCCCAGTGCCCCCCGATGACGTCATTGGGCCCAGAAGGTCCACACGCCCCAACCTAGGTAGGCCCCCGCTTAGGTATAGGGAAACTGCCATCTAGGGGTGCCGTATGTTGATTGTGTAAATATCTGAATGAATGAGCGCTAATTAGCCGCACTGTCACCTGATTAAGAAGAACCGTTGTCCCCGTTGGGACCATCAGCATGTTTTGTCCCTTGTTTGCTATGTTACCGCCCTGAAACAGCCCACATGAGAAACTACTCATGAACACGGCCGAGAACTAGCAGGCCACCCACGAACTAGTGGGTTTGTAAATAATTGTGGGCAGGAGTCCCGTTGACCGCCTCCGGAGAGGCAGGTTGGAGGAGGGACCCGCAGCGGAGCAGGCTGGGGTCCGGTCACCACCAGGACCGGTGACCATCCTCCAGGGTCAGGGGTCCCCCTGGACGTGGGGCCCCCTGAATGACAGTCGGGTGCAAGCCACCATACCCGTTCCCGCTTGGGCAACCTGAACCAGGTTCTGTTTTCCGGACTGGGGAAAGGGGTGCTGCTCGTTTCTTAGGGGCAGCATCAAGGTTGAGGTTGTTTGGGTGGGGAAGCGGAAGATATGGGACCCGTCTGTTATTATTAAAAATGTTTTTTATTCATGTTTGCAACGTTTAAGTGACATGCCTCCTGTAAGGGAAAATTTGAAAAATGCATACCGTTTGTTTTTATATTTTTCAGAGAAAAATAAAACCGGTGGTGGACGGGCAGCCCGCAGACGGTCTGCGTTTTACCAAGGGGGAGTGTGACGCCCTGGACCCCAGGTGTCACAGAATAACATCACATGGGCACACACCCCCTCCCCTGGTAGGGACCATCCGTCAAACAAAACCCTTGTTGCCTCCTCCGGGGTCTGATGTCCATACCAGGTGGGGTGGAGCCAGGCGGTTGGCCACACCCACCGAGGAGTTCACAGGCCTGGAGGCGGGAAAAGGAGCGAGTCAAGTTCAGGAGTTGAGTGGAAGTGGAGAGACTGTGTGTGTCTGGGTTGGAACCCGGGAACAGTCAGCAAGGTCGGCAGACGGTGGTGGCCGTCTGCAGGAGTTAGTGGACATCTGCTGAGCCATAGGACCGAGGTCGGGTGGTGGCCCGCCGGTACCGAACCGAGGAGCGGAGTGAAGCTAAGCACCAAGGCAGGGTACTCAGACCCTGACTAGGCTCGGAAGCCGCCGTAACGGTCAAATTCTCTGATTGTGGTCTGGACCTCATGGCTTCATTCCCAATCAAGTCCCGTCAGAAGGCAACAGCCCAACCCATCCAGATAAGTGCCACCGCCAATGGCCAGAGATCCATGGGCCAGCGCCTGCGGGCAAAACGGGCTTTCCCGACACGTACAAGCTGGGGAGCGGACCACCCCTGGGAATCTATAGGGGTCAAACACTTACACACAGATGCAGGGAAAGACAGCCACCATTAACCCGTCCGGGGAAAGTGAAGAAACCGCAGCCGACTGCGGGCCCCGTCCATCCAGCCATTTGGTTTACCAGAGACTCTGTCATTGACTACCTGAGTGAGTACACCAGTGCCATCCGGCACAGCTCTGCACTGCTGCCCCGCATCCGTGCTGCCTCCCCGCATCGGCACCTGCACCTTGCCCCTACCCACCAACATCCATCCATCCCCCCCGGGACCAACCGCCCCTACCCACGGAGGGGCCAACACCTTAGCTGCTCCACGCCATCGCTCCCGGGAACCGCCGTCACCAGCAGCGGATGTGCCCACCATCACCACAACCCAGTGGGTGGCGTCACAACCGACATCCCACCACCAAACCTCCCCCTTTTCACTCATGGGCGAGGAGGCGCTGCTCGAGCCCCCGAGGAGCAGAAGCACTGGACCCGAGCGCCAAAGATTCCCCAGGCGAACAGCGTTCCCCAAAACCCCCTCTCCGCCCGCGACACAATCTGACCCCACGCCTCGCACCGATATTCATAGGGACGCTTTCTTTTGCGGCGTTACCCCTTTGGGATCCCAATTGACTGAGGAGACCGTCCGAAAAATTTGGGCGAACGATTATGTTGATATATGGTCTTTAGTTTCAACCGAGCAACATACAATTGATAAGGAGTGGCGCTCATCTGATCGTCCTTTTGAGAGGACGCCCAAAGTGGCTAAGTCCATTAACAACTGGCTTCAGGCATTTGTTGTTATGGGATGTGTCATGGGACAAAAGCACCCTGAGCGCTGTTCCGAGATGTTTATATAACTCGACACCATAATTCTTACAAAGCTCATGAGGGATCAGCCTGGTGGCGCTACGGCAAGGATTTTCGTCATCGTTTGGCCCTCCAACCCCAGTTGGGGTGGGGAGTAAAAGCCACGGACACCTGGCTGCGTTTAATGCTGGCTCAGAAGGATTATAACCCCTTTTATTCTGCGCCTCCTAGCACCTCTGCCGGCTCCGGCCCAGTGGCCGTTCGTAGACCTGGCACGTGTTGGATATTCAATGAAGGCCACTATCGCTTCTTTGGCCTTTGTAAATTTAAGGACGGAGTACTCCACTTGTGGTGGACCACACACAGCAGCCCAGTGCCCCCGACCATCTGCAAAATTGCAGGCAGCAAAACCGCTCAACATGCCAGATAAGGACGCCAGTGAGCATTCTTGTGATGGGGCCGTAGCTCGACCGGTACCCCAATAAAAGGGGCAGCTGCTCAGCGGTATTTTGGCTTCACTTTTGTTTTATTTTTCACCCTTTATCTTTACTAGGGAACCCTCGTTTTCTCCAAACCTTAAGCTGATTCTGATTTTCACCGTCTTGCTTCAGAAGCTGGACGTTGAATCGTCAATTGGCAGGATCCAGGGTTCTGTTTTCTGACATCGAGTAAATTTTTTCGTATTTTTCAAGTTCACCCGTTTGCCATCATTTGCTGAGTTGGTTTGTAAATCCCTTTCTTGGATGATTTTCTCTTGTCGGCCCAGTTTTGCCGTCTCATGTACACATTTGGTCCCCCCCCTTTGTTTCGGGTCATGTTCTCCGGAACAAGGGTATTTTGTTCTGGTCTGACCACATGAGCGTAGTTACTGCCATTAATCTTTGTATTCTTTTCACCCCCCCCTGTAATTCAGTTCTTTAAAGCATTAGTGCTTAGCTGCTTGAACCTAACATCTGTTTTCGCACTCGTCATGTTCTCGGTTTTCGTAATTCTATTGCTGATACTTTGCCCATTTTATTTTTCAGAAGTTTCGAGGGCTTCGCACTCA